>NC_137110.1:24378454-24959063 GCF_949357685.1 Gobio gobio | reverse complement strand
CCATTGGCAAAGGACGTGGCAGTGGGCTTTGGGTTTTATTCAAACGGTTGTTTGGATGCCTAACTTCGCGTGCCTGCTTTGTTTACATCAGTGCTTGGATATTGAACTGTTCCTGTGGGAGCTGAGTGTTACGGGAGTGCGCGATTCACTGCTAGATTGGACTGGCGGATCTGCTCGTCTGTTGCAGCTCGGTGTTGTCTGTTGCACAACGATGGTCCATTCTCTTTATTAACTGTGTATATATCGGCAGCGTTTCGACGTGTACAGTGTTAGCTGGACAACAGGTTTGGGCCTGTGGTGTGGTGCCTTCACCTTCTAATGTAACTGTCGTGAGTAACAACTTGAATCAAAGCCCTGAATGGCTTACAATAGACAATCAGCCACCTTGCCGTCACCATTTTTTCTGTAGAGTTTTTTTGTTTATTTTGTTTTCAATTAATTGATATTGTGTTTCATATATTTCTTATCTTGATGTGAGTTCTGTTTGTATATAATATATTTTCATATCTGTGATTTAAGTTTTTGTTTGCTTTGTTTCCTTGTTTGTTGCAGTTTATTTGGTATTTTTTACGTGTTTCTTTGCAGTTTGTTGTGTTTGCTTCCAGTCATCAATAAACTGGCTGTGGTTGCTGGACGTGGCACCTCAGATGGGCTGGACTGGTTTGGTGAACTCATTGTTTTAAAATTTTGTGTGGTCTTATGAATGTTTTTTTTTTAAACAATTTAAGTGTTTGTGTGTTCCATTTCTTTTTTCTCTTTCCTCCAGAATTGGGGCGGCTAGCTACAGAGGATCAGCGTCTCCCTGTGTTGAGGTGGTGGGTTTCTTGCCTGAGTGCCATGTTCACAGTGAGGTGTGCTGTGGTGTGCAGTGTTCACGTATGATCACTGTGTCCATCCTGCTTGGGAGTGCCAGACCCCAAATTCTGAAGTGATAATGTTTTTTTTTGTTTGTTTCTTTGATTTTTGTTAGGTTTTTGTGTATTAAATAAAGTTTGATTTGTTTCAAATGAAGCCATATTTTTTACTCGACCCATGTCTGATACCTGACTCAGCCATAATGAACCTGTGAGCTTTGCTCAATTATTAAGGGCTTTTACCTGGAAATAGGCTCCCAGGGTGAAGTAGTCGGTACTGATAGCAGTCTTTATTCTGGGTGTGTGTGTGACGCCAAGGAGAATTTTACTGAACATTCCAGCACCAATCCATTTATAATAACCACATTTGCATCCTTGAAATCTTGGGCAACATGCATAGAGCTCCAGAACTTCAAAATGAGTTGATAGAGATGGCGGGCTAGGTGGTCTATTCCAGCATGGAGAAGCTCACCTGTTATTGCATCAGCCCAAGTGGCTTTACCTGTGCCCAGTCCTTGTTACTATAGTTATTACTTCATCTAGCTCTGGTTCTGCATCTAAGAAATTCTGAAGTGGACAGCCTTGAAGGTTAGTGGAAGTTTCATAACAGATTATGCTTTTTGAGCCATACAACTCACTGCAGTGCTCTATCCAACATGCAAGCTTTTCTGATTTGTCTTGATGGTACCATTTTTTTCTCTTATGCCCGGGACACGCTGCACGATTTTCGGTTGTCCCAAACAAAAGATTTCCATCATGAAACAATTGTGGTGATTTCTGTGATCGTGGCTCCTAATCGGTGGTCCTATGTCATAAAATGAGAGGTTCAAAGATGGCCGTTGTCACAGTCTTGAGACCAAAGATAGCCTACGACAATTTTTTGACAGTGTTGATCACCTTGATTTCAGCATGATCACCGCACAGTGTGTTTGCTGATACGCCAGTCAATGAAATGCAACATTAAATCAACACGACATGGCGCTAAAACTTAAAACTGCTTACCTCAGCTTCTTTTCCCTTCCTCTTTTGCCGCTTCCTACTTTTTTCAGCCAACATAAAAACTACAACTGCCAAAGTGTGATTCATCACGGTCTTTTGTTTACCACTAGCGCATGCTGATGACGTTTTGTTCTTCTATAGAAACTTGCATCGTACGATTCAATAGGTGTCATCATCATACAGTCTATGCATGCCGTACCCAAGTGTAATGATCTTATAGTATTGTTAAAATTGTGCAGTGTACCACAGGCTTTAAGCACACTACAGGTCTGGGTGGTAGGTCCTATTGCAGTTTTGATAGCCTTATACCTTTGATATTTCCAAAGTTTATTGCAATTTTAATTTTAGAGCATAGCATATTCCAGTAAATGTGGGCACATTTCCGAATGGTGATGCTTTTCCTCAAAAACTGGTTGAATAATTTGTAAGGAGGCATTTTACCAATTGAGTTATGTCCTATTTTCTTTCCAAACGTTTGTAGAGTGGTGTCATAGATCACATTTCTTATGGCTTCCCAGTTAGAGGTAAGGTCTGAGGTATCAGGAATGTTCTGTCACTTTTCTTCAAGCCTGCTGCAGTATATTTTCTCTGAGATTTGGGAGCTTTGTTTTGTGAATATCAATCTTTTGGGACTGTTTCACTTGACCGTGGAAAGGCTTTGGTTCAATGTTTATGGATGCCACAACTAGACTGTGATCAGTGTCACAGTCAGCACTGTAGTCTGTAAGTGTGTTCACTGTTCATGGGTTATTTTCTGTGTTTCTGCTTGATGAAGACAAAGTCAAGCTGGTGCCATGCTTTAGATCTTGGGTGGCACCAAGTCATCTTTCTGAGCGTTCTCCCAGGAAAAAATAGTGTTAAGTGATACAGAGATTGTTTCTACAGCAGAGCTTAAGTAGCCGTTGACCATTCAGTCAACCCACACCAAACTTTCCAATGTCAGGACAGGTGTTATCTTTATCCCCCAACTCTGGCCTTCATGTTGCCCAGCAAGACTATCCGTTCTGCTTCATGAGATGTCCTGAAAAGCATTTCTAGTTCTCCATAGAACTGAACTTTTTTTAATTGATCTCTAAATTAAGTGTTGGTGCATAGGCAGATACTACTAAAATATACCTTGGCTGGTGTTGAGCCTGAAGAATGATATCCTGTCTCTTAATGCAGTGGGTGTTTGTGAACTGCTGATGAGGTTATTATGTATGGCAAATCCAGTAGGATACAACCTTGGTTTGTCAGCTGGCTTGCCAAAACAGTAGAATGTAAAATTTGCCTCATTGATGGTACCTGCTCTTGCTAATCCTGTATCTTGAAGAGCATCATTATGGACATTTCTTTGTGATATAGAACACAAACCATTACATTCATTCTGGTAAGGTAAGGTAATGACATTTATTTATAAAGCACAATTAAAACCAACGGGTAGTTGATGTGCTGTACAATTCGAATAAATGTGCAAAGAGCAAATACACAAAAACACTAAGATTATACAACACATACATCTAACTACTCACATTAAAACAAACAAGTTACAAACATTTCAGCAAGCAAAGTTAGACAGAAAAAAGAGAAGATGAGTTTTTAAAAGAGATTTAAATGATACCACTGTGGAGGCAGTTCTAATATGCAGACTGTTACAGAGCTTCGAAGCCAACACTGAAAAAGAACGATATCCCCAAAGTTTACCTCTTGACCTTGGGACAGTCAGGAGTTTTTGATCAGAGGACCTACATAAGTGATCTTGATGGTGAGTAAAACTGTAACAGATCTGAAAGATAGGGTGGAGCCATACCATTTAAAGATTTAAAAATAAACAACAAAATCTTAAAATCAATCCCATAACGGATTGCAACCAATGTAAAAAAAAAACTAAATTGGAGTGATGTGGTCCCGCTTTCGAGAACAATCTTGCTGCAACATTCTGTAGCATTCGTTAGTGCTCTGGTAAATTAACCATGGTTTTATTGTAGTAAAAATGTAGGCTAATTGATTACCATTTATATAACCACAGTTCCCTTTCGAGGGAGCTTGCACTGCGTCGGAACAACGAATTTGGGGACGCTCCCTAAGCAACAGCGTATCTGAAGTCTGAATGAAACTATTCCAATCCTGATTGGTGTTGCGTCATGATGTAGCTGTGATGGCATACCCGGAAGATACATAAGGGGAGCCGGCGCATAGTAACGGCAGTTATCGCTCTTCAGCATAGCACTCTCTGTCAAATTGTCTGTCTATTTATTGTTGTTTGTCAAAAAGAAAAGTCAAAGTGTGTGAATGGTGACTCAAAGAGAGTTTAAGCAGTGTGTGCATTCTTGTCCCCGTTTCATGTCGGCCTCAGACACACACTCGCTTTGTGTGGCGTGTCTGGGTGTTCAGCATGCTAGGGCGGCTCTCGAGGGAGCCGCCTGTGAGCATTGTGAAAAGCTGACACTCAGGCTGCTTCTCTCTCGGCTGGCCGTGTTCGATGAGGCCGGCCAGCCTCGTGAGCCCCATGGTTCTGGACCCGCAGTCGCTGAGGCGGCTCGGCGTCGCAGATCATGGGGTTCACAAAGGGACTTGTCAGATAGGTTTGGGACTGCCGAGGCACTTTCCCACTCTTCATCTGATAGTTCTGATATTCTCCCTCCCCGTGTGGAAGCCCGCGCTGCGGCTTCTTCCCCCGGGGTGGAGAATCCGATGTTCATACTCTTTGGTTCCGAAGAACCGGATGAGTTGGACATCAAGGCGGGTGGTGAAGCACTAAGTGTGTTGCCACTTCATCCACCCGCTCAAGAGGAGTTGGTAGAGGTATTGACCAGTGCGGTGACCAAATTAAATATCGAGTGGCCACAGGAAATGCAGGAAATCCAGCCACCCAGCAGGCTGGATGATCGCTTTCTCACTCGCCGGGTTCAATCACCTCGCCGGGGCTTGCCATTCTTCCCTGATTTGCACAATGAGTTTTGCAAATCATGGAAGAATCTGTATTCAGTGCATGTTTCCAATCCCCCAGTGTTGGATTATGCCAACATGCTGGGGGCACGCGAGGCTGGCTACGGGACGATGCCGCGGATGGAGGAGGCTCTCGCGAGCTATCTTTCGCGGCTGGGCGGGCTGGTAGTATCCTGCATACATTGTCTATATTGCAGGCCTACCAGGCCAACCTCCTAAAAGAGCTTGATGAGGCTGAGGGTCCCTCTCCGGAGAATGTACTGGAGCTCCGGAAGGCTGCTGATTTGTCTCTCCGCATAACCAAGGAGACGGCCCGTGCTGTTGGCCGCTCCATGGCTTCCATGGTGACTGTGGAGAGACACCTCTGGCTTAATTTATCGGGGATGAAGGAGAAGGATAAAACCTTCCTCCTAGACTCCTCGATTTCGCCTTCTGGTCTGTTCGGTGATGCTGTTAATAGTGTTGTCGACAGATTTCAGGAGGCGAGAAAGCAGTCAGCAGCCTTCCGCCAGTATCTCCCTCGCCGCTCAAAGCCTAGGAAGGCTGCCCCCAGCAGGCAGCCTCAGCCGTCCGCCAGCTCCTCGCACCGGCAGGTGCAGAAAGAGAGCGTCACCTCTAGAGCCCCTCCTCCGGGAGCTTGGCAACAGAGGCGGCGTTCTCACCAGCAGTCTCCCACGCCCAAGGGCGATCTGAGGAACGTCCTTCCGGCTAGGAAGGCTGCTGGGAAGAAGTCCTAGCTTCAGCTGGGCTTCTAAGAGCGGTCCCCCCCGCGCAGGGGCAACCGAGGTTGCTTCCTCTGCGGCGCTCTGGGGAAATCGATGTGGTAATCCCGGCGTCACAGACGCTTCGGGCCACATCGATTCTTGCGAACGCACGCTGCTCCAGCCGCCTCTGGAAAGACCTGCGGCTGGGCAGCTCACGCGTCTGCATACCGAAAACCGAGGCTCGTGTAACACCCGAGGCCAGCCTCGAGAGGCTGGTTCCCTTAGTAGATTATCTCGGCGCATGGAAATGCCTTCCGAATATTTCTACATGGGTCCTGCGTACTATAGATACAGGTTACAGACTGCAGTTCGGTCACCCTCCTCCAAAATTCAACGGGGTGACGTGGACTGCAGTGGTACCAGAGCGGGTTCGGGTAATGGAACAAGAAGTAAAATCCTTGCTGATAAAGGAGGCCATAGAGCGTGTTCCTCTGCCTGTTCCGGGTTCTACAGCCGGTACTTTATTGTTCCCAAGAAGGATGGAGGGTTGCGTCCTATTCTAGTTCTGAGGTATTTGAATCGTCTCTGAGGAGGTTCAGGTTCAAAATGCTCACCATTCCCATCATAGTGGGTCAGATCCAGTCCGAGGACTGGTTCGTCACGATAGATCTGAAGGACCTTGCCGGAAACCGTTTCAACAGACGCCTCCCTCACTGGTTGGGGCGCGGTCATTGGCGGCCGCTTTGCGAGGGGCCCGTGGGAGGGCCGTCATTCCTCCTGGCACATAAATTGCCTGGAGATGATGGCGGTCTACAAGGCTCCCAGGAGCTTTTTCCCGGACCTCCACGGTCACCATGTCCTGGTACGAACAGACAACACAACTGTCGTATCGTACCTCAATCGGCA
The DNA here is from genome assembly GCF_949357685.1 of Gobio gobio. NCBI lineage: Eukaryota > Metazoa > Chordata > Actinopteri > Cypriniformes > Gobionidae > Gobio > Gobio gobio. Next base: position 24,952,672 of record NC_137110.1, on the reverse strand, counting down.
GGGGGGTCTGAGGTCACGCCCTCTGTGCAGACTGGTGCATCAGATCCTCCTGTGGTCCCAAGGGAAACTGATGTCCATCAGGGCAATGTACGTCCCAGGGGTCCAAAATCAGGGAGCAGACATCCTGTCGAGGCAGAGTGGCGGCTCCACCCAGAGGTGGTGGAGGCCATGTGCGAGAGATTCGGCCCAGTGGAAGTGGATCTGTTTGCATCTCGAGAGACGTCCCACTGCCCACTGTGGTTTTCTCTCACGCATCCAGCCCCGCTGGTTGGATGCCATGGTTCAGACGTGGCCGAGGCTGCGTCTGTACGCATTTCCCCCGATCGCTCTGCTCCCGGGAGTCCTGGAGAGGGTCCGTCGACGAGGTGTCAGCCTGCTTCTGGTGGCACCTCGTTGGCCGACTCGAGTTTGGTTCTCAGATATCATAGTTCTGCTGGCGGGTCTTCCATGGCAGATCCCTCTCAGGAGGGATCTCCTGTCTCAGGCGGGGGGCACAATATTTCACCCCCGGCCAGAAATATGGAACCTTTGGGTCTGGCCCCTGAGGGGGTCAGGTACCTAGAGGCTGGCCTGCTGGCAGATGTGATTGAGACCTTGCTGAGCTCCAGGGCTCCGTCTACGAGGAGACTGTACAGCCTCAAGTGGAATGTGTTTTCCACTTGGTGCAGGGAGCGTGAGGTGGACCCAGTTAACTGCCCAGTGGCTTCAGTGCTGGAGTTCCTCCAAAATCGCTTCTCTGCGGGTCTTACCCCGTCCACACTCAAGGTGTACGTGGCTGCCATTGGGGCTTTCCACACTCCTTTGAGTGATGGGCCTTTGGGTAGGCACCAGTTGGTTGTACGGTTCCTCCGTGGGGCTCGGAGGATGAGGCCTGCGGCTCGTTCCAGAGTTCCAACTTGGGATCTGGCAGTGGTTCTTGAAGGGTTGGCTGAGGCCCCCTTTGAGCCGCTGGAGTTGGCTGAAGTAAAGAACTTGACACTTAAGGTGGCCTTTCTCCTGGCTATCGCTTCTCTGAGGAGAGTGGGGGACCTCCAGGCCTTGGCGGTAACGCCGACTTGCCTGGAGTTTGCCCCTGGCGGAGTTAAGGCCATCTTACATCCTAGGGCGGACTACGTGCCCAAGGTGCCATCTAGTGTGGCCAGGTCTTTGGTTCTTCAGGCATTCCATCCTCCGCCTCATGCGATGGCAGAAGAAGGGAGACTTCACCTGCTCTGCCCGGTCAGAGCTCTAAAAATATATTTGGAGAAGTCTGCACAGTGGAGGAAATCGGAACAGCTATTAGTGTGCTTTGGTTCACCCAAGAAAGGGCTGCCTGCGTCCACGCAGACAATCAGTAACTGGATTGTCCAGGCAATAGCCACGGCCTATCAGGTGCGCAATTTGCCTTCACCTATGGCCGTGAGGGCTCACTCCACCAGAGGCATGGCCTCTTCGGTGGCCCTCCTTTCGGGAGTCCCTATGCTGGATATCTGCGAGGCGGCTGGGTGGGCTACCCCACACACTTTTATAAGGTTCTATAGCTTGCACCTCCCTGCGAAGCTTGGCGCTAGGGTGCTCCAGTCCTAGTTGTGCCCAGTCTCCGGCTTCACACTAGGGCAGGCGCGACCCTCGGTGTGGCCTACTCGTTCCGCAAATTCATCGTTCCGACGCAGTGCAAGTTCCCTCGAAAGGGAACGGCTCGGGTTATGTATATAACCCTTGTTCCCTGAGAAATGGAACGAGCACTGTGTCTCGTTGCCACACCTCGGCACGCCTGGAGTGCATGCTTCATCGCGATAATTGCTGTTACTATGCGCCAGCTCCCCTTATGTATCTTCCGGATATGCCGTCACAGCTACGTCATGACGCAACACCAATCAGGATTGAAATAATTTCATTCAGACTTCAGATATGCTGTTGCTTAGGGAGCGTCTCCAAATTTGTCGTTCTGATGCAGTGCTTGTTCCCTTTCTCAGGGAACAAGGGTTATATACATAACCCGAGCCGTTTTACCAAAAATTCCATGGTTAAACTATGGTTAGAGTTGCAAAACCATGATTAATTTGTGGTTACCATGGTTTAACTATAATAACCATGGTTTTTTGGTTTTATTTTTGTAAGGGATAGCACTTTATTGGTCAGGCTGCCTGACTTAAAGCGGGTGGTAGCTTGGCCCCTCCCACTCAAGAATGAGGTCCCTAGCACCTGAGCATCATCACCATTATCAGCATCATCTGGCTTATCACTGGTAACTACCTCAAACTGGGTTTTTGATTTCTCTAAAGTCATATGCAGCCGAAGGTTTTCTTCTGCAGAAGTTTTCGACCGCCAGGAGATTTACAGTCTTTCTCAGTCGCTACATTTCTCGAATCATCCTCAACATTTGCAAAACAGTAAGTGCATTTCTCAAAACAATAAATACAAATAGCAAAACACCATGGATTACCTGTTAAAGCCAGTCTCTTGCTCAAAATCCTTAGTTCATCTCTTAAAAGTAAATATCTGTGTCAATGAACATGTCAGTGCCATCAGAATGACAAGACCTTGTGTCATTGTGTACGGATAAGACAGTCAAATTGCTTAGTCATGTTGTCAAAAACAGTGTACACTGGAGGGATGTTCTGATGTGAACTATGGCGAAGGTTTTGATGACAATTATTGTAAATTGTAGGTTACACCTTAGAGTATGTGGGAGTTTGATTGCAAGAGACTGGACAAGATTTGCATTTACACTTTTATTGTTTGTACTGTAATTTGTTGACAGACCATGTCATTGCGATACAGAAAGGAAAAGACAGCACTGCATAGCACAAAGAAAAAAAAAGAAAAAATCAAAAGTAGAAACGTGAATGTCTAATGGAAATGTATAGAAATATGCTTGACATATTATGACAACTTGTTCAACCATTTTGCATGTAAAGACTTATGCTATGAACTAATGCCTAAATCTTGTAGGGGGTGAGACTATTCAACAGAGACCCATTATAATACAGTTTGATCAACATGACATAAGCAATTGATAATGTAGGAAACAGCAGAGAATTGTACATAATCATTTGCATGGATACTAAAGCCTTTGCAACTTGTTCAAAGAAATGAGGAACTGCTTTTTTGATGTGCACAAGTGACACAATGATATGAAGACTGAACAGGTAGTTTTGAGAATGTCAATTCTGATCTGAGAAATGTACCAAAGCGACTGAGAAAAACTGTAAAGGTGCAGCGTGCACTGTAAAAAATGTATAATCTTCCCAACTCAACATTTTCTAGTGACTGGTCACATCTACATTTTTCAATTGGCCAAATGGAATTTCTGTGAATTGAATTTTATCAATTGTGGCAACAGCCTGTTAACATGGGCTCAATTAGAAATATGTTGAGCCAATGGAAAAATTTAATTTACCAACACTGTAAAAAATGTCAGGCCTCTCCAATTTAAAATTTTCTAGTGACCGATCACATCTAAATTTTTCAGTTTGGCCAACTAAAAAATTTAGATTTGATCGCTCACTAGAAAATTTTGAATTGGAGAAGTGTTTTACAGTGAAACTGTGAGGTTGGTCCAATTAAATAATTTAAATTGTAGTAACAATTGTTTATTTCTCACTGTCCCAAAAGACAAAAATTACTAAAAACATAAATATACAGAATACAGACAACAGGGTTGACATTTTATCACATTACTTTATTAACAAGTAAATTCCAACACAGGATATTTGGTGAAAATACCTTATTTTCAATAAGGAAAACTCTGAATATTCAAGAAGTCTTCTGCATAACAGGATGTCTTAAAGTGGTGAAGAAAACGCAGCACTGCAAGCTAAAAACCTGCAAATAAAAATAAAAACTAACATTAATGGCAAAGTTTCCCTGCATCACATCTGGCAAATGACAACAGAAGTTACTTCATTATATAATGAGGATGAGACGAATGAATGGATGAATAAGAAAATCGAGCTTGACGTGTTTGATAACTTAAGCCCTGAAAGAGGTCGACGCCAAATGCAATCTCCGGCACCGTGTTCAACGGTCGCATGCCGCATATATCACACAAATGACTTAATTTACTCATTACCTATCATTTTAGACATATGAGACATGAGGAAAATAAAACTATTGGCTACCCTTAGAGTAAACGAGAACACACGCATGAAACCAATGAATGCATGAATTCGTGATTCTACAAAATGTCTTTTAAACTTCATACCGGGTCATAAAGCAAAACTCTGTAGAATAATTTCAGTGCTAAATACTCACCAACGTCTTTGTGAGATGAATATCTCTCTTTTCTCTTGGGAATGTCTGTTTCGGTCTTCAGCACCTGCTGGTTCGGCTCCGCTCGCGCTGCCGCTGCCGCTCCCGCTCGCCGCTCGCCGCTTTTGAAATCTCCACACGAACGTGTTTTTTCAAGCGCATTTTGCGCATGCGTATACCGTTTTTCGGACGTAGGACTTGTTCAGCCAACATGGATTTTTCACTTCGACTTCATAGATTGACTGAGCACAATTAAATATGTTCGGTGAATATACAATTTTAATTTTGAGTTAAGACCTTAAGCTATGATTAGTACAATGCATCTTTTTGCATGGGGATAATTATTTGGAAGTCATTTATTGGGCCAATATGTACTGATCAATTGTCACATTTTTTCCCAAAACATTTTTTTTACAGTGTGTGATTTTTAGCGGCATCTAGTGGTGAGGTTGTGAATTGCATCCCCCCTCCCTTTCGGCGCACATAGAGGAGCTATGGTGGTCGACACAGGACAAACATGTCATCATTGGAGAGAGCAGAGAGTGACTAGTGCTCTGTGAAGTAGTTTGTCCCTATAGGGCTACTTATCGCAAAATGGCGATTTCACTGTAAGGGGACCCGCAGTGAATGGAGATAAAAATGGCTCATGGTAAAAAAAAAATACATAATGGTACATTATGTAAGTTCTTTATACTCCATTGAAAACATAGTTATAAATATTATATTGCATTTATGTCTATAGATCCTCATAAATACTACACACTGAACCTTTAAAGCTACCTTGGGTGGAATTATCAAGTGCTTCTCTCGTCCGGGTCCCTCTTGATCAGAGGAGAGGCAATGGCAGTACATCTGAGAGAGAAGCCGGATGCAGGGGCTGCCAAAGAAGTTAGCAGTGCTAGGTCTTGAATGCCTTAATGGGACATCATCTCAATTTTATGACAGTTGACCTTCTTCTGATCGAAAACTAGATACGATGGTGGGAAACCATCAACTACTTGTTGAATTAGCAAGCTGTCCCCTGTAGACCGTTTCCTGTCATTTAAGGCATAATATCAAGGTACCCAGGCTTTTGACTGCTGTCCACATAGAATTATATCAATTCATGTTGTTTTGTTCATTGACATGACTGAAAATGAAAAATAATTTAAAATTACATAAAATAACAGTCTGTTATGCCTAATGCAGTCCACCTGTTTAGGATCATAGTATGGGCTTTATGATAAACTTGTAAAACAGGAAAGAAGGAGGGGGGAGATGTGTAGTTGTAAAGGTCAGCCCATAGAGGCTTAAGTTTAGTAATAAAATGTTGAGAATGATTGACATTTTCATAAGAGACAATGTTTGTGAAGAAGAGTGCTATATCAAGGCATGAGTGGTAAACATGGCCTTTTCCTGGTCTCTTTAGTGATCATATCTCAGTCATGTTTGAATGCATATCTAATGTGTTTTAAACAGAACTCACTTCTCAATCATCTCACTTGTGTATATTGGCATTGCTATAATGCACCTTCTATATGGCACCAAAAATGGTTCTTGGCTCATAATCATAGGGGAACCTTTTTTAGTGCTGTATAGCACCAATTTTGGTGCTTCAGTGGTTCTTCAGCGGTTCTTCAGAGGTTCTTCACCGGTTCTTTGACTAAGGTGCTACATAGCACCTCTGAAGAACCGCTGAAGAACCACTGAAGCACAAAATTGGTGCTATATAGCACTAAAAAAGGTTCCCCTATGATTACGAGCCAAGAACCATTTTTGGTGCCATATAGAACCTTTTTTTTTTAGAGTGTAGAGTTGATCAGGTTGTTATTTGTGGCCTGTGGAGTTTTGGTCCACTCCTCTTCAGTGGCTGTGCAAAGTTCCTGGATATTGGCAGGAACTGGAACACGCTGTTGTATACGCTGATCCAGAGCATCCCAAACATGCTCAATGGGTGACATGTCTGATGAGTATGCTGGCCATGCAAGAACTGGGATGTTTTCAGCTTTCAGGAATTGTGTACAGATCCTTGCAACATGGGGCCGTGCATTATCAACAACCTGATCAACTCCCCCCGGGCCCAGCCAATTTTATGATCTGTTTACATCCCACTGAGGGTTCGGTTTAAGGGTGGAACGTTCTTTGTTTTTATGACTAAAATTCAAAACTAAAAATTCATATGAAATCGTCAACTCGTAAAATAGTCACATTTTCTCATGACATCGTGTTGAGAAATCTTTGAACAACAGCATTTTCACCGAATGTCTTGAAAAGTAAACTATCCATCTATGCTCCAAACAGCTTGTCCTATGTAAGATCGTAGTGAACTAGTCTAGAAACACCATATATAAACACACACACGCACACGTCTCACATTTACCTATTACATATGACACAACCAAGGCAACAGGTTCGTCAAGGCCACCGTATCATTATAATCTGATGCTTTTTTAGACTCTGTGCAGAGACCTCAGCTTCGGATGCAGACGTATCGATAATGGACTGTGGGGAAACAAGAAACCCAAGGCAGACCCTGTGTCAGAGTCACTAAGGCTGCGTCCGAAATCGCATATTCTCTTGAGTAGGCACTTATTTTGAATAAGTACTTACATTGCAAGCACTAAAAATGTATGTTCTATATAGTATGAATGTGTGTAGTATGAATGTACTACATTCGCCATGAATGTACTACATTTCTTTGGCCTCATACAGTAAAGTGTCCATTGAAGGTCCACTTCAGAATATCGGCAGAAGTATTAGGTCATACTTTTTGCCTACTCTTTTATGAGTAGGCCTTCTGTAAATTCGGACATACTACTCATCTCACATACTGTTTTTCGCCAACTATATAGTAGGGTAGTATGCAATTTTGGATGCAGACTGTTAACTGCTAGTCTGTGAGATTAATTTGGGCTAATGAGGCTGAATCATTTAAATGCAGCTCTTTTTACGCTCATGTGGTCTTAATTAAACCTGATTACAGGAATTGCTGCTCTCATACTGTCTTTAATGGGCCACGCGACTCAACCTCTTCACAGTGTCAAGTCGAGTCACTAATGCAGCACTTTATACAGATTGTTTCAAAGCAGCTTTGCGGTGATAACAGGAAAAGGATTCAATGATGCAAACACAATTCATTTCAGCTGTACAGCAGCTTGAAAAGGAAATAGTGTTATTGTTTAGCTGAAGTCAGTTCAGGATGTGTAGCAATGTGTAAAACAGGTTTTGTTTTTAAAATGTTTCTTCTTGATTTTTTTTTTCTGTTATAAACCAATAACGTTTTTTCTGATCTGAACGGGAGAGATAGACTGTATATTTGTAAACTATCCTAAATCCCTTCCAGAAAAAGAGATTAATTTGGAGGTAGTCATAAGTGTCTTAATTTGCTTTATCGCTACTGCTTTCGCAAGCATGCTAAAGGCCCAATTAGCTCCTGAAGTTGCCTCGGTATAATTATTCAGACTTTTGTTTAACTCACTACCGTACATCAGGATGATCTGCGGTGGCTTCCTAAACAAACAGAGAGTGAGAAATAAATATATAATAAAGACAAAAAGTGAGAGGGAGCGGGGGTCTTAAAACATCAAAGACTTCACTATCTCTGTGGCATGTAAACACTGAGTGCCTTTCGTGCATCGAAGAGCCCTATTTAATGATTCTATGGAAGATTGCCACGGCGACAAGCATCCTGCAATAAATAAAATTAACAAACATTTCTGTAGGGTCTGTTCAAAGGGAAAGGGAGCCCAATGTTTTTTGTCCCGATAAGTGGTCTATACATCCCTCCTGCTCTTTCCTGATTAGTCTAATCCAGTGAGAAGTGCGTGCCGGGGTTCTGATTGAGTCAGTCACCGCGGCCCCTGAGGGGAACCCTCCTGATAAGTGCCTTTACCTTTCACCTCCACAGCCCCACGCACACACCGCTCTAATCTCATTTGGACCAGGAAGACATGCTCTGGCACGGGGAGCAGCGATTAGCATCCACTCAGCTTACATGCTCTCTCTCTCTCTCTCTCTCTCTTTAGCACACATACGCACAGTCCTCCACAGGCCTGCAATCAGACGGACCACTACACTCTATTTGTGCCCAAAGAGAGAAAGAATCTGGCAAACCAGTTTTAGGTCATTTTTGAATGACTCGACTCGATTTTATCTGCTGGAACTGATGAATGTGAACCAATTCTGCGCATGTGGACACTCCATCGAATAACAAAGACCCCCGAAGACCTTGAAAAGCATTGCTGCGTCCCAGTTCGCCTACTTATACTACGACCTAAAAGTATGTACTCTTTTTGTGAAGAAAAAGTACATACTTTTGAGTGTGTAGCAGAAGAGTATGGACATACTACTTCGTCATCTTTAACGGACTCTGTCGCTTAGTTACGTGCATCCCTTCACCGTTTAAACTGCCCTGTCAGTCATATTCACAGCTCAAATCCTCCACATTCAATTTAATCTCCTACCGTATCGGAAAGAAGTAGCACGTTAATCTGCCATTCTTGGGTCTTTAATGCAGAGACTCTCCTCATGTGTTTGTAATTTAAATAAAATTATGCATTTAAAAGTTAATGGCCAAACGTATCATTACAAAAGTTCACAATGCTGTTGCAGGTTAATTATTATGTGGATAACATTGAATAAATATCTTTTCGTCAGGTTAAATACTGATAATTGATCACACAAGAACACACATCCATCATGTTTGTAGTTTTTTTTTTTTTTACACTTTTTAATCTGCGTTTGTTGTTCTAATCGAATCCACGTCCAACTCACAATGGGTTGTGGGCAATATCAGCCATAGACCCTTTTCACAGACTGCGATGACGCGTTTTAACGGTCATCAATATGAACAGTAAATCGTGCAACATTTTTTTAAATATATGTACATTTATAACACTAATACTTTGTATTTTATTACTTTTGCATCAAATTACAATAAAAAAGTTACGCTTGCTGTGAGGGTGTTTAGTAATATCGTCTATGGGAGGGATGGTAAAAAATAACATATTTCTCTCTTTTCACTGCCGTTATCAATCCTCTCACTCTATTTTTTCCCTCTTTTTGAAAGTTGTGAAATCAATACTGTGGCGTTTTTCTTTTGCTATGTGAGCAAATGGGCACACAAAAAAATATTTAATGTGTTCTCTCATTCACAGCTATAACATTTAACCCAACTATGACGGCTTCCGCTCTGAGAAACCCGGAAATGTGAAAAGGGTCTATTAGAGTGCACTTCGAATTCTGACCGGAAATAGTAGACCATCCGGGTATCTTTGGAATACTCTTTTCAACACACTACGATTTGGGAGATACTAATTCTATTTTCGAATACTACTTAGGACGGATAGTTTGTCCAAGGATACTCAGTGTATGGCACTGACCTAATTGGACAGTAAGTTTATTAAGCTTTCAACTGAAGAAGCGGCATTTTGAAGTTAGGCATTCAAAAAAATGAGCTCCCTTAGGCCCGAAATAGTATGAAGAAATTCCCGTCTGGCCATCACAAACAGCTCTCTTGCTGAAACCGATTAATTGCGACTGGTTTTTTAAAACACACTAATCTCCTTTGTCGAGACTGATGTTCAGTTGATATAACTGCGAAGGAAATTTAATTACATTTGATGTGCAGCCTGCAGGAGAAGCGCTCTATCTGTTCTACTCACCTGAGAGTGTCTGGGAAGCGAAGGTTATTTCTGACATCACTTCTCTTAGAAAGATACCTTTGTGAGGATCTTAATAAAGGTAACATGCTTCTATTGTTTAAAAGCGAACACTGTAGGCCTTTGTCTTGTTGTATGCACAATTCAGAGATAAATTTGTCAATACAATTTTCATCTCATTCATTCTTTGTGATTAATGCCATCATTAGAACTTCCCTGTTGGAATTTTGCTAGTACAAACACTACAGATGTCTGTTTGAAAGCCAGTAATTACTTCCCTTTACTTTGATTCAGGCTAAGCTCTGGAGAGTTTCAGGGTCATTTGATTGTTGTGTGTTCCTGACAGGGGATCCAAGTGACTGGATCTGAATGAGACAAGTGACACCTGGACCCACAAACCAGTCACATGGGTCTCAGACCATTGACTTGGGTTTAAGTTTTCATTTGGTAATATGCTGCAAACCGAAGGATGACTGACAGCTTGTCAACCTGCATGGCAGTGTGTGTCATAGAGCCCAATGTTGTCAACAGACAAGATTCTTTCGCTACTGCTTAGGCAACATCAGTAAATAATGCAGTCACTGGTATGAGAGTTGACACACAGCATGATAGGATAGACTTATATTTGTATGCCGGTGCGTTTTTACATTTTATGCTTTCATAGTGTTATAACATTGGTTGTATATGGTGCATATGTACATAGAAAATGAACAAGGGTCATATTTACATCAATACAGTCACTTATAACATACTATTTTGTTACCTACGTATAGTTAGTTTGGGGTTAGTAAGATTTAATGTTTTTGAAAGATGTCTTATACAGTCAAACCAAAATGTATTTAGACACCTTCAACATTTTCTCACATTATCACATTTTTTTCACTATAGTTCATAAATTGGTAATTCAATATGACAAGGACTCAGAGTTAAACTTGGTCAGAACAAATTAATCTTGATAATGTCAGATAACTTTGATAGAAAGGTATGTAAGGGATTACAATCAACCAATCAGCTGTTAAAGTTTTAAGTACAAAATTAGATAATACCAATTTAGGTCAACCAATAACCAAGCAATGCTTAATTTTGGTCAGTCTGTGGTGTAAAAGGTTGCATTAGCAATGAAAGAAAAAAACACTTAAGCAAAACGCGGTCAGGTCAAAGTGTCTGAATAATTTTGGTCCCAAATTTTTATCAGATTTACTGGTAGTCCACTGCATTTAGAATGTTTGGGTTTAATATTCCACAGTTTACTTTATTTTAATGTCCTGCACCAAATAGTAAATAATCTGGTGTCTGAATAATTTTTGGTTTGACTGTATGTTCATCATACAAGTCATAAAAATCATTACAATTTGAAAATAACTGTTTCAATATATTTTAAAATGTCTTTTATACCTGTTATGGCAAAGCTGAATATCCAGCAGCCACAGTCTTCAGTGTCACATGATCCTTCAGAAATCATATATGCGGATTTGATTTTCAAGAAACATTTGTTATTATTATCAATATTGATTAATATCTTTGAAACCGTGATGCTTTTTTTTAGGATGCTTTATTAGGATTACTAGAAAGATCAAAAGCATATTATTTATTTATTATATACAAAGTTATTTGTGTTACTTTGGGTCCATTTAAATGAGATAATTAGGAAATGAGCACCACATCACCTTTATGAGCACCAAGGCATGCATCACTTTATCAATTCCTTGTAGTACTTCATAAAATATATCTATGCCTTAAAAAAAAAAAAAAATTAATAGGCACTGACATGCCTACTCCTCATTTCCATTTCTCCACGGTTTGTGGCTTTAAAATTAAAATATCCCATAAAGAAAGTGTTTCTTCTCGCCACTTTGTTGACAAAACGCCTACAGAACTGCACTGGGACCCAGAGCTGTACCAGGATTATAATTACCCACTTCATACCGCCAGTGAAAGTGAAACATTTGTCTTTCAACAATCTTCACTTGAAAGCTAAAACTGGGGAACCGATAATAGCAACATGGCATAAAATGGTTAACTGGACACACACATAAATATATACATATATATAATATCATATTACATTAGGTTCTGAACCATGCTTAAGACCCTGTCATCTCTATCTCACCACATATGTTAGAAGTGAAAATAAACCAGACTATTTTCTAGTATAGCATTACTCTATCCATAGTTTTTTCTTTTCTTTAAAAAAAGCACTACTGTTGGCTTATAGATGCAAATTAGACTGGAGAACAGGAAGAAAATTATAAGTTAGATATTTACAACTGACACTACTCTTTGGGGGATGTAGTGATGTACAACAGAAAACATCCTGGTTTTATCGGTGTTTGGTCACAATCACAGTCATAAAATTCATTTTTGTGTACATAATAATTTAAGCCACAATAAATAATCTTATTTTTACATAAAGCGATAAGTTTCAGTTCTATTCAAGGACGATAAACACAATCCACACAAAGACTGTTATTTGACAATTATGTAGACTAACTCAGATTTAAGTGTATATAAGGTTAGAACTCATTCTGCAAACCACCAACTGGTTTGAGAACCTCTGGCATATTCACAACCTGTGTGGCAAAAAGACATTTGACTTATGAGAGATCAACAGTTGTTCACTGCAAAACATGAAACAGTATAGCACAAAAGGTTTATATCCAGCAGAGAATGTCACCAATGAAGGTATATTTCAAATAAATAAATGCTCTACTAAAATAAATGTAATTTTCAAAGTTTAAAATTATAACCAAATACTTTAAAATTTTGATGGCAAAATAATTACATTCGTCCAAACAATTTTCAAACCGTTTTCTCGTTGATTTTTTCGACGTCACGCTTTTTGTCATGTTTTGTCATTAAATGACATTTGCCAAGATCTAACGTGTGCTTACCTGAATTTAAAGCAGGTGTATTGTTTACGAGTTGTTGGTACAGAAGCTTCTCAAAATGATATTTCAGGAGACGGTCTGCCTGTATAAAAAATTATTAGACCTAGCAGTGATTTTATTCTAATACGCGTGTTTACTACATTATACATTAAAAAACAACATCTCTGTTTCCGTGCTTGGTACAATAATGTCCATAATTTCCACTAAATTTCATGCTTTCAAAGTTTCAAATTTTCAGATTTGTATCAACTGATAAGAGGTTGATAAGAGGATTTGCATGAACGCATCGCCACTAAATTAAACGTGAAGATTTAAAATTCTATGGATTTAAATAATAATAATAACAATTATTATTAATAATAATATTATTATAGCACCGTGTAACCTACAATAGCCTATGTTACATGTAACGTGATACTGTAACATGAACACTGCAACACTGTTTCCCGTCCAACTGTGTAAACGCGCTGGGTAAAGACAGCAAAACGTCTGCAGCTCACATAATCCATGAATCCGTTTGAAAGATTTACAGTGTCACATGTAAAACGTATCTAAACTAATCTGGAGGAATCTGGAGTTTCGCATTCCTCCGGCCTTGAAACAGTCATGACCGTTATCAAAAACTTCCTTTTTTTCGAGGGAAATTCATATTTCACAACAATGTCACATATATTTTTCCAAGTCAGTAGGCTATGTCGAACTATGCATTATAGCATGGTTTGCTGTGTTTCAGACAGGCTTGTGTATTAAACTGTTCAGTGTGTGTCTCTGTGTGTGTGTGTGTGTGTGTGTGTGTGTGTGTGTGTGTGTGTGTGTGTGTGTGTGTGTGTGTGTGTGTGTGTGTGTGTGTGTGTGTGTGTGTGTGTGTGTGTGTGTGTGTGTGTGTGTGTGTGTGTGTGTGTGTGTAAGAGAGAGAGAGAGAGAGAGAGAGAGAGAGAGAGAGAGAGAGAGAGAGAGAGAGAGAGAGAGAGAGAGAGAGAGAGAGAGAGAGAGAGAGAGAGAGAGAGAGAGAGAGAGAGAGAGAGAGAGAGAGAGAGAGAGAGATGCACCCTACTACACTCTCTTTGAATCAGTCGGAGGGGTAAAGTCTCAGTGTATATCACATTCCCGACTGGACCCGCACATTAAACCACCGAGGCATGATTCCTTTTCTCTTCCATATTTCCTTATCAGCTCCTTCACCGTTTCATTTCTTTCACATGAGAATTCAGGGACCCCCAAATTCAAGGCCGGCGCTTCAAACAACAGCACTGCGGTTTACTTTTCTTCTGTCCAAATGCTATCCCAGATCCAATTTTAGATAGACGAGGCTTCAGCAATGATGCTTTTAGGACTTTCCGAGAGAGAGAGAGACAATAGTTAAAATTTTAAAATGAGACCAGCGTAACAGCAAACCCAATATATGGCAATATTAAAATGTGCTATATTATGTCTCACTAAATTTGGACTAAGATAAGAATGTGTTTCACTTCTATAAAATGACATAATTAAAGAGCAACGATAGTAAAATATATTGCCATTATAAAATATATTATATTTTCGAAAATAATGTTTTGTTATAAAATAATTGCTTTATAAATATGATAATAAACAAATCTGCGGTGTAAAAAAACGGCATTGTTGTCTCTCTCAGTGCGCTGAGCTCATTTTGGTTTTCAATGAAATAGGCCTAGAAAATTAGCATGGCAAGATTCAGAGCAAGATATTTATAAGCTACATATCAAACTGAATACTGCGCGCGTGATTTCAGGGTGACATTAGGAGACAATAATGCAAATGACCCATGGCATTCAATTAAAAGTGTCATGTCCCCTCACTTTTGTTTCATGTGTTTTATATTTTCCACTAAAGTGTTTGAGAAAGAAAGCGCCTTGTGTCCCCCTCCTCATTGAATTTTATCACTAAATGAAGCATATAAATGATCTGAAAGCACAGCCTGTCGCATTAAATTAAATAAAATAAAGAACAATTATCCTCTCTTTTTCTCTGATCTCCTGCTGAAAGGAGTCTTGGCGAGATAAGGCAGATTGAATTCGGGCTCTCCGTTGAGCTCAAATAAAAACGTCTCGGAGAAGAGCTACAGATTTAGGGCTCTATAATTTCAAATCATAATTTTCACCTCAGTTTTTTTTTTTTTTTTTCTATTCGGGTTTTGTTTGCCACGTTTTATTTAATCAGAATGCTTGAGAAAATAGTTCAAAATGGCTGCAATGATCACTGTTGATTAATAGCTGTGAAGGGCTCATAAATTAACATCTAATTACACCCACATGCTCTTAACTAAACATAAAGCCCTGGATTGTTATTCATAAGGTCTTGTGGTTGATTTGTTCAGTATGTCATTTTGTTTATCATGTTATGTTGACTGGATCAATATGCCAAATTATTAAATGATTTTAGAGACTTTCCGTGCTGACTGGATGTTACAGTCATTAAAAAAAATATTAACGATATGAAGGGTTTAATTTAAGTTCAGGTCTTGTTTGTTAAATAATCTAGTAATGCAAACACACACGTTTCCCGCATTTCTTTTAGATTAGAAGTGCTCCTTAAAGTTCCCTAATTATCCTCGTCCAATTTCAAAGTTGAATCTGCATGCTTTAGGGGGCTGATGTAAAACTTGCTATTCGGTTCAATGGAGTATCACCCTAATTTACAGCGGCAGATAAGAGCACAGTCTGTCATAAAAATCTGAGCCCCCCTCCCTCCCTTATATTGAATTGCACCTTGGGCAATAGTGCAGAATCGTGAATCTTAACTTCTTCCAGCATATGTTCCTGGCAGATAAGTAAACAATCTGGATGTGAAATGAAAATTTTAATTAATACAGTAATGCTATTACACCTCGGTGTGCAAATCCCATTCCCCATCCCTGCGACAATAGACAAAAGTACAGGCCAATTCCAATCCTCTGTTTGCAGCCCAAACCCAATTGTTCTGCGAGCTTGTTTCCTTTGAGTGAATCCCATTCCCCGTTCACGCATCTGCTTTAGTTTCAGCAACACTTTTTTGGAATACAGGAGGAGAACTTGTACCAACTGTGTTGAATTGGTATTATGCGTGTGTGAAAGAAATATTATTCTAAACGAGTTGTAACATGTTCAATGTTCACAAGAAGTCGAATTACTTCATAAGAATAATGAAATTGAATTAAAGGCTAAACGGCGTTTTTTTTTTTTTTTACATTAACCATAAAAACGAATGACGTCAAAGATACCATGAATTGTATTATTATTATTATTAGTAGTAGTAGTAGTAGTAGTAGGAGTAGTAGTATGCCTATTATATTTCATGATTGCCTGTATTTTGGGCAGTGGATAAGATATTATACGGGTGAGTAAAATCCATAAGCAACGTAATAAATCACATTTTACATGTAATCTTAGATCATTTGTTTTGTGAAACTTATAGCATCGTGTTTCTGTCCGTAACACGTTGGGATGATACAAGCGGTGGAACAGGTGGAACAAGCATTGAGTCCCTGGAGGGTGAAACGTCTCTTACACATACACACATCAAAGAGTGTGATCACCTTATTTCAGAGACATGACACACACCTAAATGCAGAAAGTTTTACACCCTGAACATAGCAACTCGTGCGTATTTACAGAAAAAACATGAGCTCAACATATAGCCTAAAGAAAGAAAGAAAGACAGACAGAAAGAAAGAAGCCTAATGGAAAATAGAGATAGTAATGCAAACTGGCAGCTTCTACATCTGCTGTCTGCTCCAATGTGTCACAAAGCGTTTGTAGGCGCCACTCGGTGAAAATCGTGCCACATTTTGAAGCACCTGACGCTTTGTTCGCTTGTTTTTATTGGAAATTGTTTTGTAATACGAAATGACATGGCTCATACTCGTACCACCCCTTCTTCTGTCCAATTTCCATCCTATTGTGGGTCTCAGGGTAAATCACAATTCATGTTCGCCCTCAGTTTCCCTAAGCGTCCCTGTACAGTAATTGTTTTGCCATTTAATTTGGACCGGCGGTCCCCATAGAGTAGTCGGGAACGCCACGCGCTGACAGAGTTCATCTCAAATCTATGCCGAAAAGCCAGATGGTTATTAGACAGCCGGAACGTTGGACTATTTAAGCAGTGCTGACAGAGAAGATAATTATTGTAAATAATCTATTTAGCGTACAAGATTAATTTATGTGTTATGTTTGGCAGCTAAGGCCTGCGTTCTCTCTGCCCAGAAATCAAATCCATTATATTTTAATGCAAAAATAAAAAGCGCTAAATTAATACATAGCAGGAAGAGTAAATATTTATTAAAAGCATGTTCGGGTACACACTACCGACATGCCTGTTACGTTTTGGCTCGAGTGTATAAGAGCATAGTCAAGAACAAGATCCATTAATAGTTTAAATATGCAATTTAACAAGGGTTATGCATTTTTTAAGACAGATTGTCTTTATTCAAAATCTCTCTGCTCGACAAATGAACAAAGAATCGAGGTATCACCCTTTTAGACACATTTCCTTTCCATTAACATGACAGAATTTAAGTTACCATCGCAGATAAAAAATACAACATGAACTGCTTCGCTTCAAACTTTAAGTTCTTTCTGAAATCAAATGAACGAGTGACTAGCACCGAACCACAGAAAAAAAATGCAAATTAAAAATACTGAAAGATAAGGATTCCCCCCCCCCCCACATTTGATATTTTAAATAGACTGTCTAATTTCAGGTGCCGGTTTAATAATTCTAAACAATATAACCCGTATAATCTAAACGCTGAATCACTTTGAAACCCTTATAGTCGTATCATTTGAATTTCAGAGTGCCAAAAAGAATGGTAAATATAACAGCTGTACAAGAAACATGAATCCTAACCGTTAGTTGTGCAAATCAAAGTCATTCAAATAATAATAATAATAATAATATGATGAGAATAACAATTATATTAACTGTTCAAACAAAATTATCATTATTATAGCATCAAATCGTACATAATAAATAAAATTAAAGGCATCCAAATCCGGTAGCCATAATAATAAACGTTTGAACATTTACATTTCTTACAGTTCTGGGCACCTGCCTTACATCTATTCCAAGATCCATGCTGGGAACCAAGGAACCTCTCGCAGATGGAGAAAAGTTCATGTCCACGTACGGCCTCAGTAAAATGTCTTGATCATTCCTCTCTTCTTATGTACATGCATTGCTGTATTCAAGTTTTCAAAGAGGAGACTGTTTTTAGCGGCTCAGTCACATCGCAGCGGCATGTGCTGATGAGTACGGGTCAATCCCACTCTTGGTCATACCTGGGAACAGTATGTAGGCAACAGGCGGCTGTAAACTCGATGCCGACCATGCGGTGCAGTTACACGGCACCACGTACCCAGGGTTTGTGGGTGACGGGTGGGTGTGGGTGTGCTGGCTGGGGCAACCCAGGCTCCCGAATGCGCCGTTCTGGTATCCCAGAGATGATGCGTAAGGTAAAGTGCTGGTGGCCAACGTGTGGGGCATCTCTGTCATCTTCTGGATGGCGCTGGAGCTGAACTGGCTCGGGTCGAGGAAGGAGTAAGGGGCAGATGTGGGTGGCAGGAACGCACGGGCTTTTTCCGAGGCACCTAAGAGCGAGTCCGTGGCTGAGACCGGAAGTCCTTTCAGGTGATCCGTGTCGCCCAGGTAGGGCAGAGGAAACACGTACCTGTCCTTCTTCAGGAGGTTCTTGGGCTTGCGCCTGGGTCTGTATTTGTAGTCTGGGTGTTCTTTCATGTGTTGAGCCCTCAGCCTCTTGGCCTCGTCGATGTACGGTCGCTTCTCGGATTCAGAGAGCAGCTTCCACTCGGCGCCAAGTCTTTTGCTTATTTCGGAATTGTGCATTTTTGGATTCTCTTGAGCCATTTTCCTCCTCTGGCCTCTTGACCAGACCATGAAGGCGTTCATGGGTCTCTTGATGTGATCTACCGGTTTGGACATTTTTCAAAGCGCCCGTTTAAAGTTCCCTATTAAAATAACAACAAAAAGTTCTTCAACCAACCAAGAGAAAAAAAGTATTCACCTGTCCTGCAGACAGACACGGATCATGCCACTTCTTGAGAGCAGGAGGAGTATGAAAACGGCATCAATGGAGGAAAAATCCAGTAATTCTTCCGCGTTTGTCGCTAAGTTGAAAGATTTCTCTTCTTCAAAACGACACTGTACGGCTCAGAGAAGAACAGCCACACGCGCCACAAAATCCAGCGCGATCCCAAGTTTCCGCGATCTGTTTGCACGCTTTTTTTCTCGGAGGATTCTCGCACTGCGAAGCACCTGGCTGGGAAATGAGGAGTAGCGCGTGAATGAGAGCCAAAAGCGGTGAAGTTCAAAGGCTGGGCTGGTTCGCTCTGCACGCGATCTGACATAATCGCAGGGCGTTCACGCACCAACCTGAGCGCCCAATCAGCTCTGAGAAAGCCACATAATACCTACCAAAATATGTATATTACAACACAAACAAAGATCGGGGAGGAAAAGGAGGTGACTCTCTTCCCACCCCAAATCCATTTAGTTGAAGGTCTACAAACACAGACCTTCAACCTTTTTGTAATAAAACCTGACATCTACCAGCGTCAATCCTTCAGAGACGACAGATGCCTGAAGAATAGACAAATTCTTATTTTAAACTTCGCTTTCCTTATGCGAACACGCTTTCTGCATGTGCCCTTAAAGTTCATCTTTATTTATTTAAAATATTTTGACAATTCGTCTGACGTTTATCTTATGTTTTTATTATTATTATCAATTGTTATCTTTCTTTTATGCAGCAGATTTGTTGCTTATTAGTTTATTTTGGTTAGATGTGATAAATTAAGCACATATGACAAGCTTAATCACTAAACCCACAACGCACGAACTACTGGATTTTCAACAAAAAAAACGGTATTAAAGATCTCTGAAAAGAGATCAAGCGCGCTGTCTGAGGCAGTGGCCCCCAGGCCAATATTTCCTAAATGAGAACAATTGTCCAACGCTCTCTTGGGACAGCCTGGGTTGGGGCTTGCACCTGTTTTGCTGCTGTAATCTCACATGTGTAGAACATGCCCATGGACCTTTTCTGAATGGTAACATACCCACGCAAATTTGAAAACAATGCCAGTTGCTCATAGTATCATTACATCCCACAAATAATCAAGCGCAGATGAAAACATTGAGCTGTGTGATATGTTAGTGTTTCATTTGTTTCTAACAGATACATTCGCACGAATTCTAAATGCTTTATTAAATTATTCAGAATATCATAACATTGCTTTAAACATTATATTCATGGTCACAGTAAAGTTACCTTTATTATTTTCAGTAGAACATATTTTAATTGAAAGCTGCTGTTAATTATCCCTGTTAATGTTTTCTTTTTCTCCATTTCTCTTTTTTATCTGACAAATAAACTTTCGAATTGATTTAGAATGGTCAAAATCGACCCAGATGCATGAACAGAAATATTACTAATTCAAATGTTTTGTGTTAAGGTTCGCGCACCAAAACCTTTAACATGCAAATTTAAGTGTTTAAAAAAGATCAGGGTCTTAATGAGCCTGAGGCAAGGAGCTTGATATATGAGAGGCACGGGTGTAATTATTAAGTGAAATGTATAAGATATGTGATATCTCGTGGAGGGGCCTTCAAGCGTGACATGAAGAGAGATCGGTCTGTAATTTAGCACACGAACATATATTGTCTATCGTATTACATGATATAGCGTTCGTTATTTAAAACAAAAACATGCAGGTAATAATCTAAAACTTATGTCAATGTTTGGAGATAATTCATTTACCTATTTAATATTTTTGTCTGTTAGTTTGTGCGTTTTGGAAAAAAAATATATATTTCAAGCGTCTGCAATGTGTAACATTTCAAACGGCAAGGGTTATTTAACTGCCTATGCACTTAATTTGTATATTATATAGTAGCTATATAGAGTGATGACACACACACAAACAAACACACACACACAAACACACACACACACACACACACACACACACACACATATATGTGCCCAGTCTTGGTCTCCCAAGGTCACTTTATAGCCGAATGTTAATGCAGATGAATTGATTTTCACATACGCGATCAAATGTATGTTTAATTTTTGTAGTCATCAGAATTAATTTTGAATTACTTTTTGATTTAGTTTCTACTCTTGTGGCAACTTAATTTTTCAGTGTCATAGCATCTCAATTCTTTGCTCATCTCACTCCTAGGAAACTTGACACGTTTTACATATAAAAATAAAATCTTCATATTAAAAGGAAATTCAGCTACCTGTATATCTCTGCCATATCTATAAATATATTAATACTAATGATAAAAAAAAGGTAATTTTTTTTTTGTTTTTTTTTTCTTTTTTAATTAAGCAAAGCCCATGTGTATATAAATCCTCAATGAGGCGCTGATGGTAAATGCGTCTGGAGAGCATGAAGAGTGTTTCGTAGTGGTGCCGGCACGATATCCATCAAGCTTTACCGTTCCACCGCCTCTCAGCCTCCCTCTCCATTTCAGAGCACAGCCGAGAGCAGTGCAGCTTGAAATCCGGAGAACACCAGCCTGATAGAAACAGAAATTACAACGGGAATTAACAGAAATTATTGGGGCACACAGCATTTGACATAGAGATGATGTACTCAACGCCAAATGAAGTGAGATTTGTGAAACCAAGCATGCTGGGGCGCGCGCGTCATTAAATGGGAGCTCGTCATAATGGAGGAGATATTCCGCGTGCGGAGTATGGATCGCTCACGTGCGCAAAGTGAACTACTTGCACTTCTTTTTGCGCGTACCGAGGACTTTAGCAACCCACCAACGCATGCAAAGGTGTGCACGTATATTTATGTTTTGACGTGTATGAGACTGTATCTCAGTGTATGCAATCTAAAGTACGAGTACAAATTTGGGTTAAAATTGTTGTTGTTTTTATTGAATGCATTTTTTTCCGAATCACTTGGCTTTTCAAGCCCTTTTAACCATACCGGTAATATTTCGATATCACTGTGTATCAATTATACTTTTAAAATTGTACCTGCTATCCGATACTTTAAACACGTGCACTGACATGAGCACCATTTCTGTTTTTCACTTCAAAATAAAAATAACTGTTTCTTTAAAAGTGTATTACTCTCAAGCGTTTGCAGGTCAACCGATGCACAAAGGCACCTGAAGTCGATACATACACAAAAAAAGAAGAAGAAAAAAAAAGAAAAGAAAATCCATTAGCAAAGCCGCAGTCAATTTAAAGACTAAAGTTTCGCTAAGTGCTATTTTATGCACAATCAATCTATAGCCTAGTAGGCTATAGAAACTCGACTGCTGCATGAACTTATTTTTTATATATATTAACCCGCCGTTGAAAAGTCACGATTTAACTTTGCCAGAACTTACTCATCAATAACTTTATGCAAAAATATACAACAAATATATTCTTGATGAGGAAATCTATATGCCATTTATATAAAGAGATAGCCCATTATTGCGCGTTATTGCTAATATTTGAATCCACCTTTTTATTTTTATTATTGTTTTAAGAAACCTACGGTAATCATGACTCATAAAATTATGGTGGCCTACGACGGGCGACTGGAAAATAGATGGATGAATGGGTATTTCAGTGATATAGAATGAAAAGAGGTCAAGTCAATAACAACAATTCCATGAAATACAGCAAAACAATCTCGGTTACATCGCCGTTGATGTGTTTGTCCCCGGTTTTCTCAGAATCAGCGGTAGCATTGTGTAAATCCCACGTGTTCCGACCCTCATGCTTCACACTGGGTTCATGAGATGGATACGGTGGTACAGTAGCTGTCCATGGTCCTGACGCGCTAAGTGGCTTTTTCCACTGCTAACTCGCGGTCCCACTCAGGACTCCTCACAAACCCGTGTTGACATTTCAATGCTTTTTATTCTTTTTACATCCCATTTGCTGCTGTGATTCTGCTCGCATGATGCTGCAATAGATGTTTTCCCTCTGAGAATTTGAAAGTGTGCTCTGCCAAGAAACCTCTGCGACTATGTTGCATGTTGTTTTGTAAGCCAATATTCACCCCCTAGGAATTATCCTGGTAAGTTAAGTTCTGCGCGCAACATTGCGGATTCAACAACGGAAATGCTCTCATGTATACAAAGCACATGAAGAACATTTCAAATGTCTGACCTAGTGGGAATGCAGACATTATTCAAAAGCAGAGTCCCCCTTTGCCTTGGTGTCACCTCATAGGCAGTTCAGAAATTAAATTCAAAAGAAGTCTTAAGAGTATCATCATAAAACCGCTTTAAAGGGCCACCAACAGGTTTAAAGATTACTACAGTATTTACTACCACAGCTAAAAAAAATAAAAACATAATGCAAGAACTAAACACTGATGATGACTATAATAATCCTTATGGGGGGGGGGGGGGGGACGACATGGCATAATGTATTATACTGTACTTGTTTTACTATTAATTACAAAGATAGCTCAATTATCTACTCTACCTGATTGCTAAAAAGTAATGAAGAGCCAATGAGGAGTAACCGGCATATAAAATGAAAGCTTTACATTGGCAAATTATATACTTAAAGACTACTGGCACTTACCAAAAATTAATTATAATGTTCTCACCCTAAGGGCTGCTATGTCAGCCAATTATATATACAGACTGTAATGGGAGTTAAAAGTTGTTTTGACGTGTTTTGAGCCAACACTAAGCAAACCCCTGATGACCTCCAGCAACTTTTCATTCCGACTGCCAGCCTGAAAGGTAAAATTCAGAAAATTCCATCCATTATGAGACAGTGGGTTGAAAAGTGGAGTATTGCCTCAACCTCCCCCTCCGTTCCATCTCCCTCCCCCAGCCTGCTTCCTCCTCACAGACCGACATTATTTCGCATATTCAAATTGCCAGTGTTTGTTCTGGCCGTGGCTCTTGGCTCCCATTTCTCTCCAGTGTGGAAATTGATTTTAGTCAGCTGTCACAGCCAGCATTTTTCTGGAACCTCTGCAAAATATATATTTACAAAAAAATTCTGTTTGGTTTGGAGAAATTTCATTAGCCCACGCAGCATCCCAGACCCTTTTTGGAGCGGCCATAAGAGTGATGAGCATAATGCTATTTTGGGAAAACGGTGAAAGACAAGCCATCGATGCCTTCGAGATTGGGCCACATGTCTGGGAAAGTGTCCAGTCATGGCCAAGCCCAGTCCATCTTCGGCTGTTTACATCTGTTTCCTCTTCCTCATTCTCTCCCCATATCAATCTGTGATTATCAATAGCTTGGACCAAGCCCTAATCAAAACCGAAATGAGCATCGGACAGAAACGTATGACCTACAGGAGACATATCAAATTGACAATTCTCATGGTCAAATATTTTTACAATATAACATTTCATGAAGGAGCCCAATAAGGGCCCCTTAGAGAATCCCATGCCTTGTGCAAAGGGCAGAGTTAATGAAAAAGGAAAGACAGAGCCAATGATTGAATGAAATAAAATAGAATGGAAATTAAAAGAGGTTCAAGGCAATGGTTGATAATGAAAGGAGGAGGGTAATGCTTCAGAGACACAGATGCAAGCATCGCACAATCATACAATACAATTAGGATTAAAGGGGCCAGGCACAGATAACAGGAGATAGGGATGAATTATCACCCAAAAAGAGAAATGGGGCCTCTTCTCTGACCTTCATTAAGAGGAAGAAAGGCTCGCTCACGGCTGGGATGACTTGCGGCACACTTTCAGCTTCCTGATTGGTAATTGTGACTCGGAGAGTCCCTGCTAGATCAGCCTCTTGAGGAACCAGATATAAATAAATAAATGTTCATAAAAACACAATTCAAAACCAGTGACACCGGTGTCATAGCTTTAATCTAATCTTAATTTTTACGTGTCCTCATTCATTGACAGTTAAAGGGATAGTTCACCAAAAACGTACAATTCTGACATATACTCATGTCATTCCAAACCCATAAGCACAACCATGCATATTTGATGCACAAGAACAAACCCCATTGGTTCTCGCGTGGCAAGCAAGCACAGTTGAACTTCTTTGCTTGCTATATTTCGATGAGCTCTATATGTGATTTGATCAATGTTTATAGGAATAAAAGCCTAAGTTAAATCTGTTCATCATATAAAGCTGTTGTATCTATTCAAAAGACTTGGATTAAAACACTTTATTCATATGGATTACTTTTACAATGTCTATGGATTACTATCAAAATGTCTTTTTTGATGCATGAAAGTCCATTGGTTGCAAGGACTTTCAATGGATCGACAATAATATTGAAAATATTTGTATTCCAAAGATGAACGAAAGTCTTATGGCCTTACAGATTTGTGCAAAACTTTCGCAATATTTTCTAAATGTCAATTTCTAAATAAAAAAACGATTGCGAAATGACGCCGTTTCCATTAACCGATGTTATGCGACTAAAACGTAATTTTAAGTCATTCCAAAAATTATGACAACGGATGTTGTTTTACATATATATCCCAGCCACCGCACTAGCCATTATTTTTAATCGAAGGAGACATAGGCGTGTTATCCAAGCAATAATGGCAAGGAAAGCCCCTTATACTTAGGAGCGGCCACTTATAAAGTGTTTCTGAGTGTTTCTCCCTCCTATCTGCTTCAAGGCCTTGATAAATTGTGGCATTTCTTTGTTGTTTAGAATCCAGAATTCCTGTAATTCTTTTGTCTTTTAGAGATGAATTACTCTTAGAGGTTAAGTACTCGGTCCTGTCTTCTGTCCAAACATACTACATCATCTTTAGAGAATGATAGACATTTACATATGCTAGGTGGTGAGCGGTATATGAAATTTTTTTTTTCAGTTTTGTGGAATATTCCTTTTCGAATTGTCTGAAAAATCATCTCATGCGAGTGCAAAAAAACCTTGCGATATATGGGAGTTTTTGCAGACGTGTTTCCATTGGGCATTCGCTATTTAAATTAGCGCAATTTGAAGGGTAATTGAAACAAAGTAGAAGTTTTTTAAGTGGATTTAAGTAATTTAAGTGGAAGTCAAGAAGATTAAGAGCCAGTTAGAAATACAACGACACAAACTGGACTTAAAACAAGCTGCAAAATCAGTAACACCTATGTTAATCACATTTCAATTCCTCTGAATGCAACACTGAACGAAAGAATAAACCCTAATGCTAACAAACTCAAATGATCGTTTACAAATCAACTTCACACAGACACTGACATTCTGCTTTTCTTCTATAGGCTGACATTAGTAGTGACATCCACAATTTAATGGAAGAGCACAATAGATGCAAGCATCTTGCAACCACGCTCAGAACCAAGGTACACAGAGAGAGAAAAAAGGAAAGTAAAAAGGAAACCAAAAGGGTAATGATAAAAGAGAGTCAATTAAAAGATCTGAATGCCTTTGAATGCAGAAAAATTGATTTAGATGAAACTGGAATAATAAACATTGGTACTGGGTGTTGATTGATTCTTTTTATTGGATGGGGGATCTGTTATTGCATTGTGAGATATCAGTTCTCCTTTTCCTTTACACTTTGTGATTCTCAATGGAGCAGCAGTTCAAAAGACAATTCTATTTGGCTTCCCATTAGAACTGCGCTCTGAAGCGCGTTTCAGATCCTTCGCTTTTGAATCAGTTTAAAGTGCTCCTGTGTGTTTGTTGGAGATGAAAAGGAGCGTTATGTTCTAAAAGCCTGTTTATTAACTTTTTCCGTGCATTAACATGAGCCAATTGGAGCATTGTTATTTCTTAACAGTAGTCACAGTCATCACTGTACCACATCTGCATCTTGAAAATCTTGTTGACCAACAGTGAGTTGAAACGCGGTGTGCTTTGGCTAGGTGGCGGCACTTCTTAAATACACGTTTATTCGACAACAAAAAAAGATTCTGAACGGGGCAAATCGTGACAGGTGTGGACGGCGCTCAGGGATTCTGCATCCTCTGAACGCTCGAATCCATTTGAAATCACTACGTGCCTCCCGTCCTCTCTCTCTTCTTCACTTTTGAATATAATGGCTATAGTAGGCTCTCAAACAAAAGGGCTTTATCAGAGACTCCTAATGTCACCCCCACAGCCCCTCTCTCATGGCCACCAACTCCTTCCTCTCTTTTCTCATTCATTTATTCCACTGTATGTGGAAATAGGCTGGCCAACAATTAATTTCAGAGTGAATTCAGGCAGGATCTATTACCCCCTCACTGCCTCCATTGCTCTAATGGAAATCTATTTCACTTCTCTTTTGTGTCCAATATAATTTAATGCCCATTTTATTAATGGCCTGAAATAATTATGGAAGCCTTTTGTGATTTTTGAGTATGTTTCATTTAATTGTGCAATAAATGTCTAATCAGGCCTCCCATCTGAAGCCATTATGGCATTAAAATTAACAATTACGCCATGAATGTCTTGGTGAATGCGTCGAGGTCTATAGAAATCGCTGTTGATAACAAGACACACATACATCATTCATGAGAGTTTTTTTTTTACTCGCAAAGGAAAGTGAGAGATATGGGAACGGATGGGAGAGAAAAAGAAAGAGAGAAAAGTGGAAGAAGAAAAGGAGGAGAAGAAAGAGGCACAGGCTCTTTATTCCTTTCAAAAGAGGGGATGGCCAAAAGATAGGGCATTCTAAAACTGTGTCACCCACTCGAGTTCTTTTCTTCGCCGGTCTCTCTCTATCTCCCTTTAATTTGCCTCACTCTTTATTTTTTCGAGTGACAGATTTCTCAGGGAATGGAAATGTATTAACCGTTAACTTGAGCGATAAAATATCTATCAGCCCTTTGTGCCTCTTGCCCAGTCTGCAATTCTGAGCCGTGTGGCATCCGTTTTGCCTGTGTGGGTGACCAAAGGCAATTAAGAAGACATTGGCCCTCTTTCTGTTTCTCTATCTCTTTCTGTCCCACAGTCACTCTCTCTCTCAACTCAAATGGGGCAGCTACTCAACGCACCAGCAAGAATTGTTTTCTTAGTTGCCAAGTATCCAAATTTCACGGTTTGGAGGAACTCCATCCGGCAGTAAAAAGCCTTGTCAGTTCCTTCTTGTCACTTCCCAGCTAATATTTTACAATTGGTTTTGGTGCATCTACTTTAATGGCGGCCAGGTTTGTTTCCCATTCCTGCAGCGATCTGCACGTGGCCTCAAAAGACTGTAGATTGTTTTGAAGTGACTGCTGTCTGCCAATCTGGGCGATGATGGATGCCATTGGACGGCGAGAAAAGCATTTGGCCGCGGTTTAACCTCTGCATACTCACGCTGCCTGTGCTGCTAACAGGAGGCCATGCTTTACACACCAAGGGACTTTTTCACTGCACACAACTAGATTAATTTAACAGACGATGAGTAAAACTAACAAATGACATCTCAACTGTAAAAAGTAAACACGTCTGAAAACAAAAGGGCGATTAAATATTTCTCTCTTCTCGTGTCCCTGGGAAACCTTCACAAGACCTGACATCTCTAGAGCTGCCTTGCATTCAAAGTAAGCATTGTTAACTTTGCATATTATTCGTATTATTTTATATATCAGCTATGAGAATGATTCGGCCTTTGAACCTCGCTGAGCTGAGGGAAGCGCAGTTCCTCACAACCTGCGCAGATTTCATCAATCTAACGCTGAATGATATCTATCAGGCCATTACGGTTTCCTTCCTTTAAACTTATCCTCTCAAATTTAATAATCCATTTAACTGATGTGCAAATTAACCTTGGCATTCACACAAAACCACTTTTATAAGTCACACCCCACACCTTTTCTCCCTTTTTTCATCTCTTCTTCCAGCCAATTTAATTCCAGGCTCCAGATTTCATGGTCAATTTTATTTTGCTCACTCTCAAGGAGTCCGTCATCAATTCTTCACAACTTTCCATGTCCCCCTTTCTCTACAGATTCGCTGCGAAATTGCCTATTCAGGCCGCTAAATAAGTGTGACCGCTGTAAATTTGCTGCGACGCCCCACGCTTTTGAATATGCATTTGGAGTGCTGACCTCCAGCAGTAATTAGTTTTAGTCTTTGTTTATCCTTTACACAAATCACACGGCCTCCTTTCTTACATCCCTTCATGTGCATCCCTCCTTCTCTTGCCTCTTTGCACAGAACTCAGTCGAAAAACAGTGAGAAATCCTTGGGCTTGAGATTGACCTCTGCCATCAGACTAAACAGTTTTTAAGCCATATAGTCATGACATACACCCAGAATGAATACAGACTTCAAAATGTATATGTTTGAATACAGCCTGATGAAAGTACATTGAATGCACAGAAAACGAAAGAGATTGCGTGCTCAATGGAGTAACCCTCAACTTTACATGGGATGGGACCTCAAAGGCCAGTCCAAGGATGCTCCACCATGCTCTTGGACCCCCAGCACTAATCAAACACACCTGAACAAACTAATCAAGGTCTTCAGGATTACTTGAATAATGAATAATGACCTTATTCATCGGTCAGAATCTCTATTTTAAACAGTACAATAAAGTTAGTCAGTACGTGTTCATGCACAGGTTTATGGAGCTTTGGCAGGTTTTTGTGTAGACGAACCACAGTCTTCATCAGTCCAAGTATACATGACAGAGTGTAAGTGAAAAGTGTAAGTGTAAAGGTGATGATACACGGGGCAACTTTTTGAGCAATGTTGCCGTCAACGAGCAACCAGGTGAGACACAAGTCTTTTGGAGCATATGCACAACACTAAAGGCAATTGTGCTCTTGTACAATCTACTGTACATGCCCTAGTCCGACATCGAAAAAACCAGACCGGTACGATTTCAATCAGACTAAAGGGTTTAGATGACATTTTAAAAAGTCAAATCAATATTTTAATCAGACTTTTTTTTTTTTAAGTGCATATAATGAACTATCTGCAGAAACTAAAAGGCTAGTTCCAACAGGGTTAACATCCATCAGAGTTTCTCATGACTCAAAAGACCATGAAACTTTTGACTGCTATACTGGTCTTATTCCCTCAAAAGAGAGTAATTATAGTAACACTTTTATTCAGAAAGGATGCATTAAATTGACCAAATGTAACAGTAATTCCATCACAGGAATAAATCACATATGAAATATATTAAAATAGAAAACGGTTTTGAATCGTAATAATATTGACATTGACAAAATTACAATACAAGTATTGTTGATCAAATAAATGCATCCTGGGTAAGAATAAGATATTTGTTTCAAAAACATTAGGCTTAGTTATCTTAGTTAGTGAATTAATGAATGTTTATGAAACAATTAAACACTTGTATAGTCTTGAATGATTGCATTGCACTGATAATAAAGATAAAAAGAGGATGCCTTTTCTGTGATTAAAATCGCTGAATCCAATAGGGTTATTTTGGCCTCCTTAATACATTTAATTTTTCAAAATATGTATTAGATAAGAACTAGAGCATAACTTCACATCGCCACAGTTTGTATAGGTCCAGAGTAACACGCAATAATGAGTCAAGTTTAACTCTAGCTAGCAGTTCATCAACTTCACTACTATCCACTTTCTTTAGCATGAAGGCTGCAGAACACAATAGACAACAGTATATGTTTCCTTTTTGGTAAGAAGAAGAAGGGATCCCCTGGCTCTGGGATTACCCTATTATAGGGCAGAGATGTTCTTCTAAGCCCTAAACACACACACACATACACATTCCTGTTCTATGGGCCATTCGCTTTCAAACATTTCTTGTCAGTAGGGCTTACCAAAATCTACATAATCCCCTCGCCCATCACAATTAAAGATATCAGTGAACAATGAAATTGTTTCCTCTCTGGCCTGCTTCATCTTCCTTCCAAGGGGTTCTGAGTATATTGCAGCTCTCCATTTAGAGCAAGGTGTCTTGCAACAGGATAAGGCAAGAATGGGCAACACAATGGACAACAGACCTCTGAACATGGAGACGTGCACTTTGGGTGATCAGAGGTCTGGTATTGTGTTAATATAGAGAATCCAGCACTCAAATAATTCTTCCAACTGTCTCATAATGATAATTTGCCTGTCACCACTGTAGTTTAAGCTTCATCTTATCAGTTAGCCTGTCAGATTAGTGATTTGTATCGCGGTGTAGCTCACACTGAGTTCCCAAACAGAGGTCAAACGAATTTAAGGGGAAACGACAACCCATTCCTGCCCAGTAACCCCAGTGATTAGCAGACTGTGAAGTCAGACGACACTGACTGATGACTCGTGACCTTGATAAGGGAAGGGGCGCTAAACCCCACAGGTCTCCTATAAGCTTGCGTTTTCTCCAGTTAGGAGCGAACGCAGGCTTAACATATAATTAACGCCTAATAAAGCCCTGATTGTTTGTCAACACTCTTTCTTTCTCCCCCTCTCTTGTTTTCCTGACCTAGTAATCTGCAGTCAGCCTGCAGGCAGTGTGTACTGTGATATCATCTTAAGCTACTTGTTCTAATACCCGGTCTGGCCGGGCCAACGCTAACTGCTTTCTCATTTACACATACTGATAAATGCACAGGGTGTAATCGACTGGCAGTTAGGCCTGGTTTAGGACTGTCCACCCCTGGAGTTAGTGTCCCACTTTATATTAGGTGTATTTAAATACTATACTTAAGTAAAACATTTTTTTATTGTGTTCATGTTGTATCGCACAACACTTTTACTGCTATTAAGGTGGGGTTATCCGGGTTTACAGTGTTTTCTATAAACCTGGATAAGCTGGCAAAACACAACATTTCAGGTAATCAGTTACATCATAATGTTTAAGTTAAGAAATTCAGTTTAAGTAAGCAGAACTGGCAGGTTTTTGTTTTGTACTCATACATTTTAATTACTCTTAACTTGAAACATTTGAAATAACATAATTCATTTAATTTAAAATCATCTCAATTTAAAGTGCAATAGTGCAATACAATACAATCCTTTGATAGCATGAGCATAGCAATTGCTGAATGAATATGGCAATATAGAACATTTAGATATCTGTTCTCAAACCAAGGTCATGCTCCACTCTTCACCATGATGGTAACCCTAAAAAAAAGGTGGGAAAAAGCATGCTGGGAAATAGAAATCCCAGCCCAGTTTCAGTTAAATTTAAGTTTGTCTAAATGAATTGAAACAAGTTCATAAAACTTAAATCAGTGAAACAATTCAGATGACTTAAAATGTTTCAGTTTTGTTTGAAGATTCTAAATACTAGTTTGATTGAACTACTTTGTTTACCCTTCTCAAATTAATAATTTTGCATTGTATCAAATGATTTAAGTCAAGGCACCACAGGTGAATAATGTAAAATAGATATCACCATACTTCCCCTGCTGCCGTACATTAAGACAACTTGCATTACGAGTTTTCTGAACTGTTTAAATATGCAAATTAGGCAAATCTAGACTCATTTGCATATATTTCCAGAACAGAATCTTAAATCAAAATTGGATATCTTTTTATCACTTCATAAATGAGAAATTTGTTTTTAGAAATAAAATGTTATATATACCAGAGGAATGATATGAACAAAACCCTCTGTAAAAACCTTCAGAATATAGATATAGTGATAAAACTGGAAAGTTCGGTGTAAGTTGGTGTAAGAGATGTCTGTCTCAGTGCATGAGAATAAACTAATTTTCAGAAAACAGCATTTAAAAATATATGTATTTCATTTGAAAAGATACAAAATCTAGATAAAAAAAGTGTAATAAAACAAACAAATGCTTATTTTGGATATTTTCTTTCCACTAAAGTCTAAAAGAAGACATGTTATGGAAGCAAAATAGATAATAATAAAAAAAAATTGGCCAGTGAAAGAAAAAACAATGGTTTGCCTGTAGTGTCTTAAACTCTAAAAAAAAAAAAAAGGTTCTATATGGCACCAAAAATTATTCTTGGCTCGTAATCATAGGGGAACCTTTTTAAGTGCTATATAGCACCAATTTTGGTGCTTCAGTGGTTCTTCAGCGGTTCTTCAGAGGTTCTTCACCGGTTCTTTGACTAAGGTGCTATATAGCACCTCTGAAGAACCGCTGAAGAACCACTGAAGCACCAAAATTGGTGCTATATAGTACATAGTAGTTAAAGACACTCAATATATAGTGGGTCCAATACTACTGTTTCTGTTAGTCACATTTCAGCACTGGAAAAAGTGGCATAAAGCGTTTCAATGGACAATAAAAACTCTTATTGTGAATGACAGCACTAGGCCTGTCATTAAAGAGTCTATAGAGGCCTGTTGAAGTGTAAGAAAGCTATTTGTTTGGCATTGTGTGCCTTCAAAATCATGTGCAACAGGAACAAGATGATGAGCAGAACTCAAAGGCCTGTGAATAGTGCAAAAAAAAGAGAAACAACAAAAGTCAGAGTGAAAGCATTAATTACTAAGAGGCAGGAAAAAATAATAAATCAAGTGAATCACTTACACAAGCTCATTAAAGCTAATGCTATCCACTCTATTTTCCTTTTTAGCTCGAGAAAGACAAAGGAGGGACAATATCCCATTAAATGCTGTTTTTTCATGCTATTCATTTGAACTAGTACTAGCATGTCAGTGTTTCCTGGATTAAAGTCTGATAGCACTCCAACAGACTCTCTTTGAAGGCTTGAGAAAGCACATTTGGAGAAATGAGGGTGTGAAAAAGCGAGGGAAATGGCTGAAGCAATAGCAATTGTCAGAGAGAGAAGAGAGTGTCTCTAGGTTTATAATGTACTGTCTAGAGTGTGTGTGGATGTGAGGAGGATGATTTAGAAGGCAAATGGTGTGTGTGTGCTTGTTGTGTGGTGGTGATGGGCTCCCCCTAACCCCAGAATGCAGATAGAAACCACCAGGGGTAGTTGCGGGGAGCAGGCGTTTGTGATTTATGGCTAGCACTGGGCTGATAAGAAGACTCCCTTCATTTAAGGCCTTATCGCTCGCACTAAAGAAAGGCCACAATTTGCCACGTTCTGTAAAGCCCCAGATGCAACTAATCTCTTCAACCTTGCAGACAATCTGCCTCGGTAAAAACTATAGATCATTCACATGTCTAAGTGATCTGGGCCGTAACTCTCTGTGCAGCACAAAACCTGCACCGCCGGGGAAGAAGAGAAGAAACTAACTCAAACACACACACACACCCATAAACACAAGATGCTGAAAAATGCATACAAAGACAGACCCGCTGCGTGATTAAAACAGAAGCCATTCAAACTACTGCTACATAATGAAGCTAAGTAGCAGTTTTATCATGCTAATATATCATGCTCTGTGTTGTCATATGAGCTGGAACTTTGGCATTCCAAAATGCTTTCTCCAAAATGCTCTTTCTTTTCAATGGTCATTATACTATCTTTACTTATAGTGTCACTCACTCCTAAAAAAGTTTTTTTAAGGAAGATTTAAAGGTCATCAAACTTTTGCAGAGGTTAAACTGAATGTAAATACACTACAGTTCACCTTTTGGGGTCAGTAAGATAAAATAAAAAATACTCTTAATTGGCAAGGATGGCAGTGACAGTAAAGACTTAATTATATTTCAAATAAATGCTGTTCTTTAGAATTTTATATTCATCAAAGCATCCTGTAAAAAGAAAATCAAAAAAATATTAAGCAAAACAACTATTTTCTGCATTGATAATAATAAGAAATATTTCTTGAGCACCAAATCAGCATATCTGAATCATTTTTGAAGGATCATGTGACACTGGAGTAAGACTGGAGTAATGGCTGCTGAAAAAATACAGCTTTGCCATCACATAAATAAATGACATTCTAAAATATAATAAAATATAAAACTGTAATTTTAAATTGCAATAATATTTCACAATATTACTGTTTTACTGTATTTTTGATCACAAACTTTTTTCTAAACCAACTAACAGACTTTCAAGTGTGTTCTTTAAGCTTTGCAATAGTATTTGTCAAATGTATCAATCTTTTAACAAAACAACACG
This sequence comes from Gobio gobio, assembly GCF_949357685.1. Taxonomy (NCBI): domain Eukaryota; kingdom Metazoa; phylum Chordata; class Actinopteri; order Cypriniformes; family Gobionidae; genus Gobio; species Gobio gobio. The sequence goes on along the minus strand of NC_137110.1, from coordinate 24,918,068 downwards.
TGCAAATAAAACAGATAAACATGAAGACCACAAAATACAACACAAAACTGGTTTGATACAATGCAAATAGTCTTATCTGTGATATTAAATATATATATATATGGCCAACTGTATGACTCAATCAATACTAATCACAAATGTAATTACATGTTGATGCTTAGGAGCACCATTGATTTTCTTCTTCTTCTTCTTCTTCTCCTTTTTTTTTTTTTTGACTGTTTACATTCAGTCCATATCTGTTTCTTTTTAAGTTGGAACAACAACAGCCTATAATGCATATAAATGCACAAATGTCACTGCAAAGTTCATATGACCTAGAGAGATACTGTTTGTTGAGCGGCCAATAGTATGTCAATATTCACACTTTTTAAATTCAAAGAACACATCAGTTTAGTTTTATTATTATTATTATTATTATTATTAATATTTTAAGCGTTTTTGCTTGACCTTTAAAAACACAATAACAGGGTTTGATTTGAGGTTTTTAGAACTCTAGGACAAAATATCCAGTACTGCAAATTCTCCGCTTAAGTGTTAATTCAGTATTTAGTCCCAAAGATCTAATGCATATTAAGTTGTTGAAATTGTTTTAGGCCTATGAGTAGACCCACAAAATAATAATATATTAATTATGCATTACAGATTTTGTTTGCCCTTACTACTGTTCACAGAAAGCACTTTACTTGTTACTTCTGTAAGTGCCAAAAACTCTCAATATACTCGTCATGAACCTTGCAAACTTTGTAAAATACAGTGATTAGCTCTCAGAAGCACTTATAATATCAAGCCAGTATCTTTAAAAAGAAATGTAGTTTTTTTTTGGACCCAGAGACGTGTACATCCTGACTCCCAGAAGTTGCATAGCAGTCAGGATCCGGCTGCTTGTGATTTTCACAAGTGCTTTCCAATTTTGTGTTCCAAATGCATGAGACGGTGAGTGAACAGGTCATGCTCGCTTTCTTTCTCTGTGAATAAGGCACTGCTGGGTGTACATATCATTCCATTCCATTAGTTTACTTACTTTATACTTCTTCTCAATTTGAGTATCATATCAGGCCCAAGTACTATTTGGTATCATATTGATGCCATTATCCTGATGATGATTATGAAATCTTGCATATCAACAGAAAACCTATTTAATCATTTTAATCATATTCATTAATACAACCATGCAACTTACACTTGTTTTTTTATGAAAAACAAACACTCAACTTGAAGTGTTCAAAAGAGGATTGTAGCCACTTCACTGTTCAAAAAGGAAGAAAAAAAATCACATGTGGTGTTTATATAGTAGATATTCTAGTCATACGTGGTCCAAGACTTAACAAGTCTAATTAGTATATGATAGGCAGCAGTGTATTTTCTCTTTCTTAAGTATTCATGGAAGCCAGTGATCTGACAAATGGAATTTTTCAGCTCCGCAGAACCTTGAATCACACACACGCGCACACAGACACATACACACACACACACACACACACACGCACACACACACACGCACACACCTTACTCTTCCTGATAATCCTGTTTATGTCTGCCTTATGGAGTCCAGGTGCAAGACACCAGAGTAAATAAACACTTTCCAACACACACCTATTTACACACACACACACACACACACACACACACACACACACACACACACACACACACACACACACACACACACACACACAAAGACAGAAAACACAATACATATTTTACATTTATGGGGCATTCTAGAACCGAGAATCTCAACTGGTGGGTCACGACCCAAATGTGGATTGCAGTTGGGTCAGGGGAAAAAACCAGCTGGAAAAAAAACTATACAAACAAACAAAGCTATATAAAAATAATAAGATGCAACTATATAATCATATCTCTTGTCAAAGGTGTCAAAGGTTGTGCTCTATGGTATTTTTATGCAAATGTATCTGTCACTGGTTATCTGGTTATCTATTTATCTGTTAGTCATGCAGACTACATTAAATGCAGGTTACTCAAATACTCCAAATATAAAAACTATCAATCACATGTTGCTGTTTTTTTATTGGTGTTGCAAACAGAGGGTTTGAACAAATTGAGAGAATTTTACAAAATGTATTTTGAGGGTATTAATGTGTTTACTTAAGATATTTTCAAATCCACATCCACCAAATTTGATAAAATCACCATTTCATTCTGCATTTTTTAACAGTAAGGGAAAATATATATGTATATTCATATATACAATAAGGCTTCATTAGTTAACTACATTAGTTGACATGAACTAATAATGAACTGCACTTCTACAGCATTTATGGTAACACTTTACAATAAGGTTGTATTCGTTAACATTATTTAATGCATTTGTTAACATGAACTAACCATGAACAACACCTCTGTTAAGCATTAGCTAATCTTTGTTAACGTTAGTTAATACAAATCCAGCTGTTCATGTCATCAGTTTGTTCATGTTAGTTCACAGTGCATGAATTAATGTTAACATGATTTTAATAAAGTATTAGTAAATGTTGTAATTTACATTAACAAAGATGAATAAATGCTTTAAAGTGCAGTTCATTATTAGTTCATGTTAAATAATGTAGTTAACTAATGTGGCGCACTTTATATTACGTGGCCTTTAGTACTATGTACTTACATAAAAAAAATAAGTACAATGTACTTATTGTGTTTATATTGTATTGCAAAACACTTTTGCTGATATTGAGGTGGGATATGGGTAAAGTTATGGACAGGTGTGGTGGTATGGGTAAGTTTAAGGGTAGGGTTAGGTGTAATGGAAATGTCAACTGTGTAATTACAAATGTAACTACAGAAATTAATTACAGATGTAATTACATGCAGGTATTTTTTTTAAATGTAAGTACAATGTAAAAACATGTATGTACACAATAAGTCCATTGTATCAAATGATTAATTAAAATGTTAGTAATAGTAGTTAAGGCCACCTAATATAAAGTGAACCACTAATGTTAACTAATGAACCTTATTGTAAAGTGATACCGCATTTATTAATCTTTGTTAATGTCACTTTCAACATTTACCATGGTTAGTTATGGTTAGATCATGTTAGGTAATACATTAACTGATGTTAACAAATGAGACCTTATTGTAAAGTGTTATCATATAAATAATAATAAAATAATACATCTAAATTGTCGATTTTCGAATACGTTTGCTTCAGATCTGTGCAGTTTGTGATAAAAATAAATAAATAAATAAAATTAAGGACATTTTTTGTTTACTTTTCTACAACAAACAGTTTGAGTACTGTGCTCAGTCATCACTCGATGTCCAATGTCGCAAAGTAAAGCCAGCTGAGGACCACAGCTCTAGAGGACAAACAGGCTGTCACAAGTTATTGTGCACAAAAAAACCCAGATTCTGTCTCACACTTGTGCACACACACATGGACTCTGTTTTGTAGTGGGGTCATGGTTGGGCTGAGGTGTCTGTGGGTCATTTCATCTGGATCTCTCAGCCTTGGCTCCCACTACCTCTGCCTATTAAAGCCTTCTATACCCGGCAATTCATCAGGTGCCGGGAGAGCAATGCTGCGGCCACTTACATAAAAAGGAGGTCAGCTCTATAAAGGCACAGCTTAAGACAATTCAACAACATGTAACATCACCCAGCCCATTATACTCTATCTTTGTCACTGTGCTACCTTGATCCATGCCTGAGTCCCTTCTGTATGTGCACAATCACTCTGGAAGCGACGCGCAGCCAGCTTTCGATGGCGTGCTTTCTTTATTATGCCGGTGTTCCTTTGGGAGTATCCAGGCCCCCTGCTCTTGCCTGCTAGGGGTGAGGCAGTTCCCTCTATCCATCTCAGGGGGCAGAACCTTAGAGGAGGCTTTCCACATTCACTTGAACCAGACGTCCAAGCACTTCCTCTCCCTTTCACATGTTTTCTCTCTATCAACTTCTCTTTTTCCATTGCATTTTTCTCTCCCGCTTTCTTTCTTTCTTTCTCGCTCTCTCTCTTCTGTCACCCCCTGCCTTGGAGGCTGACAGACAGACGGACTGATATTATCAGCCAAGCATCTCCAGCTCTGGGGCCCCAATCATTCTCTGCAAACAGCCCAGCGCTCCCACCCAGGCTCCCCCAGCCCACCTCTGCCTCTCTTCCCTCTGATAAGGCCCAATATCAGTGACGGAACATATTTTATGTATGAAATGCATCCCACAACAAGCAGTCAAGCATTAGGTTTGTTTAAATAGATGATGTTTATCAGGTATTTTCTTTTTAACAGATAGTTTGACATTGTTCTCTCTCTCTCTCTCTCTCCTCTCTCACGTTCCATTCCTTGCTAAGCATCTTAATATACTGTTTAGTCTGTGGGTTTTTGGATTGGCTCCAGGGGTAGATACTCCAGTACTCCATTATTTTAATTGTGGGTCAGGGATTAGCAGTCCTGCTGCTTGCATCACTGAATCAGACTCTAAAACTATCTCAGTCAGGAAACCCTCCATTTTTTTTTTTCTCTATTTACAAATCTATTTTTGTGAGCAAACCCGTCACAAGATTATGTGCCTCAGATTTTCGCTCGTCAGGCAGATGACACTTTTTCCCCCTCTGCAGGTTGTTGATCGCATCAGATATTGGATGACTTCCCATTTAGGACTGAGGCAATGGTTGTCAGTTTGTGGCCAACATTTCTGTGACGAATAAAATAAGATCTTAGAAATGCCATAAGACTGTCTGACATAATAGTTTGTGTGCGGATGAAATTCAAATTCCCTTTTTCACTTGAACAGTAGATGGTTCAAGGACTGGATTTCTTGAGAAAGTAAAACACTTTCAATTATGGGCCCTTTGACTAACTAGTTTATTTGTCAATTGAAAAATGTCTAATATATAAATGCATATATATACACACAGTATATGGGTTTCTTCAACTTCTATGTACAGTATGTATGTGTGCATAAATGTTTTGCAGCTGTAATTGTTGCAAAAGGTGGACATACCAAATATTAAATATAAAGTGGATAAAAACAGTACAACTTTTAAATTAAATCATGTTTTTGAGGCAAAAAAGGTCAGTATTTTCAGATCTGTAAGGTGTTCTAATAATTTTGCCCACCACTGTACATACATAGAAGAAACACACTATACAATACTGTGTAAAAGCCTGTATTGTAGGTTCATTGTTCTTCTTTCTTTTTGCCATCAGCTAGACAAGTGCAAAAAGGTCAAGCTTTGCACTGCTAGCATTGTTAGCATGTTTAGCGCTGTCCCCTTGGGCCCTACAGATTTTCAGAGTGTACATCAAATGGGACCAGGCTCCCAAAATACTCTGGGGGGAAGATCACAAACCCACACGAAACCAACGCACATACAAAGCACACACACTGGCCATTACCATAACAAGCCAGTGTGTTTCTGCAGATACACTTGTTTGGGTTAGGTGGGGGGTACAGAGGGGCGACGGGTCCCCAGCTTTATTTCAATAACAACAGACAGACACAAGGGCCACCTCGTCAGGCTTTAAATCACATGGCAGCGTCCTGATCTGCTGATAAGCAGCAGATGCTAGTGAGAAGCCAACGGCATGGACGCACGGGCTCTTCATTTTGTTTGCATTAGTTGTTGAAAGAAGACACTTGCAACTCCACAAACAACATTATAGACTAACTACACTATCGCTGACAAAAGCTTGCACTTTTAGGGGGGAGAGAATGAGGGAGAAAGAGAGAGGAAGAGGAAAACTCTAGTAATGAACAGAGTCTGTAAATGAACCATATAGCATTACAACATCTGATGTTTCTTGGGACAATGACAGTTTTTTTTGGTCCTATCTCTTAATGTTTTTTTTTTAATTAATTGAAAACACCTCTTCTATGATGAGCATGTCTTCAATTTCTGTTGAATTGATTTCAATATTTTTGGGGGAGAGAAATACGGCCCCACTTTATATTAGGTGGCCTTAACTACTATGTACTTACATCAAAAAAATAAGTACAATGTACAATGTACACACTTTTGCTGATATTGAGGTGGGATATGGGTAAAGTTATGGACAGGTGTGGTGGTATGGGTAAGTTTAAGGGTAGGGTTAGGTGTAATGGAAATGTCAACTGTGTAATTACAAATGTAACTACAGAAATTAATTACAGATGTAATTACATGCAGGTATTTTTTTTAAATGTAAGTACAATGTAAAAACATGTATGTACACAATAAGTGCATTGTATCAAATGATTAATTAAAATGTTAGTACATAGTAGTTAAGGCCACCTAATATAAAGTGGGTCCAGTCAAAAAATGCCAGGCAGATATAAATATCCAGAAAAAACACAGTCATAGAATCAAATTCTGATGCTTAAAATTGTGATACTATACTATTACTACTACTACCACCACTACTACTATGTTCTCCCTACCCCTAAAATCACCCATAACAGAAAACGTTCTGCTATTATAGATTTTCAAAAAATATTATTCTATATGATTTATAAGCTTGTTTCCTCATGGGGACCAAATAAATGCCCCAACAAGGTCAAAATTTACTTGTATTAGTGTACTTGTGCGGGAACCCACACACATGCACACATACACACAAACATTTTATCTTTTTTTTTTTTTTCTTAAAATGTTTCAAAACAATATGACACCAACGTGAGGACCTATTTATCTATTTATGTTATTTTTTAAAATAATATTTCATATTGACTGAACACAAACTCATACTGCACAATGTTGGGGCAACTAAGCAGTCATGCACTGTGATCAACGCTCCATCCCTTGAGAGTCCTATGTGAGGTGCAAATTACACAAATACCCTAAGCAAACACACTCATCTCTAGTTTACACAGGTAATCCAGTGTTTCCAGCAAATCAGTATTTAAACTGGCAGGTCAAACAGTGCTCATCTCTTTGAGACTAAATACACACATACATATAGTTGTTTAAAAGGCCTTGATTACATATGCTAAATGTGGCTTAGCCGCGGTGGCTGGGCTCCTTCAACAGGAGAGGCTGTTGTGAGTTTACTGGAGAAGTTGTAAATATGCGCTAACACTTTTAGCGGTAATCCCTCCACACAAAGCCTGGCAGAGATTAGGAGCCGGTCGCCTGACAGAGAGAGAATCCTCCACCACAATCACATTTTAGCCTCTGCTGAGAGCTGGAGAGGGCATACAGCCCACGCCACTGATATCGCCAATCGTGTGAGGACGAGAGCGAAGAAAAGCAACAATCCCAAAACCGCTTAGAAGAAAAAAGGAAGGAAAAAAATAAGCCATTGCCATCAAACTGTTTGTGTACTAGCTGCCATCTTTCAGCGGAGCACAATAGGTCACCGCACCAACCGATTTCTTTTACAGTACTGCCTTATTTTGATGAGGGAAGCAACTGTATTGTCCAATTAAAACACTGCTCCTGGTACACCACGCCGCGACGTGGCCTTTTGAACTGGACATTTGCCTCGTCCATGAAATTCAATGCTGTATGAACAACCTGCTTGATGCCAGGCCCGGCTGACACATTCGAGGGGACTTTAAGCAGTGAGAAGGAGCAAGAACCAGCCGCAGCCCTGGAGCCCTCCGCATGAATAGACCATAGAAGCCGTTTCATTTGAAAAATCTTCCGCTCTGCACTTGGCTGAACCTACAATAAAAGTTGATAATTGAGAAGCAAGAGGGAAGGATCACTATGACTATGAAAAAAAGAAGGGGGTGGAATAGAGGCCCTGGCTTATGTTTAATACAGTTTAACTGATATTTAATATTTTGTGCTTTCTCTCTCTTTCTCTCCCTTTGTCCACATTAAAATACTTCAAAAAGAATTCTAATGAAGTGGAAATTAAAAGGAGCGTAGATTGGGGTTGGAAAGAGAGGCTCCTAATCCCGCTATCTCTTAATAATTCAAAGTCTCTTTTATTTTCTGAATAAAAAAGCGGAATTAATCTGGCGCTGTGAAGCTGTCCTCTCTTCTCACTGTTTAAATAAATCCCCGCTCGTACATTAAACGCAAGGAGGCCGGTGCTGGCGTGTAGCCAAGCTCTGTGTCAATTCCCTCCTGCCTCTTTTTCATTCTCTCCCAACCCCTTTTTATTCCCTTTCTTTAGCTTTTTGCCAGAGAGAGACCTGGGAGAGGAGCCGTGCCACCGGAGAGTCCCTATCTCTAGAACCTGCTCAGCACACGGCCCTATCGCAGCCAGCTAAGACCACTTAGCAACGGCTGGCGGAAGGCACCCTTAGGAAACTTTGTGGAGATATTAGGACACTGGGAAGCCTAATGATATATTACAAAGGCATTGTAAGAGAAGAAGAGATGGCCAATAATAGCTTGACTGAAAGTGGCTACCCCAGCTGCTTGCAAAGGAGAGGACGAACTTCAGGAAACTCTGCTTGTTAAGCTTCGTCATGGGCTGGAAAGGAACTCTTTGGTTTTTGAGGCAGGTCAAAAGACAGTCTGGTGATCATGGTAGCAAAGCGCTGAACTGAACAAACTTGACTGTCTACTACTATTGACTACAACAAAGTCATATTGAAAGCGATACTGTGCCAATGGTTTTTAGCCAGGTTTGATGAAAATGAGGTTGTGATACATCTAAAAAAATGAAGACCAGCTCCCACTACCTTTGCCTATTAAAGCCCTCTCTATGAGGGTGAGAATGAAGACTCCTTTTCTAGAAGACAGTACCGGCTTATTTTTGAAAGGGCCATATATTATGGCATTATTAGAAAGTACTGCCAAAACTGCATGATTTTAGCTCTCAACTTCTTATCTCTGAACCACCATTGGTATGTTACAACACTTTAGGTGCCTCATGGGATGGGCCTGGTTACATTACGTCCTCTAAGCACAGAGATGATGTAGCATCCTGGCTAGGCATGTCTATGCTGAGATATGCCACAGTCTGCCTAGAAGAATCCAGAACATCAGCTGATCCAAAATCACCAGCAGAATTCCCGGCTCTTCCCTTTGTGATGGGAGATTAACAAAATCACTTCCTTTTTCTTATGTTACACACTCATTGGCTCTGAATTTGTAGTCTTGAGCCACGTTAAGATAGTCTCCATGGAGAAAGCAGCTTCGTCACAAACAAAAGCAGAGGAACATGTATCCATTCCTCTTCTGTGACTTATTCGGCAAGAGAAGTCTTTAAAGATTTTTGTCTGCAACTTTACTTTACAGAATAAGGAAAGTAGGACATGGAATTGTTTAAACAAATCCGAGTAAATATTAATCAAATCCCATGACGTATCAAGCGCTTCTTTTTCTCCTCATTATATCTTGTGGCTCGATGAGATAAATGTGAAAGAAAAATCTTCTCCTTATTCATTTCTCTATTTTTTGGAGGAAATAAGCATCTTGATCTGTTGAACCAGACTGAAATGAGATTGACATGGCAGGCAAGAGGTTAGGTCTGTTTAAACCCCACCACTCTCTCTTTTCATCAGCCTGTATTGCTCCTCACAGAAATATCTACTTTGCGCCTTATCAAATGAAAAAAAAAAAAAAAATTCATACATAGAGAGGGGGATAGAGTGAGGAATAGACAGTGCCTACAGGGAAAGTACAAAGGTGTGTCTGAAGATCCCCAAAGGCAACATAAAGTCATTTTCTGTGAAGGTGTGCTATTTTTATTTATATCTTTCCCTCGCTCTGTTTCATCATACATACTGTTTGGAGGGCTATCATTATGCCAGACGGAGAGCTGGGGTGAAAACCATTTGCATTACTACCCTGACTGTCTGACTCCAGGCGCTTTGCCATGATACTTTATTCCAAACCATTCAGCCAACCATTATCACTTTGCCCCCACTCTGTTGTACCTCCCTCACACACACACACATAGACAAACACACGCATGCATCCAGCCTTATCGGAAGCATCTCCTGCAACACTGGCACAGATGTACAGGAGGGACAAGTCTGTGATGAGTGGAGAAAGGGGTGGGGGGGGGGTCCAGGGTGGGGGGAAGGTGGGTCCTTTGCGTGTAATTGTCCTGGTGAGCACTCAATACCATCTTAAAGCAAACAGGCAATCTCCAAAGCTGCGCAGACAGGGAGGGAAAGACCCTGTGGCTATGGGGACCCTAATAGGAACTCCTTTCTCCGTGAGATAAATGGGTAAAGTTCCTTTTATTTATCCTGGCCGGCTGTTTGGGACTGGGGCTATTAAAGCACAGCAATGCTATTTATCCCTCCAAAAAGGATTGGTCCCACACAGGGCTGAGGGCAAGAAAGGAGACGAGAGGGGCGAGAAGGAACGGAGGCCAGTATAAATTGGCAAAATTGCGAGGTCAAACTGTTTATCTTTTTTTATTCCCATGTCTCTTCTTTTCTCTCACACTCTTCTTGAACCGTCCTCTCCATCGGCGCTCTCCTCCCTCTCTGTCCATTTACCTGTTGTAGACCCATCTCTCGACTCTTTTCATCCTCTTTTATTTCCATCAGGGGGAACTTTTGAGATGCTGACGTGTGTGATTATGTAGAGCCTGGCATAAATACAGCAGAGCTCGCAGAGGAAGAGTTGTCCACTCTGTATTTGTCATTGTTGGATAAAGGTGAGCTGATGGCAAGTTTCACAGGCAGATAAAGCACCTGCAGCCACGTGCGTTAATCTCCCGATGCTCACCTAACATTAGATCATCCCCGGCCAGCTTCCCCTCGCTTAGCATATCTCCTGCTCTTGTCTTATCCTCTGTGTAAGGGTGCTTCCTAAAGCATGCCATGTCAGCTTATCTGAAGAGCAGGAGCTGCTTCCTGAAAAGAGACCCTGTAAGCACTCCTCACCCCCAATCATTAAAACAACACACGGGGAAATGTCAATGCACAACCCAGCCAGACCTTCTACACATTGCTCAGAAAGACCAGAACAATTCAAGTGCAATTGCAGGGGGCGTAGAAGCCAAAGGTCTCTTGTTAATGCAGGGCTCTGTCTGTCTCTCTGTTGGAGAGGCGAGTGAGGCCATGCTTCCAGATAAGGCCAGACAGAAGTGGTGGTTGGAGGACGATTGGAGTGTTTGTCCTCTCTTGTGTGTACCTGTGGTCTGTGAACGTCCTGATGTGAGGAACAGAGGTTGCACACTGCCTCCCGCCACAGAGATAACGGTGTTACAATGTGCTAGAGAAACATTCTCCTGTATTAACCGTCCAACTTTGGTCAGCAGGGTCCATAATATAAAAAAACTGGTTACCTTTTTATAAAGTTGAAAGTTGGAAACCAAATTGATTTCTCTAGACCATTCAGGAAGTTGAGGAATTTACTAAATGTCGATTAAAACAAATGTATCTACTCCATAAGTCCTATAAACAAGGAATTTTCAATTAAATAACGCATTTAATAACGTTGCATTCAAAAGGGTATGAACTGGTATTTAAAAGATATTCTCAATTCAAGTCTGAATCTTTTGAAACAATTGTCCTAGAGGCTTTGACATTCAGAACTGGACTGTAGCAATATATAGCTGAAACTAATGGTGGTTTGTCTAAAAACATTGCAACAAATGTTAAGGAATAAATGTGGACCATTTGCTCTTGTGGGTCTCATCTTTCCCCCCTAAGTTCCAGCATGAGTGGGAACTCTAATATCTGTCTTTGAATCCCTCACCAGTGGCAGAGGTGAAGGAGGATTGGGCTAGTAGAGTAGCCATGATGAATGACTGTACTGATCTGATGCCATCTATTTCTGTGCTACCATCCAAGTGGGAATGGCCATATCAAAGAAAGCCTGTTCTTTCTCATCCCCTGTGGAGGAATTCCTTCTGTACTCTGGCATGATAATGAGCTGGGCCTCCTTCAGGCCTCAAACACCTGATTGAGTCAAGCCCTGGTAGTGCCAAACACACTCAGGGAATTACATACTGGGGGATGTCGTCCAATTGGGCCAGACTCTCCTTCAGTAGGAGGCATTTCCTTGGCTTGCCTACTTTGGCAGGGGATGGCGATGCCTCTTTTCTTGCACGGTCTCGCGGCAAGAACCCTGGCTGGCCCCGAGTTGGACGACACACAGTAGACAGTGAGCGGATGACAGCTGGGGAGAGGGAGTGTAGTATTTGTATTCACAAAAGAACACAACATAGAATTGTTTCAGCAAGTCTGCTCGGAGGTTAGTGGTAAACGGCCCAGATTTTGCCATGTTTTCACATAGATGCTCTTACCACACATTATTCTAGACTCTACTGCTTTTATTCCTTGCAATTCAATGATCCGTATTGCAGATGATAGAGAAAGAGGGACAGAGAAAGACACAAAGCAAGTGCCTTCTCTTTGCCAAGCAAGTCTTTAATTCCTCATAACAAAGACACAACATGGCAGTGATTACCTAAAGCCAGAAATATAGTGATAATTAAAGCCTAATTGAAAACACAGTGAATCTCCACTCTTAATTGTGTTTTCTGTTAACCCTTTAATTGAGCTTTAAGAGGACAATATAGACCTCAGTTTAACAGTTACATTCATGTCCTTTTGTCAAATCACTATATTTTGCTATATTTTAATTAAAGGAATAGTGCAAATCAAAGGAATTTGCTTTTGTGTTGGGGTTTAGTTAACGTGTTTGTATTATATTGCTTTATTTTCTATAGCACCACTCTTGTCCCATCACTATGCATCAGAGAAGGACTTGAATAAACTCTGGTAAACCAAGAGTTGAGAGTCACAGCATAAACTCGATAAAACAGCGTTACGAAGAGTAAAGTTCCAAAATGATTAAACTAACACACAATAACTCTAGATCAAAAAAAGAAACCAAGCAAGAGCAAACAAGAGCAAATGTAGGAGAGCAAACAAAGGACAAACAAACGCTCCCCTGCGCTCGTGTCATATCCTGGTCTTTATACGTGCCCACTAGCATCTGATAGGTTCTCGGGGTTGTCGACTCGATGACTGACAGGAACATCATCCAATCACAAGACCTATGAGAGGAGATAGTGAAGAGAGAGAGAAAAAGAGAACAACCCTCCCAAAACAATAACACCTTCGCCCCACTTCGCTATTTATTTAACTTTTTGGCATTCTAAAACTCTATGCAGCTTTCTGTAGAACACAAATTGAGAAATTGTATCACTCTTTTCCCATAAACTTACAGATCAAGCTCCAGTAAAGTATTAAATTCTAATTTATTTATATACCTTTCACAATACATATTGTTTCAAAGCAGCTTTACAGAAAATACATGTCATTGCATGCCATAAGTCAGAAATGTACAGTTCTATACAAATCAAGAAGTTAGCTAACATCATGTATTCATTTAGGCAGAAACAATGATCTCATTAAGACAGTTTTTAGAAGTTGTGATCATGATTACAATATAGAAAATGAGTTTATAAAACATGTGCACTAGTCTTTAGAGACCACATATGAGTAGTTTGTGTGAGGAACAGACCAAAATATAAATAATTATTCCTTGTTTTTCACTGAGCTGATAACTAAAGAAATGGATCAGTCTCATTGGTGGAAAAAAAAAAGTATTACAAAAATTCCTATCAAATGGCTTCAGGAGACTTAATATATAGAACACGTTATATGGACCACTTTTGTGGAGTCCCCATTTGTGTATTTCTTTCATCATTAACATTTATTGGAAAAAAGCTGACTGAAAATGTGTTCCACAGGAATAACAAACATGCACAGGTTTACAACAACATGAGGTTGAGAATTTTTATTTTTGGGTGAACTATTCCTTTAGAGCACATATGCTTAACTGAGACACCTAAATTATAAGACCTTATTGTTTTAACATTATTTTGTATCTTTTATTTTGTTGAGAAAAAACAGAAAAACTAACTATCGTCCCATTACCACTGACTATAAACTTCAGCCTTTTGCCATTTGACTCTAAACCAATCGAGTAACAGAAGGAGAGAAAAGACACAAAGAAAAAGAGAGTGAAGAAAAACCCAAGAGCAGCAAAGAAAGGGCAAGTAAGAATCAGGGTCGGTGAAACAGCACAGGGATAATAGAAGTGTCCTGGGGCGATTGCAGAGAGAGAATGGGAATATATGCACATGTAAATGAGAGAAAAAAGGAAAGCAGGTCACACTGCCATCCGTCCATCCGTCTAATATAGAGCAGGTACAGCTGCCAGAGAGAGCAGGCAGATCGGTAATTTCTGTTCGCCCAAGCGTTCACTTGAATACCGATTCACAGAGTGAGAGAATAAAGAAATCTTTCTCTCACTCTAGGTCACAGTGAGAGTTTCCTCTTTATTGTCGATAATGAGATAAAAGAGCAAAAAAATGGCAGAGCATCAAGCTTGGAGAAATTAATTCTCACACCTCCTCCTTAATTAATACATCTTAATTGGCCTGCTGCCTGCCGTTGGTCTCCAAACATTATTTTGCTTTTCCTTCACTGGTTTGGAACAGTTTACAGAACGTGCAGGCTAGTCAGGGGACCGCTTGTGTGCTCAATGTACACAGGACCTTTTGTGTTGACATAAAATTATTAATCATCACTTCTTTTGAGCAGAAAGGAACTCTCAAAGTGAGTCATCAACCACATTTTTTTAATGATCTCTCATCTGAGACACCTTTTTTGCATGCACAGTTAATTAATTACATCTAATTATTCATGGTTAATTAACCCATTTTTAAATAATTATTAAAAAGAACCAATTCATTCAGAATTAAATCATGGGACTGCACGTGAGTCCAAATAAAAATAAATGCATTATTGTACGAACTTTGGGGTCTGTAATATTTCTCAAACTTTGAAAGAAGTCTCTTGCTGCACCGAGGCTGGATTTATTTGATCAGAAATACAGTTAAACACTTCAATATTATGAAATACTGTATCAATACATATATTCCATTAACAGGCTGTTTTTCTATTATTGTGGCAACTTTCCCTTCATTTCACTTTCTGCAGTGTCAATGATATTTTTGATCCCCTTAAGATAGACCCTCACAAGAACCTTTCTGCATTTTTACATTTTATTTTAGTACAGCAAGCAATATTCCTCATGGGGAAAGTTCAATGGTCTTTGCAATATGTGATTATCCTGATTTGGTATCTTTGTGGGGACACATGGCCCCCACAAAGCTGGAAAAACCTGACCCACACACACACATTGAGCCTGTTGTGTGTATAACTGTTAGGAGAAGGTGTTTCTTTGAGCTGTTTTGCTGTGTGATGCGTGTTCGGTGTGGGCTGAAAGGTTGGGCAGTCCTTCCCTGTTGCCCCAGGACCTGTCCAAATTGTAATCCTATTCCTGTGTTTATCAAAGAGAGGAAGAGAGCAGGGAGAGGGAGGCATTGAGCTGACGGCTTGATTGTGATGTTTCTGTCTGATAGCTCAGCTAACCTTATCCATCAATTCCACCTCAGCCTCCCAGCCTCAGTCAACCCCCACAGACAAACACACACACATATCTGCCCGACCATCAGTCCTACCACTGACCCTCTCTTCCCAGAATGTGACAATCCCACACACTCACACAGTCTAGACAAACAGAAAGTTAATGGTTATTAGCAAAGAATAGCACGACACACTCTCTCTCAAATATCAAAATGTGTTTCTCCGTATCCAACTTATTCACAGACATGCGCACTTTTGACCTCTTTATCGAGTTTTAAGAGTTCTAGGGTATAAAAAGTCCCAAAAGTCCTAGCATTATTTTGCTAAGGAAGAAATAAATAATAAAATACTGTGTTATGCACTTACATAAATAAATTAGATTTTATAACTGAAGTATAAATCGGCTTGTATACATAAAATATGTATCTGCCTTACAAGGGGATCATCATATTTTGTAGCATCAAAAAGTTTTAAAAAAATTCTTTCAAGTGATTTTGGTTACCCATATTCTTCAAAATATATTATTTTGTGTTCAGCAAAAGAAAGAAATTCATATAGGTTTGGAACAACTTGAGTGTGAGTAAATTCTGACATAATTAAATTTTTTTAGGTGAAATATCCCTTTAATAGATGATTTGTATACCTTATAAAAGCTTATAGAGAAGTTTTATTTGTCATTTGTTCTCATTTTCCATTGAAGGAATAATGCAGGTTAAGAAAAATTTAGGTCACAGTGAGTAAATGGAGACAAATTTTGAATGTTATAATTTTATAGAATAACTGGCATTAATTGTTCTGTTAAACTGTATTATTATTTTATTTATAAATTTATTAAAAATGCATTTATCATATTATTTGAGCTGTTACGTTCTCATCAATTCTTTTGTCAATTTAGAGCTTTAGGGATTACATTGTCAAAGCAATGAAGTAAAATATTGAAATAACTTTACACTGAAAAGGTTAGTAAGTGATTTTTATCACACTAAAATCATGTGAACACATACATTGTTATGTCTTTTGGCTATACTAAGGAAACAGTGAGTACTTTAATGTTTATAGATCAGCCCCATTCGCTTCCATTGTAAGGGCCTCACTATAGCCCTGGTTTTGCTTTTTTAAAAGAAAATCAGTATTATTATTATTATTAGTCATTAGTTATAGGAATCAACACTATACTACAAAAGCTTGAGCTTAACATGTACTGAACGCAAAATATGTATTTAAGTCAGTACTTGGCTTTTTATATGCAAACATTTATAATATTGTGTTTTTGTTCTTTCATTTAAAATAATTTGAATCAACCTAAACTAGCACTGACAACTGCTGCTCCACTGACAGCTAAAGCTAAATTTATGGAAGTTAACTAAACTGACTCTTAGCCATTAATATCTCCTAATTATAATGTAGTGAAAAATTAGACTGCAGCACACACATTAAAGTAATAATGAACTGGATTCCTAAATGATGTACTGCGCCAATGCGATAACGCAGACATCATACATTCAAAGGAGCATTATTTGCAGATTTTATTTATATAGCGAGTCACAGAGCAAGTGGCATTAATCAGAAAGTACTGAGGCCATAAAGGTAATCATAGAAATTTGACGTCCCCTAAAAGAATCGTCCTCTGAGACCTATACGCACACACTTATAACCCGTCAGTCATTTATACGCACACAGAGGAGATAAATACCTCCTGACACAGTGGCCCGGGGCAGCGTTTAGCACACGGAGAGGAGAGATGAAGATGACTCTGACAAAGCCATGACTGTGAGCCAAACAAGCCCTATTCCTGGAAAAGCTGAACCCGTTTCAGTGTCTCATACACCTCGGGGTCCTCATGTCACTTCACTACTGTCACAGACACCCTGATCCTGTCTAAAACACAGCACTACCTGAGCATTCACACTCCAAAACTGATATTTGTAGAACAACAGAGTTTAATACCTTGATCTCTCTGACCCTGTCTATTACGGTCTAATCTGACATTCAGACATATGTACAGCTATTTTTTCTGCACCACACTGAACAAGCAAGTGAAACGGAGCATGGAGCAGAGCGTAGAAGCTTCCTGAATGTTTAACACTGAGGTCTGTTTATCTTTTTTTTGGTTTAATTAAGCAAGCCATTTCTTTTTTCATCAACCGAGTATGACTAATATGAGTCCAGGAAGATATGCAACACTTCAAATGTGATGTGTCGCTTTTGTGTTGGGACACAATGGCAGCCCGGGCCCAAGGGCCTCTAGACGCTCAGAGAAAGCTGAGGGGTGATAGAGAGAGTGTTTGAGAGCGTACATGGCTATAGACCTTATGTAGCCCCGCCCCTTTTCAGCGCTGCATTGTATTTCCACAGCATGAAGGTAAGATCTTACGAATTTATGAATGAACCCCTAAATCTTTCTGGTCTACTGACATTATTATAATACTCATGATAACTTTTGCTAACTCTACAATAAGTAAATCCACTTCACCGGCGAATTACTCTTTGACAGCGATGCCATGGAAATATGAGCTACCACAAAGACTCTAAAGATGGCAGTGTGTTTCTCAGGCGCATAAGGTCTAGCAAATGGAGGATGAGAAAACATATTTATTAGTTATTAGTTTAACATTTTATAGTGTTTTATAAACTATTGTATATCTTTCACTGTCATTCTATGTTTGTAAAGTGACAGTATAAGATATGATTATGATTTTATTTATGATTTTGTTTGTTTTGTTTTTTTTTGTTACCAGTTAAGGTAACATTTTACAATAAGATGCAGTCGGATCATTTTAGTTAAGGCATTAGGTATCCAATCTAAACAACAATTTTTACAGAATTTACTTATCACTGTTAACGTTAACTTAAATATACTATTGTTCATTGTTTATTCATCTTTCTACATAATACATAAATGTTAATTCAATCTGAAATGTATAAATACTGCTGTTCAAAAGTTTGGGGTCAGTAAGTTTGTTTGTTTGTTTTTTTAAGAACTTAATACTTTTATTCAGCAAAGACGCATTCATTTGATCAAAAGTGACAGACTTTTCACATAAATGCTGCTCTTTTCACGTTCATCAAATAATTCTGAAAAAATATTAAGCAGCACAACTGTTTTCAACATTGATAATAATAAGAAATGTTTTTAAAGCATCAAATGAAGTGAAAATTATTATTACTCCAAGATGTAGAATCTGTAATTAGAAATCTGAAGTACAGTATCCACACCGGGTGCGGTGTACGACAGCGAAGCCGCACATACGCCTCAAAACATTAGATTCATCCACGTTGAGGAGCCGTGGCGACGCACAACTCGAGTACAGATGATAACTCAGCAAATAACTGCAATTGCAGGTTTCAAACAGAGATGGCGACACAGAGGCAAAACTTACGGACTGCAGCTTTAACAAAGATTACATTTTACATTTTACATTTAGTCATTTAGCAGACGCTTTTATCCAAAGCGACTTACAAATGAGAGCAATAGAAGCAACTAGAACGGTCAAGGGCTACAGTATGCAAGTGCTGTAACAAGTCTCAGTTAATCTAACACAGAACACACAACTTTTTTTTTTTTTTTTTTTTTTTTTTTTTTTAAATAAATTAGACAGACAGAAAATGAATCGAATGGAATGTTAAGTGCTATTCTTGATTGGTTAGGTGCTGCTGGAAAAGACGTGTCTTTAGCCGTTTTTTGAAAATGGTGCAAATGGTGATTAATAAGTGCATATGCAATATCAAGAATTAAACCTCAATGTAAGGTTTTACTGTTAACTACATTTTACAGGTGGTAGCATAGCAACTTTTATGAATCACATACAGTTGCAAGAAAAGTATGAACCGCTTGCAGAATCGGGGAAAATGGGAATAATTTTAACAAAATAAAAGAGATCATACAAAATGTGTTATTTTTTATTTAGTGCTGTACTGAATAATATATTAACATTTTTTAAAAATGTTTACATATAGTCCACAAGACTTTTTAAATCAATACTGTGTGTTTTGTTTTGTGATGGTTGTTCTTGAATCCCTTGTTTGTCCTGATCAGTTAAACTGCCCAATGTTCTTCCAGTTTTCCAGCATCTTTTGCATATTTGAACCCTCTCCAGCAGTGACTATATGAATCTCAATCTTTTCACACTGAGGATAATTGAGGGACTCAAACACAACTATTAAAAAAGGTTGAAACATTCACTGATGTTTCAGAAGGAAACATGATGTATTAAAAGCTGAGGGGTTTAAAACTTTTGACCACTGTACAATTTTTCCTTATTTTACTTAAATATATATATATTTATATATATATTTCCATTTAGTACTGCACTTCAGAAGCAAAAGAAGATACTTACATGTTTCTCTGAAGACAAATGATCTACAATTTACCTTGATCTTCAAATTCAATACGTTTTCACCATCTCAATACCCTCTCAATCTCGCAAGTTAAAAAACGACATTACTTATAGCCAGACTATATCGGGTCTAGTTAATCGAGACGGTGAAATGATGGCTATTGCTTGCTGGGGAGTAACAATAACCCAAAAACTTTACTATGGTTAAGAAAAGAAAGAAAGAAAGAAAGAAAGAAAGAAAGAAAGAAAGAAAGAAAGAAAGAAAGAAAGAAAGAAAGAAAGAAAGAAAGAAAGAAAGAAAGAAAGAAAGAAAGAAAGAAAGAAAGAAAGAAAGAAAAAAGAAAGAAAGACCTCTAAAAACGATGGCAAAGGGAGGGACGAATAGCAGAGAATGAGAGAGCAAGAAGAGAAGAGAGAAAGAGGAATTGGCCCTTTGAGGACTTTAAAGAGAAAGCCACCATGAGGAGAAGGGAAAGAAAATGTTTACTCAGGGAATTAGTTCAGGATCATTGTGTGTGTGCGAGGGCATTAGTTCCCTGGCTTGATTTCAAGGCCCAAGTGGCTCAAGCAGAGCTCCCTCTAGGCCAGGCCTAATTACCACAGGACTAGGGCCATTAAAATGCTTAACTAACCTCGTTTCTCCAAAACGCACAGATTAGCAGCAGCCTCCAGCAAAGTGGCGGGGATAACCCTGCTGCCTAATACCCCCTTTGATTTATTTTTGAAAAAGAGAGGGGCGAGGGAGCGAAGTGGTAACCGTAGAGAACTGGCACTGTGTACGCACTCAAACTTTGAGCGCGATGAAAGGATTCAAACTTCTGTGTCCACACACTGAGGGGGAAACCAAAGATATTCACAATGCAATCCTTCAAACCTCAGTTAAAACAAAAACTAGGGTCGTCAATCAAATCAGAATTGTCATCAAATGAGTTACAAGCCGATTAATTAATAAAATGAATAACATATAATTGTACATAAAAAAGTATTTCAAAGGCATTATCATCATTGCGATAGATGAATTAAATAAACAAAAAAGTTTAGATGTTGATACATTTTATACTTATTTATATTACTTACTGAATGAATGCATTAGATTGACATCCCAATTAAAAACATTCCATTGCCGTATCATCTGAGCACGTCACAAAACTTTTTCAGCGTAACTTTTTCCACTCGTCCAGCATCCAGATACGTTTTACACTGATACTGAACTGAGTACCGTCTGCGATCTTGCCAGTATTTAAACAGGACACTGATGATGATGTCAGGGTAACATTTTTGGTAAACGGTGTCCCTGTGTCACCCGCACACAATCGGCGAACATCTCTCTTGGTTTCCATTGTCACATCCCTTTGGAAAATATGTTTTCCCCTCTGGATTCACTCATTATCATGTTTCATAAATGACTCAGATGTTTGCATTTTGACGATCATTGTTGTTCCTTGTCATTTGTCATGTGTGACGAGAGACAAAAGATGAATATTTTAGAATCAATTTGCATAATTCAATAAATACGCATACTTAAACTAGGATGCAAAATAATGTTGTGTGCAGCACAATGTTTATGTAAATGATTGGTGTCAAGATGCCTGTAGACTATGCAAGTGTCGATCATGCTTTGGCAATCCTTAAAATGCATTTGCTGTGCTACCCACTTTTTTGTTCACAGGACTGAAAGGAAGAGAATATGGCACCTCAGAGCAATACTGTCAGCTTTGTCCAACGCACTAAGGGTGGGATTTGCTTTATTTTGACAATTGTTCATGATTACTGCAGCCAAATATGACAGTAACTGTATTTTGTTCATCATGATAATACCCTTATTGTCAGTCATCACTTTGTTTTATGCATGTTTTTCTTGCATTGCTCCATTTGATTTCATTCTTTCTGTGCCTACAACGATAAAAAGGATTAGTTCACCCAAAAATCAAAACTTTGACATCATTTACTCACACTCATGTCATTCCAAACCCATTTAACTTTCCCTGAAACACAAAAAAACCCCTGTTCGCTCTTTTTCATGCAATCATGGTGGATGAAGACTGACTTTCAAGCTTCAAAAATGTCACAAAAGCATGATAGAAGTGTTTATATTTTTTTTAAATATGTCCATATGACTATAAAATAGCTTTTAGTGTTTAACAGATTGAAATTTAAAGGGGTCCTATTGTGATTTTTCACTTTTTCAACTTCAGTTAGTCTGCAATGTTTGAGTGATCTCACGGCAGTTCGTACGTATTTTACAAGGTGGCTAATTCGTACAAATTTGTACGACCTCACTCGCACTCATGATTTCGTACAACCTCTAACCCCGCCCCTAAAACCTACCCATCACTGCAGTATAGACAAATCGTACAAAAACACATGAGGGAGGTCGTACGGATTAGCCACCTCGTACAAATACGTACGAATTGGTCGAGAGATAGCGTTGGTTTGAGCACAAAAAAGATCTGGAAGGTTACAAAGCTCAAAGTCCCCTCCAAAGGGAGATCTTTTATTTAACAGAATCCACTTTTCAAGAACAACAATGAACGGCTTGTTTGGACTACAACCAATGTTGCCAACTATTTTCAAAGGAAAGTAACTAAAGACTGCCCAAACAGTTGCTAAATGTGTCAATTAGCATAGTCGTGACGTCATCACGTCACATTTGCAATCTGCCTAATGTCTGTTTATTCTCCTAGTCTGTGCTCTCATACTGTATTTTAATATAATATAGCCGGATGTCCAATAAAGCTGTTCTCATTTACATATTTTTTGTCAGACAACAGAATGAGTATGATATACCCTGTTGAAAAAAACAGCTGGTTTGAGCTGGTTTATGTTGGTCCTTAATTGGTCATGAGCTGGTTTAAGCTGGTCCAGAGCTGGAGTTAGTATCTTAGGACCAGCTTAGGACCAACATTTGACCAGCTTAAATACATTTTTATTATTTAAAGTTTAATGTTTAACCCTGGCCTGGGTGACGAGAAGAATGGAAAACTAAATTCAGTCAAACTAAATTCTTTAAAATATAAAACAAAGGAAAAACAGATCATATATCTTCCGTGGCAACACTGTGTGCTCATGTTAACGGAATGTGCTTCTGCTCCTCACAGCCATTCACTGAATAGGGTAGATACAGAGACAGGTGTGACGGCAAGGCAGGCCCGGTTCTACGGGGGTGCTAAGCACCCTCAAATGCAAGCAAAAGCACCCTCAGATGAATATGCTGGCGAAATAGATGTGGCAGATTTGCATCCGAGTTCTGGAGAGCGTTAAATGCATCTATTTACAGCGTGTTTTTGCAGCGGTGAGTAATGTAGCCAATCACTGATAGTAGTTGATCTCTCGAACGCGATCAGAATCTCACCACTCAAAAGATTTTAGGCAATTCAGTGCTGAGTTAATGCAGGCTCGCGAAACCTCAGAAACAAACAAAGTGACAACTTCATTTTTATAACATAACTTTGTGAGACCGCGATGAACTTGCAACAGCATTTTAGTGATCGTTGCGATCTTGGCTCACTTTCGAGGCTACAGTCTATAATATTTTTTTATTTAATAAAACTATCATTGCTAAGAGGACCGACGGCCAATTGCATGCTGCAAAGTTTCGGAATTGACATCTAAACATAAATGCCACTCTGCACGAGACAGAAATATCCTCCTGAGACCCAGAATAGAGGTTTTGCCTCTGTAGAGGACATTATTTAGCAAATTTCTCTGACAATATGCACAGTTTTAAGTCTGGATATTCTTATGAAATATAAGATATTCGGACCCACTTTATATTAGGTGGCCTTACTATGTACTAACATTTTAATTAATAATTTGATACAATGCACTTATTGGGTACATACATGTTTTTACATTGTACTTACATTTTAAAAAATACCTGCATGTTATTACATCTGTAATTAATTTCTGTAGTTACATT
The DNA here is from genome assembly GCF_949357685.1 of Gobio gobio. NCBI lineage: Eukaryota > Metazoa > Chordata > Actinopteri > Cypriniformes > Gobionidae > Gobio > Gobio gobio. The sequence goes on along the minus strand of NC_137110.1, from coordinate 24,894,575 downwards.
TGTTATTACACAGTTGACACTTCCCTTACACCTAACCCTGCCCTTAAACTTACCCATACCACCACACCTGACCCTAACCCTACCCGTATCCCACCTCAATATCAACAAAAGTGTTTTGCAATACAATTTGAACACAGTAAGTACATTGTACTTATTTTTTGATGTAAGTACAAAGTACTTAAGGCCACCTATATAAAGTGGGGCCAGATATTCTTATGAAAATATTATTACACGTATTTTTACATTACATATTGTCCCAAAACACATTAATATGCAAATTAAATACAGAGTATAGATGCATTGCCTAGAATGGGAATGGCATTTATGGCCATGTTCACACACATATTGCATAAAGTAAAATGGTATATCAAATGATTCTATATCTTTCATAATATTGAGAATCATCTTTATACAAAGTTTGGATAAAAAAAACTTGAAGCATAAAAATTGATTGGTGAAAATCCAATTTTTGTCTATTCATGTCTTTTAATTTTCTCAATGAATGGGTTCTGGTGTCCTCTACAGAGCAGATGTTTATGGCATATAACAGGAATTATAAATATATATAAATTTGTTTTTTATGCTCCAAACAATGTAATGACTGGAAAATCGAAATTCTCAAAACCTTTTTTTCTGGTTCTCAGGAAGATGAGATTTGCACTAGATTTGTCACTAGGCCCTTAAAAAAAAAAAAAAAGTCGCTAAAGGAGTCTGAAAAGTTTTATGTAGTTGCCGTGATATAAACAAAGGGCAAAGCTTTGCCTCCGCTAGCCTGCTAGCTAACATTTCAGTGTTGATATAGTGTTTACTGTAGATTTTGTAAGCTCTTGCTTTTGTAAAGCTGTTCACCACACCTTAGGAAAAAGATCCATGATTTTGTGATCAATTACTGCTTGTTTTACCATAGTTGCATGACAAATATGATTAAATGGTGAATAACATTGTATCTATAATCTATAAGAAAATAACAAAAAAAAACATGCCACTCTGAAACGTCCTGTGAAATACGTGCATTGAAATACGTTCTGGATGATCCTCTTGTTTGTTAACATTCTTAAGTCTGAATCAGGCTTGACTTGGTTTGAAATTGACGTCATCCTGAATATTTACACCTGATCAGATGAAACTAGCATGTTGTGGTAAGGGCCGTGACATTTCCCGAACAATCACAACACATTGGGCACAGCACATTTCGTATTTCGAAAGGAGGGCCTTCATCGAAACAGGAACTAAATGGCACGTTCGAGTCAGACTGGGGAGAGAGGAGCTGTAATAATGTAAATTATGTGAAAAATAATGGGGGTTTTTTTACAATCAAGCATGAAAACATATTCTAATACACCCCAAAAACAAAATCAAGACTTCATAAAAGGACATAATAGGACCCCTTTAAGTACATTTTAATCAATCTTCCAGTGAGCTGTTAATGGTTGCAACTGAATCAATGAGTCAGCTGGACCAGAGATCTGATTTGTAAACAATCATTCAGACTTGTGTGAAATTAATCAACCAATTCTTTGAAAAGATATGACTCAAAAGAATTATTCAATCACAAATCAGACATTGCTTTCATAAACACAGGGTGGATGTCAAATAACAGTGAATAACAACTTACTAAGGTAAGTCTTTAAAAATACAACACAATGTATCATGTCAATATGAAGGATTTTTCCATATAGATTTCTTTTCACAGGTGCTTTACATATTATGAATGACACATTGCATTGTGTTGTGTTTTAGGCTTGAAGAAAATGTCAGTAAACTTAACGGAAAAGGTACTGGTTGTTTTCTGCCACGACATCTGTTTTTCTACAGATTTGTCTTTACTTTTCCTCACACAAAGCTATCGCAAAGCTTCAGAATATACTTGAAATATAGCGCACAAGTCACTACTTTAATGGTGCCATTTTGTCCTTTTGGAGCTTGACAACGCCAGTACTCATTCATTATTTTTGATCTACAGAACAAAGTCATACGGGTTTGGAAAGACATGATGATGAATAAACACTTTTGTGTGAACTATCCCTTTAACTCAGTTAGGTAAATTAACCCTGAGATGAACAGTCACCTATTTTATTATCCTGTTTGAAAAGCATTATCTGCTGGATGAAATCCAACAAGCCTTTCTATTTCCAAAAATGCAGTTTAATAATACGGTTTACATTTGAGCAAAAGAGAGTGCACGGCTAATCAGAAGGGAATAAGCATTGATAATTATTTAACTTCTACAGAACAACATAATCCCTTTAAGGATGTGTTTTTCTTAGAAAAAGCTGAAAAAAGAAACGCAACAAAAATAAATAAATATATAAAAGCGTAAAAATGCAGGCCTGACTGGAGTGTGCGGTGTCATGGGAGGTGTAGTGTGGAGAGAAGATAGTGCCTAAGCTAGCTAATAGCATCTTTGTTTTCAGTGAATGCAGTGTTGTGTTCTCTAGGGCATTGCAAGACGTCTTTGGCAAAGCCAGTATTCCACAGTTCTTCACTGTAGCTCAAGCCACCGGGACACCTTGGTTTATTTATCTTTCAATCAAGACCCAGCGGCCACGGCTCAGTGGTCAGCAGCTGCCAGAAGAGAAACCATTTCCTGAGGATATGTCTCTAAGTCACACCTACCTGAGGACGGCAGACTCCAAGACAAAAGAACTAAGACACAAACCCTTTCAAGCTGAATTTGTTCCACGTCTTAAGTCTTTGAAAAGGAATCTGGATGTCTTGGATTTTCCTCATGCTGCTGAACGAACAAACAAACAGCGAGCGTTGCGGTAGGACACTGAGAGAAGTTATTGTCACTTATTTATGTCCGCCGAGGATTTATTATTGTTATCCGGAATTTCATTCTGGCTCTCTTTTGACAAAAATAAATGACTCAGAGACCTTGAAAGTTTAATTTAAAATAAGAGCTTGTCTTGCAGTCAAGACTTTAAAATAAAACAATCGCTTGACTGTAGTGGTTGCGGTGACGTGGAGGAAAGAAGTCTGGAACTGATATTTATTCCTCTGCCCTTGAAGATGGGATTCGCAATGCCAATTCATCGGCATGTCTGCGTAGCAGACGGACACACAGGCCGCCAGAGTCCTTTTTCATTAGAACACCTCAGATCGTTTATCTTGACGTTCAGAAAAATAACGCTTCAGTTAATCTGTTGCTGTAGAGCAACAATTAACTTGTAGTTCCCGGTAAAAAACCAGCCAGTGTGAAAGGACACGTCATAGCAACACTGAATAACGGCTTTAGGCCCGGCTTTTGGGCCTATCGGCGTTTGAGTAATGAAAAGGTTGAAAAGGAGGGAAATGTTTAGCACTTTCAGATACTTTTATTGCACAATATCATGAGAGAAAAGGCATCATATACTTTTACAGCATGTCTTAAGTGCTTATCTATCAGGCTGTTGAAACCCTATTCTGGATGTACCTAAAACTAACATGAGCCCAGTCTTGCCTTTAATTTCCTGTTAAACTCAATCAGATTACCTTTGTGGCACTGTGAAGCAGACTGCTCCTCCTCTGTTGAATTATGCTATTAGCACAGCTGGGCTCTTAAAACAGATAAGCACTGCTAGGCTTGTTCAGGGAGGGAGTTTTTTTCTTCCAACTGCATGGTCTCTGTCAAAACCAAACGTCAGGCTGAGCTTACAACCTGTGCGGCCGTGAGTTTTTGGTTGTCACAAGGTGCTCTACCCATTTGAGTCAGGCTGTCTATATTCACAAAAGACAATAGATATTTTGAGATTATGCACAAATATATATCGACAAGCAAGTTTAACACTTTAAACCACCAACTGCGTATGTATATGTATAAATGAATATGCATCGTTATGCATTTATCTAATTACATATATAATTGAACTTGAATTCAATTTGTCATACACTGAAAAAATGACTAGTAAGATTTACTTCAAATGACTTGAGTATTTTTTAATTGGTATTTATTAAGTGGTATAGAGTATGTTAAAACTTGAGTGGTCATTTTGAAAAAAAGAAAAAACAGATTTTGCTTCATATTTTCAATTGTACAGATGAACAATTGGTCTTTTCACACCAAGAATGATAAATATAATCATAACTATGATAACAATGTTAGCATCCACACCAACAGATGATAATATGTTTATTTATTCTAAGCGTGTTTTTACATGGACATAAAGTAAGAAGAATTCTCATTGGCTGTCAATGTTTTATCATTCTTCAGCTGAATGAAAAAAAAAAACTTCAGCATAGTTTTTGGGCCTTAAAGGGATAGTTCACCCAAAAATGAAAATTATGTCATTAATTACTCACCCTCACATCGTTCCAAACCCATAAGACTTTCGATCATCTTGGGAACACAAATGAAGATCTTTTTAAAGAAATCGGAGAGATTTCTGTCCCTTCATGGACAGCTACGCAACTGACACTTTGATGCTTCAAAAAGTTAATATAAAGAGATCCTCATTGATTCTTGCGAAGGCTCAAACGTGCTGCATAACATGAGAATGAACCTCATTGGTTCTTGCGGAAACTCAAATTTGCTGCGTAACACACAAGAATGAACTTCATTGGTTCTTGCGGAAGCTCAAACGTGCTGCGTAACACACGAGAACAAACCTCATTGGTTCTTGCACATTAAGCGAACAAGCTTGAGCTTCCTTTTACCACAACTGATGTGTGAGTTGATGTTTATATGTGAATAAAAGCCTAAATTCAATCTGTTCATCTCTTCAGAAAATTTGGACTAAACCGTTCAATTCATATGGATTCTTTGTAACTCTTTGTTTTTTTGTTTTTTTTGAAGCATCAAAGTGGTAGTTACGTAGCTGTCAACAAGGACAGAAAGCGATCAGATTTCATCAAAAAAGATCTTTATTTGTGTTCCGAAGATGAACGAAAGACTTACAGGTTTAGAACGTCATAAGGGTGAGTAAATAATGACAGAATTTGACATTTGCAATGTATAATATGAAAACAAATATGATTTGGTCACTTTAAAATATATTTGTAATTAAATTGCCATGTGACCTATGATAATGCCATTTTAAGGGTTGCATCTCATGTGCTTTTTATGACCAACCATTTTGAAACCAGACCAGAAGTCAATTGAACTAAATTAAAACGCTGGACCCTAAACTACTGTATGTAAGTTGTGTGTAACTCTCAAGTAAATTTCCACTCTGACACAATATATACGTCACTGTATTTTGCAGTCTCACATAAGATGGCCAAATATCCAGTCTAGTCCAGTTTGCAGGGCACTCTCGTACAGTTATGAAGGTACTACAAATCGCTAGCTAAATGGTGTAATAGCCTAACACTTTACTTGCCACCCCTATAAAAACGAATTGTGCTAAAAGTGTTAAAAATGTATTTCTCTAGACAGAATTATTTGGCTAATTTGATGGATTACAATGCTTACCGGCTATTTTAGATGATGAAAAACCAAACTTTTGTATGTCATATTCATGTCATCAAACTAATAAATAACCAGACACATGCAACTATAAGACATTTCTTCTCAACACTGACTGTAGCACCATAGACTCTGAGAAACGCACAGATAGCAACCCACACACTCCGTCACGACTTCTGACTCTACAGCGGATTTCCATTTTCAGCTGTTTTCCGAGATACAGGTGGACCACGTTCAGAGAAATCCTTGTCCGTCTTCGTCTACTTAATATTCTGACCATGAAAGTGTTTAACCCCCCAAAAGATATCAGATAACTTTTTCTTCCTCTCCACAGATGATATTAAGTGCCTGCCATTATCTCAGTAGGTCTGTATCATATTAGAATCTGCAATCGGGTCAGAAAGTATACAGGGCTCTTGTCTCGCCCACTGCTGCAGAATTACTTTCTGCCACACAATGTCGACTGAATGGGTAAAAGCTTTGTCATTTAAACTGCATAAAGAGGCCAGAAATTGATTTTTATTGTAGATCTTCATATCTAATAAAGCTCAGAGGATCTCTTTTCTTCAGCGTCTGAATGGCCACTGAATGCTTTCAATCTACTTCTGTGTTTCATGCATAAAAGTGGAGGCCTGGATGAATTAGAGAGGGAGGGGGGGGGCCGCAATGCCAGTGAAAAGCGACCCCCCCCTTCAGCTGCTTTCTTTCTCCGAGGGAGGCAGATCTGGGGAGGAGGGAGAAGGTGAAGTAGATGGGGGTAATTGAAAAAGGAACTGATTTTCTCCTCTTCTTTTTCAGAAGAATGTGTTCTTTTCAATGAGAAAAAAAAAACAGAACCAGATCTGGATTGCGAAATTAAAAGAGGGCCCATGGAGAAGTCCAGCATGAATGTGAAAAGCATAAAAAGATGCTTCATATTTTTCATTTTAGTCAAAGGCGGCTCACCTGGTTCACTGCCCAGGTTTTTAGAAGAGAGTGCGTCTCGAACCCTGAGGCGGCTTCAATGAGCCATTTAGAATTTTATTTTCCTTCAACATTTCTGCCTGTGCGATCATCCTTTGCGGCTAAACGCTTTACCTTGCTTACAGAGCTCCTTGCAGAATTTTACTCATTTCCCCTCATTGCGCGTAATCCTAAACATGTAAACAAAATTTGTTTTCATGCGACTGAATATGATTAATTATCTCGGAGTAATCCAGCTCCACTCGCAAAGACTTTTCAGAGGAGATTACAATTTCCAAACTGACAACCATGATAGTTGGGAGCTCTCTGTACGTCTTAGATTAAAGGTCACAGAGAGAGAGAGAGAGCGAGCAAAACTCAGGAAACATTAAGTTAGGTTAGGGCAGATGCAATCGTAGCCACTTCACACGCAAAAGGAAGCAACGACTGCCTCGAACGAGAAAAAGAAAATGAAAATGGATATCTGCATATTTGCCACCAAAACATATGGCTGTGCCTAATGCCATTTAACACTTGGGGCTGGGTTTAATCAAACTTCTGCAATTAAAAACACAAATTAGATGCAAACAGCTGAAAGTTGGCTTATGATACACAGAGGGATGACAGACTTAGATAGAGCGAGAGCTATACACTCCCCATAATCCTGACAAAGACATCTCACTACATGCTCTGCGTATCAACATATACACACCCTGTTTGCATTTTAGTATATTATAACATCCCATATGAATAATGAGAAAACATTGACAATAACATATGCAATGCATAATCAAAACATATGGGAGAAGTCGTATTTTCATGCCTCAGTCAAAGGCAAATGTTATGCATTGCTGGGTCCTGAAACCAATTATGTAAAAATTTAAAAAAAAAAGTCCAGAACTACTGATCATAAAGAGATGTTCTCATCTACATTCAAGTTGAAAAATAAACAGTTCATGTTTTCAAGCAATGGCTACTTCCTGGAATTCTTCACTTGCCCTGAGAGTACTATGTATTGTTATATGACTGTAAGTACAAGGTATAGTGTGTACTCTATTGACCATAATAACATTAGGAGGGATGTACACGTCCATGACCCGACCTCCATCACTGCACTGCTCCCTCACTTAAGATGATCTTACTCAAGCACAGAACATTATTTTCAAGTAAGTATTTTCCATAAAGGACGTGTTTGTAAATGTGTGTGTGTGTGTGTGTGTGTGGGGGGGGGGGGGGGGGGGGGATACTGTCAAACGCATATGATAACACTGTCCTCTAATATATTGAGTAACCTTGTAATACTCGGTAAGAGTGTTTTTGACAAGCTGTATATTGTATATTCTCTATTGCCGTTTGAATCCAGTTTGTGTCATGTAATAATCCTATTCCCATCCTTTGTCCCTTTACTTTGTTCCAATACATTAAAACCAAAAAGGCCTTTACCAAAAATGAAATACAATAAAACATTGCTGCAAGTAGTGGGGAATTTTTCCTCCAAACATTTTTTGGAATCAGCAATTGAAATGGTTCTGATAGTAGAATAAAACTAAATGCTATTTAGGTAGCAACGTTCTTTTATATAACACCAATATATATACATATATATATATATATATATATATATATATATATATATATATATATATATATATATATATATATATATATATATATATATATATATATATATATATATATATATATATATTTTTTTTTTTTATGAATGGTCAAAATAACAGATTAAATGAATAATAAAGCAACTGAATAGAGGTGGACTAAATGGGCAGACTAACTTATTCAAGATAATGTAAATAATCAAAAGATTACTAACTTATAGAAATGCATATGAACATATTTGACAGATTTGGTCAAAATCGGACTATATTTGTAAGATTTAACATTATATTTTACCAATTTGAATGATCAAAATGTGATTTTTTTTTTTTTTAATGAGCAGGCGAACGGTTTAATTTTAAGCTCATGGTGACATTAGAAGGTTTGACTGGAAGAACCCCAAATGGGTCAGGTGACTATCCAGACCCATCCCAATAAGTGTGCCAAATTCCTCAAAACAGACTTCTATAGCGGAGGAAAATGTCCCACGATATTCACAGAATTGCTGTCATACACCAAAAATGATCTACATTTTAAATGTGAGGTGCCATAAAAAAATCTCATAGAAAACATTCCATATCCGATGTATCAGTGGACCGTCTGAAATGAAAAGCAACATAAGATTTATGCATTTGTGCACCAGCCTTAAGTTAGACGCTCACAGTTATAGCCAGCATTTATATGTCAAATTCAAATATGAGATGACGCGAAGTTCATTTTTCTTTCGCCACTTGCCGAGCGCTGAAGGACAATAGTGTCTGCTGACTCCTCTGCTCTAAAAGAGCCATGTAAATCACGGCATTCTCAAACACAGCTGCAGCTCACCTAGGCCAAGGTGAGCCTGTGTAGACAACATGGGCCCGACACAGGTCTCCCCCTCTACGTTACCGAAGAGAGAGGGGGAGAAGAGGGAGGTGGAGGAAGGGAGGAGGCTTTGAGAGGATTCTTTATGCGGCTCTGTGTATTTCTTTCATGTTGTCCAGCCAGTAACTGAGTTGGCTTGCCGGAGGTGATGGCTAATTCACACCCTCAGATCAGGAGCATGAAATGAGAGAGGAGAGCAGAAGGGGAAAGCCCTGGGGTTAATGATAGCTCTCCCTGCGCATATATCCAACACCATTTCATATAAATCTGCCCAAATGGTTTCATTTGAGATGATCCCTGGCATCTCCTGAGCGCATACACATGCACATAATCTCACATGACATAGCATATGAGCTCTCATAACCATCTACTGTACAGCAAACACATGCTGAAGGATGATAAGTTATTTAATAAGTAATCTAACGATAGATTAGATAGTAGTTATTCTATATAGATTTTATTCCACATTAAACAAACCAAGCACACATTCATTGGGCTATTATGTAGATATTTTGGAGCCACACGATCAGCAAACGAACAAATGGTTACACTGTATTACACTGTTAACTAAAAAAAAACACAACATTAAGGGACTTCACAAATCTTTGACTTCTCAGTTGAACAAGCTTGTGGATAAAGAATTTCTGCCCGCTTTCTCCACCAAAAAACCCTCTTTAAAGTTATTTCAAATTTTCCAGCAAGGCTTTGAGAAATCTGTTTGTTTGAGGGCAGCATTAGATGTGACCAGCGTTTTATTGTGACATAAAACCGCATTTCTTCCTCGGCAGATTAAAAATAAAATCGGTTAATAAGAAAAGCTGTCAGCGGTAGAAAACGGCTGACATAATCCGTTTATCCTCCAAGCAATAAAGATATTGGTCCTTGGGAGTCTATCTTCCCTCTTATGTTATTTCGCCCAAAACATTATCTTCTATGCATTCAGATGGATTAAGAAGTCATATGGTAGATAGAAGGAAAATGACAGATACAATAAAATATAATATCCTTTCAGTTCTCCTCACATCCTCTCACAGAAGGCTACACGTATGTGCACACACATAGGCGAAAAAGGGAAGGCGAGATAGAGAACGAAGGAGAGAAAAGTAAACAGAGATGGAGCATGAGCTGAAGAAAAGAGCAGCCGGAGCAGGCAACTGTGTTTTGAAATGCTGATATGATGAGAGAGCGATTGGACTGGCTTCTAGAGAGGTCACAGCATCCCTCTCCTGTAACTCCCCTCCGTACCTGCTTTTGAATGGTCACAATTCTACTTCCTGCGGGCCTGCCAGCCTGCTCTGAAAAACTAGTTATGGTACAGAGCTGCAATGTACAACAAGCATGTCAATAAAACAAACTGTATGGTGCTTTTCCCAATATTGTTACCCAGCGAATATCTGTTGTGCAGGAAATTTAGTTTTTATCTGAAAAGAAACAAGCTGACCAATTGGATACTGATCAAAACCAATTTAAGTTAGCATGGCCCAATTAGCCCCTGCTGGTAGATTCCTTAACTACACCTTCGGAACACAAAGAGCATCTTTCGCCATTGACTGGCATTCAAAATTTGTATTTATTTCTAATTTATCCTGACAGAAAAAGAAAAAAAAACACCCTTTTTTTCACTTTTGGTAACACTACAATAAGGTTTGATTTGTTAGCATTAGTTGACTACATTAGTTAACCTGAACTAATAATGAACTGCACTTCTGCAGCACTTATTAATCTTTGTTAATGTTAAATTCAACATTTACTAATACATTATTAAAATCAAAAGTTGTATTTGTTAACTAATGCGCTGTGAACTAACATGAACAAACGATGAACAGCTGTGTTTTATTAACTAACGTTAACAAAGATTAACAAATACGGTAACAAATGTATTGCTCATGGTTAGTTCATTGTCAGTTAGTACATTAACTAATGTTAACAAATGAAACCTCATTGTAAAGTGTTACCGTACTTTCTGACTATTTTTTCAATACTTTATTAGGGTAAAATAAATGTTTTTGCGGGCAAATATTTTTGTCGCTATGTTTACTGACAATTTTTTTAAAATTTATTTATTTTGCAAATTTATTTCGATAAGACAACATTCTTAAATGCAGGTGTTTATTCTATAATTTATTCAGGCAAAAACATCTATATATCCCCGCTAACTGTAATGACAATACTTTTTTTTTTTTTTTACTAATTATTTATTTTCCCACAAAATAAGTTGGGGGTCCTTCTCCAACCGAGCAACTGCCATTAAGATGAACAGGAATGCTAATGGGTAGTCCTCTCTAGGAATGAAAAACAAACAGATTAATTAATTTATATAAATGCATGAGTACACATTATCTCCTTCCCCTGACAATGATAAATGCTTTGATATGTATACTTTAGCACTTCAGTATCTCCGTGGCTACACTTGATTCTGATGAGTATTTAATATGTTTGCTTAATGGCGGTAATAGCCCATTTCGCAAAGAGGTCTTGTCCGCTCTGGTTTCTGAGGGTCTGGATAGATTGAGGATGGGGGAGTCTAAGCTGCAGTGTATGCCTGTGAACTGAGTCTGTTATGTTTAATCAGGCCGGTTTGGCTGGTAATGAATTTTGATTACGCCTGTTCACAGCAGCAGAGTGTAAAGTCGAGAGATGGGGGAGGTCAGGAAAGAGAGGGGGTGAAATATTAATATCTTCTAAAATGATGCATGAATCCCTTGTGTGTAATTTCCTTCACTCGCCTTGTCCGCTATTAAACAGTTAGCACTTCATCATTAGAGAGGGAACTTTTTGCTTTTCCATTCATCTCTCTGTAATGGCCATTCGTTGATTAATGCAGATCTTGATTCATTAGTTTATCATCACTGTGGTTTTAAGTGATCATTGCATATCCATCATGTGGCAACTGGAAGTGTGTGCGAGCGGAGCGCTTAGACCGCATAGGCTCCCCACAGGGTCTGCCGCACCAACCCGTGAATTTAAGGGAGTGTTTTTGCAGAGGGTGGGGAGGAGTAATAACTCACGTTGTCTCCAGCCTGTCCCCCTGCACTCAATGAGAGGCGATTGTCTCCTCGTGTCTGCACACACCCACCTATTAAAATGCCATCACTTTCATTTATAAAAAGCAAAAAGAGCTGAAAATGCACAAAACATTATTTGATTTAGAGTGGTTGCCTGCGGAGGATCTTATTAAATGCTAAAGAGCTCAGAGAGTAAAGGGATATAAAGTCCAAATAGCCATAGACTTTTTTTTTGTAGATTCATTTAAAAGGCCAGAGTAAAAGGTCACTTTGAGGGCTGGACAGGTATATAAAAATATACAGAGTGATAAAGCTGTTATTGGCGATGCTAACAAGGCCCACTCTAAAAAAGGAAAAAGAAACCCCTTATAATAACCCCTTAAGAATCACAATGCATTCAACCTATTTAAAAAAATAAATGGTTGTAAATACAACAGATGGAAATGTATTTGTGTATTCAAAGTCATTTAGCACCGTATGTAGAGCTCTCCATAATATAAAGTTTGCCTGTGATTCAAAAAGTTTTACACATACACTTTATTGCCAAAAGTATTGGGACACCCCTCCAAATCATTGAATTCAGGTGTTTCAATCACTTCCATTGACAAAGGTGTATAAAATCAAGCACCTAGGCATGCAGACTGCTTTTTACAAACATTTGTGAAAGAATGGGTCTCTCTCGGGAGCTCAGTGAATTCAAGCGTGGTACCATGATAGGTTGCCACCTGTGCAATAAGTCCATTTGTGAAATGTCCTCACTACAAAATATGCTACGGTCATCTGTTATTGGTATTATAACAAAGTGGAAGCAATTGGGAACAACAGCAACTCAGCCACAAAGTGGTAGGCTACGTAAAAAGAGCACGTAAAAAGAGCTGGGGCGCACAGTGAGCAGAGGTCAACTTTCTGCAGAGTCAGTGAACAGTGAACCAAGAACAGTGCGTAGAGAGCTTCATGGAATGGGTTTTTCAGGGCCGAGCAGCTGCATCCAAGTCTTACAACACCAAGTGCAATGCAAAGCATTGGATGCAGTGGTGTAAAGCACGTCACCACTAGACTCTAGAGCAGTGGAGACGTGTTCTCTGGAGTGACGAATCACGCTTCTCTGTCTGGCAATCCGATGAACGAGTCTGGGTTTGGCGGTCGCCAGGAGAATGGAACTTGCCTGACTGCATTGTGTCAAGTGTAAAGTTTGGTGGAAGGGGGATTATGGTGTGGGTTGTTTTTCAGGGGTTGGGCCTGGCCCCTTAGTTCCAGTGAAAGTAACTCTTAATGCTTCAGCATACCAAGACATTTTGGACAATTCCATGCTCCCAATTTTGTTGGGACAATTTGGGGAATGCCCCTTCCTGTTCCAACATGACTGCACACCAGTGCACAAAGCAATGTCCATAAAGACATGGATGAGCGAGTTTGGTGTGGAGGAACTTGGCTGGCCTGCACAGAGTCCTGACCCCAACCTGATAGAACACCTTTAGGATGAATTAGAGCGGAGACTGCAAGCCAGGCCTTCTCGTCCAACATCAGTGCCTGACCTCACAAATGCGCTACTAGAAGAATGGTCAAAATTCCCATAAACACACTCCTAAACCTCCTAATATATATTGCCCATTGAGTTTATTAAATATTTTGCCTTAATTGATAATGCTTTCAGCTACAAAGCTGCAAAATCTCCTTTGTGCTGGAGTTTATCATTCACCTTCAACTGTCAACAACCAATTAAAATAATGATATTTGTATGTGTAATGATGGTCACAGACACAGAGGTACAGCTTCAAATTAACTGAGTGGTTGATACCTGATACATGCCACCTGTTTGAGACATTTAGGCTGTTTTGTGGACCAGTTGGGAAAATCATTGACATGGCATTATGGTGTTGACGGCATAATCAACCAATTTCAGTGACATGGAGGCACCCTCTCCTCTCAAATATTTTTTTTACCTTTATCTTTATAAAGGTAAAAATATCTTGTCGTTATCCCAGCCCATGTTCACACTACACTTTAGGACCTCAATGACAGTTTAATCACTTCAATCATTTCAAGGGAGGCAAGAGAGACAAGGCCTTCCCCTGAAGCCTTATCCAATCTGGTGTGTTGGACATGTTACTTTATTAAATAAATAAATAAACAAAAAGTGATTTATGTATTTTGACTTAGTTCTATTGTTCTATTTGTGTACTGTGAAATATTCTGCTGATTGACAAGATTTACAAAAAAACACAGAAAATGTGAAAAAAGCACATATTATATGACAGGATTTTCAGAGAAAGAAATGGAGCTTGTTCATGATGGATGCTATTGATCTGTATAATACAGACAGAGTAAACATATTTAAGGAGTATAGTTTACATTTCATGCTAATATGACTAAGTTGAACTAAGTATCTCGACTAAAACAGTCATTCAGCCTTGTATAAAAGAAACTGAGAAATGACTTTAACAAGATCAGTGAATTCAATTGTGGGTTCATGATTAAAAAAATTAATTTCTCTCATGCAGAACAAAGGAGGAACTTCCGCTAAATTCAAAAGAGAAAAGATCAACCTCCAACCGTGGACCCACTTAAATTAATTGGCTGATGGTGTCTGCAAAAGAATTAGTTCAGAGTTTCATAATTGTCCATTAATTTTTCAAGCCAGACTGAACTCATGACTCCAGAGAGACACTGTGAGAAATCTAAAGGTGCCCCTGGCGTCCAAAAACCCAGCATGGGAAAAAACAGAGATCTATAAATTCACACTGTAATCACACTTAACATCAGTCCTCAAGCTTTTTGTCTCAGAGTCACTAAAATGAAAGTGTTCCTTGGTTTCTTGTCTCTTCCCATCCATCTCTGACTCTCTCTACTCCTAAACTTGGTAAATGACTGTAAATGTTGACTCGACCGCCATGTTCGGTTAGGAGTCTCAGAGACACATTTTAATAGCTTGAAAAAAAAACTTGACAATTAAGCATTACATGAATACTTCATGTACTTTTCATAATCATATGACAACTTTTTATGAAGTGAATTTAAATAAATAAACAAGGCTTCTAAGGAACGGGATGAATGGGATTATATGGGACCCTTTTTGTTCATTTCCATTTCTTATTCATTTTGTCTATGGATTTGTATATGTATATGGCTTTTATATTATTTTCTCTGTTCTACTGAATGTTTTTGTTCCTTTTTCTCAAAACAAAATGTTTGGAATTCAAATTGTGCAAATAGGATC
The DNA here is from genome assembly GCF_949357685.1 of Gobio gobio. Lineage (NCBI taxonomy): Eukaryota > Metazoa > Chordata > Actinopteri > Cypriniformes > Gobionidae > Gobio > Gobio gobio. The sequence goes on along the minus strand of NC_137110.1, from coordinate 24,879,547 downwards.
TCTTGTTTGTTCCTTCCCTAAGTATTCCATTATTGGAAACTACCAACTAACTAACTAACTAAATACACGCATACACATACACATACACATACACATACACATACACATACACATACACATACACATACACATACACATACACATACACATACACATACAGACTTTTTCCACAATACACTGTAAAAAACTATTGTTGGTTTAACTTAAAAAAGTAAGTTACCTGGTTGCCTTAAAATGTTGAGTTCATTGAAATAAATTTTTTTAGTTAACACAATGAAGAATATTAGTTTAATTAATAAAAAGAAACTGAAAATATTATGATCTGCACCACATTCGTTATCCAAGTTGATTTGACAAATAAAAAGTTGTGATAAATCATGACAACATTTTTTTACAGTGATGTTTATTTTTTATTATGATTTTTGGGGGGTCAAAATTAAACAACTTTGGGGTCAAAAGGGGGGAAAAATCTTTACTAGAATGGATAGGAACAAACATTAATTAATTCAATTAATGGATGGATGGGATTTTGGGACCCCTTTTTGTTGTTATTGTTCTTATTCATTTATAAATATGTTTTTTTCTCTCTTCTACTGTATGTTTTTGTTCCTTTTTCTCAAAACTAAATGTTTGGAAATCAAATTGTGCAAATAGGATCTGTTGTTTATTCCTTCCCTTTGTTCCTTCTTTACCCTTTCCATTATTGAAAACTAACTAACTAACTAACTAACTAACTAACTAAATAAATAAATAAATATGGACTTTTTTTTTTTTTAAAGGGGAAAAAACTTTACTAGAATAACATTCATTCATTCATTCATTTATTGTCTGGGGAAGTACTGGAGAATTTGAAATGTTAAGTATTAATTTTTAAATTACTATTATTATTTTAGGGTCTCTGGGATCCCAAACATACCAATAGTAAAAGTGTAAATGACTTTAAACTGAAGCCAAAACCTTTTTTTGCACATTTATCTTGCTTTTGTCCTGTTAACTTAACAGCGCAGCTAGTAAAAGACTGCGGGCACCATTGGGATTAGGGTGCGTCTTGTGGAGGCGGCCTGCGGAACAGAAGTTGACACACAAGTGACGCCAACACAAAGCGGCCATGACACCCAGACTAACACGCAGAGTGTAAGGTACGTCTCAACATCCTCCTCCACAGGCTGAGTGGCAGTTCCACACGAGAACATGTGCAGCCAACTGGGGCTTAATGGAAAAATTCAAATAGCGGCCATCTTTTGCGTACGCAGCCATAACGGTGTCGCCTCAGTCCCGGTATTAAATACAGGATCCGATAACAGAGTCCTGGACATGGGCGGGAAAAAAAAAATCCTCTGATGTGGATTTGCAGTGACCTAAAGTGCAGGGCGTATCAGCCGAAGCTCAAGCGGACATGAACTTACGGCTCCAGCAAACCTAATGAGTGCTCAGTCCCACTTAACACCAAGTGTGACCAGATAGACTCCCCTAATATTCTCTCTGCGAGTCTGGTGTCCGTCCTATAATACTGTCATTTCATTTTCGTAATCCTAGCTATTAATATGATATGTAAGGGGGATGGTTGCAAGGTTACAAGTGTAAAAGAGCGCAGTCAGGAATCTTTGGCCAAATACGTTAGCTGGGTTATGATAATGAAGGATGGACTCATATTTTTCTCGTATGGCTGACAAAATCCTCCATTTCATACACGGCAGGTTTTTCCCCCAATTAAAAAGCAATACAATTCAGAAATTGTTCCGAGATTATATGTCATATATTTAGGTTTACAGAACACTAAAGCAGAATAAATTGCATATCAATGATGCAAGGCAGTTCATTTTTCTCTGTATCATTACCTCAGAAGATTATCGAGCTCAAAAGTCTTTTGAATGGCTTCTTTTAAAAACCAATGTAACGTTTATAAAATGGTGTAGATCGCTGCCAGAACTGTCACCCACTGTCTATTGGATGTCTTTACAAACAAATTTATTCTGAAGATATGATGAAAGATCAAGCTATAAACCTCCAAAAGAATCTAATTTAATCTTTTCTTTTTATTTTAAAAATCTGCGATTCATTCAACGCTTGACAGAGGAATAAATAAAACGTTGCCCACCCTCTCTTCATGGCCATGCCATAGAAAACCCCCCCGAACAGAAGGAGGACCCGTTTCAGTCACTCTCTTGCTTTCTTTTTCTCTCCCTCCATCTCTCCCCTCTTCTTCAGCTCTTCTCTAATGCACCCTAATCCCAGCTGAAGACAGACGTACACGCTGTGTGTGTGTGTGTGAGTGAGAGACTGAGTGTGTGTAAGAAATATCTCTTTGCTTTTTCTGCCTCAGTTCATTATTTTTCTTTCTTGTCACTTAGTGTGATAGGTTGGACAGAGGCGCACAGATGAGCACTGAAGACACAGTCACAGGGCCTTAATCTAGTCTTTAATGCGTGACTTCAGAGATGTCATTTATCTTGTGACTGCAGCAGGCGTCCACAAAACTTTATCTCTAATAATATATTGATGGATTAAAGGGGTCAGGCTGGAGACCAGGCAAGAAAAATTGCTTATTGACATCAAAATACAGTGCCCCCAAAACCTGATAAACATAGGGACAGGAGAGTGGAAGTCAGAAAGAGGGGAGTGACAGAGAGAGAGAGAGAGAGAGAGAGAGAGAGAGAGAGAGAGAGAGAGAGAGAGAGAGAGAGAGAGAGAGAGAGATGAGAGAGGGGAGGCATTGTGACTGTTTGTGACCGCTGATTTTCCTCCATCACAGGAGCCTCCGGTGGTCTAGGCCCTCGGCTTGATAAAAACACCCGCGGTTCTGTCCTCTCGAACTATAGCCGCTACGTGCGGCACACCGATACGCCACCGTTCGCCAGAGGAAATGCTGTGGCGTTCCTGCAGGACTCCTCCGTATCTATCAGAGTACGCTTGTCCTCGCCACGCGTTTGTCACCGCACACCTTATTAAACCCCCTTAAGTAGCTTGTGAGGCTGGAGTATTTGTGTAGGGGCCACAGCGAGAGCGGAGGAGCTTCGAGAACTATCAAATACATGCTAGCAAAACTGTACAGAAAGGGATGAACCAACAACAAACAATCTAAAAAGAATCCTTAGATGTATCTGTCAATGAAGTGGTGCTCCGAAAACCTGTGTGTTCGGCATCCATTTAAAATAACCTTCTACTGTTTTTGTTTAACATACAAATGTTTAACATAAAATACAAATAAAAAAGATATGTATTTATTTTATTAAATAAAAAAATTATGTATTAATAAAATATTTATATTTATTTATCAGTTTTTAGTTTTTTTTAAACGGGGCATAAATTAAAAAATGTCAAGGTGATACATGTATCCAGATGTTATAATAGAGAAAAAAAAGTATTTAAAAGAAAAGCTTATTTGTATTTATTTATTCAAGCTTCCTTGCTTATTAATATTTGGAAGAAGAAAAAAAAAAGTTTTGTCCGACAGTTCAGTTCACATAATGTGAGCAGCATTAAGGGTACATTTACACGACTACTATGTACTAAAAATGGAAACGTTTTTCCTTTGCATGTTTTGTGTACAGATGACAATGTTGCGGTCCCCGTTCACACAGATCCACGAAAATGACTAAAAACACTGTATTATGTATGCCAGGCCAGTAGTTGGCGATGTCACTTTGTAAAGAAACATACGCACCTATAGACTGAACACATAATATGCACATCGTTTTCACAAATTTTTGTCGTTTGTGAAGAGGCGAAAAAACTTTCACTTTGAAACCCATTTTGGCGTTTTCAGGCCCCCAAAAACGCTGTTGTTGTGTAAATGATCAGCCAAACACATAAAAAGGTTTCCGTTTTTCACAGAAAACGGTGTCTTGTAAACGGCCCCTTAGAAACATACACCAAAAAGCAAGCAAACAGACAACATTACATTTTCTATAACATTCAAACTTTTCTTGAAAATGGTAGAAAGTTTTTCAAAACCATATGAAACCAACATAAATACAAAGTGCATTTCTGAGAACTTGGCACACATATTTTAAACTGGATTTGGACACTCATACAACACTTGCTTTATGAAACCAGAGATGAAAGAAGTGTAAAAGTGAAGAGTAACATATACAATCTTGAAGGGAAGCATTTAACCTCAACTGGAAAAATATTTTAGAAAACGCTTTTGAAATGTGTATTTTGAGCTTTACTAGAAGAGGGCGGTAATAATAAATGCTGTATTCCTGTATTAGAAATTCCTGATACAAGTATTCTTACATATAATCCTCTCTTGTGCAGCCAAACCAACAGCAAAGAGCCGTTCAACAAAGCCTCACTTTTGGTGCACTTTTCAGAAAGTAGTTATTACCGAGATACACCTTTTCTCCAGATAGATTTTGATAAATCTGTGCTTAGGGTATCTAAGAAATGCATGAGGGTCTTCAGCTGTCTTGCACCTCGCCGGCTCCCCGCGTGAAAAATGTGTTTGAAGAGTGTGTCGAGCGGCCCCAATCCCAAACGGTGTCAAACCTGTCCCTTCGCGCGCTCTCTCGCACACTCTCTGAAAGTCCACTAAAATTAATACACTTTTACCATTACAAGATAAAGCTGGGGACATATTACAGCAGGCATATCTGCAAGCCTGTAATACCACAGAGTCAGCATTCAATAAAAGACATTTGCAACCAGGCGTTTCTCACGACAACGACGGCAAAAGATTTAAAGGCTGCTAAATTAGGTGCGGCTTGCCGAGCGAAAGGTGCCGGGTAAGCAGGCCCACGCTTACTTAAAATGACAGAGTTGTTTACGAGGGGGGCGCCTCCGTCTCACGCTACTGCCACGCGAGAGGGACAGTTTACGACGCGCTCACAGGTTTATTTAGACTCAAACAGTGTGCATAATGTTAGCTAACAATCAACCGCCGTTCCTCACGCTGCTTTTCAACAGATGCCGCTTCCACGTGGCCGCTCATTTATATATTTATTTTACTTTATGTGTCATTTTAGCTCCTCTTAAAAGAACCTTCCTTTTCGCCGAAGATTAAACTCGTAGGGCACGTATGGTCGCGACGCGGCCTCAGACTAAATGTTTGACAGTTCTCCCTAAGAGGAGGAACACATATGCATTCCCAATAACCTTTTCTTATGTTATTGCAGCACTTTTTTATGACCCGGGACAACTACCAATGGAGCCATTAAAAATTTAATCCTGCTTCTGCACGTACATAAAACATTCCGGCTATTATACTACAGCAGTCAGCGGACAGCATGAAAGTCGAGGGGATAAAAAATGGCGAAAAGGAGGGGAAATGAGAGAAAGAGGCAATTCTTTATCTTTTACACAACAGGACTGAAAAAAATAAAAATGGCCATGTCTCATCTGTCAATCTTGTAGTTTCGAAGTCTCTACAAAAACACAAAAACATCCCCAATGCTCCGACCAACAACATTAAAATGTGTGATTACAAATTTACAATCAGTCTTATAATATCCCACAGCTGTGTTACCATCAGGTGATGATTCACACCCTAAAAGCACAATGTCATTTGACCTCATGAAGTTTCTGGCGAATCAAATGCGTATTTAGCGTTTACACAGTAGCGCTTGATTGAAACAGAACAGCGGCGTGTCACCTGAAGGACAACAGCTGCTCGTAACCACCAAACTGATCCTGCGGTTAACCGGGTTACGACCATCTAAAACCAGACACTCTGAACATCTAGTCATGGCGATAAATCAGCTATTGAACAGAACAGATGACGACCGTTGATGGGTGACAAATTCAAGTGGCGACACCAACGCTGCTGGTCCTTCAAAATACTGTAAGGCCTGCAATTTTTCCCCTCTCATTTTGATGGGCAGTTTATCTGGTGGAGAATAAATGGAATCAAAACGAAAGAATAATACTAGCAAAATGGGCCTGGACGTTCACCGGGGACCAATAAAAAAAGAGAGCAATTTCCTCAATAAATAATTTGCTCTCTTTATGTTGTTGGCGGACCTAAACACAGAGCGTTCAGGCCACTGGGGTTGACACACTGTAATCTAGCTTTGGGCGTGGGGTCTATTAATGCCATTTCCATATTCAGCGCCCTACCTCCATATATTCCCGGCCCCCACTCACCCCCTTCGGAGGAGAAAAGGGCTGCTCCGAGGCTCGGGAATGCCCCTGGGTCCCCTATAGCTGGCGCTCTGTAATACTAGCATGGCTCATTATTTAGCATGTCACCGCTATTTTACATGTTAAAGCACCTCTGTTGCCATCTAATTTATTGCAGGAATATCAAACGGGCCGGACTGGAATGGGGTCACCCGCGTTTTCATGACACAGGAAATAAATATATATACAGTCAGTCAAGTCAAGGTGAAAACTTGGTGTCAGCTGTTTTTTAAGAAGGTATCTGAAAACGAAAAAACGTGAAAACAAAAGCGCAGAAACAAATGATAATGGTTTTCATGGCAATATCTTTTCTGTGCTTGAATCGGTTGTTTCCACAAAAGCAAATTCAGGTTACTTTTCTTCTCTTATACTCTCCCGCATTTTTTACTTGGGATGAAATGGGGCAGCAACTCTGAGAAGGATGCTCTTGCTTTGATGAGATTCGGCAGTAATTATATTTTTCTGACAATAACAATAGGAACAACAACAGCGGCAGGGCTAATCCGTCAGTGAGAAGGCCCACTTCTGCATCCTGCTGACAATGATTAGCTCTAATCTAGACTGCTGCTCTGTTCACAAGAGAAATGCACTTCTGAACAAGACTGCGTCTGTTTTGTTTGCTTTTTTCCCCTTTTATTTGCTCATTTTTGTATACTGTCCCTTTTTATGTGTTCTGAACGAGTCAATATTTGATTAAATCTTTTGAAACAATTCATTTGATGGTGCAGCTGCAGAGGGTTTGCAGAATTTGAGTGCATTACTGGAAATCTTATCAATATGCAAAGAGAATGTCTGGTTCAAAAAGAGGCTGGAAAGTTGTTTAATACCAACAAAGACATGGTAACAAAAAATCGAGCAAATTCGTATTTAAATGCACAGGTATTTGATGTGATACAACACGACAGCTTGAGATTAAATATTGTTAAATGCAAAAACTAGGTCCAAATCTGTCCAGATTCTATTGTCACTCTTTTTTAATAAAGAAGGGGGAAAACATACATTTAAAAAAGCAATAACTCTGCTAGTTTTCCTTCCAAACAAAGTGCATACATTTATTTTTATCAGTAAAAAGATGTTGAATATTAATTAATTGCTCATGCTAATTTCCTCTATTTTTGTTCATTAGTTAATTTAATTTAATATCATTAATTAAACACGAATAATTTAATAATATAGTTAAATGTGATCTTTAGCAGATCTCAAAATAAACATCAATTTTTCATACTGTACATTAAAATGTTGTAATGTTTTATTTTTAATTGATCTATTTAGACAAAATAACCCTTAACCAAACCCTAACCCTATAGTAAGTACATATTATGAATTAATATTACTCAGTATGTAAATATATAATTACACAATGACACCTTCAAATAAAGCTTAATACCCTTTTTTTTTTTTCCTTTTTCATTTCTGTCTTCTAACCCAAACTCATTTGAGCAAATACAACAGGCCTCAAACACCCCAAAAAAATCTGCTCTGAATGTACTCTATAGTCTATAATTGCCTTATGCAGTATTCTGCATCCAAAATAAATCTGAGTTTGCTGTCTATCTACTCCTCAAACTACAATATCACCAGAAATCCTCACCGCACTATCATCAGGACAGAGAGAGGAGGTGAAAGGTCACGCATCAGGCCTTCGATGGTAAAAGGATTGTCGAGCACTGTGAATGTGGCTGGAAAAAAGGAACGTTTTGTGCCTCAAACATCCTGCTTACAGCAGCAAGGTCTGATCTTGGCATTACGTGTAAATACATCAGTCACTCCGGACCCCCTCTTTACACAGAAAGACAGACGCGCACACACCTCAACACCCCCCCCCCCCCCCCCCCATCTTCGGTTCTGTATCCTCCTCCCGCTTCCTCCACAGAAGTAAATTATCAAAACTGTGTTTGAAAGTGAATGAAGGGTGACTTGCTCTCCCTCTCTCTCTCTTTCTCTCTCTCTCTCCCCCCCTTTCCTCTTTGACATCTCAGTTTTTTTTTCTTACTTGCCACCGTTTCTGGGCTAGGTGATAACTGCCGGTAATAGGATTAACATTGATTTCTTTTTGCAAGAACAGAGATGTGCCGGTTCCAGCTATTTATTGAACTGCCGGCTTTGAACTATCAAAACTGACTGGTGGAAAAGACCTAATGCAGCATTTTAAAGAGAAGAAAAGCCTCTGTGCATTTCTTTCTCTCTTTTTGTTATTCTTCCTTTCTGCCTCTCTCTCCCTCTCTCTTTTGTGTCACTAGGGGATAAAAGAGAACATACTGGAGCCACTGTTCTAAGCCCTGTTAATGACTTTATTCATTTTCATTGTTTTCCCCGCCATCCTGCCGTATAGTCCGCAGACATCCCAATATTTTCCAGATTGGATTTGAGATTGTAATTGTATTCTGACTACTACTTCACCTTGAAATATGAGATTTATAGACACGTCATCCTTAAAGGAGTATTATGGGTTCCACCATACTTGTGCCATAATATTCATTACCAGAACAAAATAATGTTTATGTATAACATGTATTATCAGTATTATATATAAATAGCTATAATTTTAACAATTAACATTTTTAACATAGCCTATAATTTTAACATAAGCCTGACGATGGTCATGGGACCGAAACGTTGCTAATAAAGCTATTTTTGATACCGTTGTAAGTAGATAGTGTGCTGCTTGTAAGTGTTCCTTTGTTTTGTATTTACATTTTTTCTTTTAAAATCTCCAAAAATTTTACCCATGTAAGCCCCTTGTAAGCGCTTCACTGTAACCTTGATATTGTTTGAGGGGGGGGTGGAAATGGGAGACGTAGTTTTTGTAGTATTCAACATTATGCTACAAATGCTTGTATTGAACCTGGGACACTCCTTTAATCTGCTTTTAATTTCTTTCACATCTATTGCACTGCAAAATACTAAATTTGATAGGCAAACATCTGTATGCATTTGAGAAAATACATCATTGTGATGCATTAGCTGAGTGACAGATGTTTAAATTCAGGCTCTGTCAGATAGTGACAATATTTTTATATTCAAGCTGTTATATCCATTCATATTCCATATAAATATAAACAACGTATGATAAGAGATCATGGCATCATATAAAAAGGGCAAGCAATAACATCTCAGATTGTGCTTTTTGAGTTAGCACGCAATAACTGTTTGTCTTTTCTTTTCTTTTCTTTTTTTTTCAAATGCTGATGGCACATTTCTCTTCATGTGTTCAGTGGCGAGCCTCTTTTTCTATAAAGTCTGAATGCTAATTGCTCTTGAGTGAGCATATTGATCATTGATACTAATCAATCGGACACACTAATTACAGTTAAAGCCTACTAATTGCTGGCCATTTTGAAACATTCACCACCCCTTAACAGATCTGTGACATATTGAGCCATTCATTAAGTTTGATGTCACAGTTCAGATGCCAGCATGCACAGAAGATGCGCTGGGCTCTCACAGAACTCAATGGAGGGAAAATATATGAAACCATCTCGAACATTAGTGCGGTCACATTGCAGTGCCAGAACGACAAATGTCACATCAAGAACACTAATAATTAACACAAAACATAAAAATACAGAAAAAGAGTAAATTAATTCCAAACAGAAATTTACCAGACTCTGTCTCTAGAATATATTAAAAATTACATGTTACATTTCTCAGTATATTAAATAGAAATAGAAAGTGTTTTAAGCCTAGCAGATTTTTCAATGTAACAATAAAAATGTGCATCTGATAATTCATTTGATTATTATAAGTAAAAAAAAAAGATGTTTGTCTAAAACACTGTGGCATATTGTTAACAAACAGAGTTTATATTGATTGGTCAGTCCAATCGAGATGCAGTTTCCACAGATAATTTGCTCTAAACTGATATGAATTAGGTTGGTAATACCAGATCCCAGATATGACAACAGACTTCTGGCACAGTGAGGAAAAACTGTACAAGATAACCACATCATAAATCTTTTTTAAAGACCTACTGTAATGTTAAAAAAGTAACACAATGAGGAACTTCAACCTGAATGCGCACTGACTCATGAGCACTAAAGGTCACCGAGGGGACCTAAATTGAACTCATAAATCATACAGAATTAGTTTTTTTTGAAAATGTAAAAATGCAGAAAGTTTTATGTGATGGGAAGGTTTAGGGGTAGGGTTAGTGTAAGGGGATAGAATATACAGTTTGTACTGTATAAAAACCATTACGTCTGGAGTCCCTACAAAGTTACAGATCATTGGGAAGAGTTTAAACAATGTTTTTCATGCTTTTTCAAACAATTATTGCACATGCACTTGTGGAACAGACTGCAAAACACTAACAGTTCTCAGGTGGTAGATTAAGGTAATAGTTACAATAACTTAGGACACTAAAGAGACCTTTCTGGCTGAAATATGTCCAGGGTCCCTGCGTGAACATGCCATAGTCCTGCTGCAGGGAGGCATGAGGACTGCAGATGTGAACAAAGCAATAAACTGCAATGTTTGTAATGTAAAAGGCCTGAGAGTGCTAGAGAGACAGGAAGGAGAGCTGATCGTCTTTGCAGTGCCAAACCACGTCCAACCATATGCCCACCTAGACATGTCAAAAGACTGCTATGGGGTAATTAAATTGAACAAATCATGTAAACATGTATCATCTTTAATTGAAAAATGAAACAACATTCTATAAATCTTTGATAATTGTCTTAACCCTTTAATCTACTGAGAAGATAGTGATCAAACTACATTTTAAAAAAATCACCTGTCTCGAATCTATGTTTATTATAGGCAATTGTGTATTATATATTAGGTACATTATAGTCTCTGACAGACAACATATTGAAGCCGTTCAGGCCTCCATTGTCTCCATCTTCTCAGAAAGCGATGACGTCTGGTATTGTGGGATTTTCAGGAAATGTGTGTACTCCCTGGACCTCATCTTCTCATAAATACTACTGTGTATTGTGCACATTACACATTATTTTTTGGGCAGACATCGATATCTTGATATTCAAATGATATGGATTTGAAAATAGATGGGTCATAAGGTAATAATTATTTATTTCTTGGCTGGCAAGTATTCAGTGAAGTGATTGATGCCCACGAGTGTGTTATGTCGATATTTTTAGTTTTGGGTAATTATAAAACATGCTGGAGACATTTGAAATGTTTTTTGCATAATTTATTATACTTATTTTACGAAATTAATATTATTTTGTGGCTTAAATCAATTAAATAAATTACAGATAAATTCGTTTTTTTTTTTTCAGGAAATAAGTGGTTTTGATGCACAAAGTTGTTTTTAATGTCTCGTATAACAGAAATATTTTATTAAAACCCATGAAAATGCAGATCCTGTTGTAAATAATAGTTAAAAATTGCTTGTTCCATTGTTATATTATATACATTTTAACTGTGTGTGTGTGTGTATATATATATATATATTATATTATATATATATATATATATATATATATATATATATATATATATATATATATATATATATATATATATATATATATATATATATATATATATAGAATACACAGGTATATATGTATATTGATGACTATAAAATCATACTACTATCCTGTCCACTGATCCATTTAGTGTATCCACAGTCAGCCCATCAGAAGTGACATAACTGTCACTTAGAATGAACCCTTTACGCAAACATATAAACCCCAATCAACTGGAATGTCTCCATAAGGACTCAAAATCAATTACGGTCAGAGAGACAAAGAGAGAGGGAGAGAGAGAACGAACCCCCTGCCTCCCCACTCAGCAATCAACGGCAAAGCACAGCCAAAGCACATAAGAAAAAAATGCAATCATTAGCAACTGGTGGTGCTCGCTGCTGCAAATGGGCGCGTGAGTGAAGATTTATGCCCACTCTGGGCTGGAAGTGATTTATTTATTCCTGCTTGGCCGTGCAGATCATTAACCTCCGCAGTGTCTCAAGGGAACGGCACCTGTGGTCGCAGCACAGACAGACGAGCACACACACACACACAGACGCGTGGGCTGCACACGCCTCACCCCGGCCCCTGAGTGTGGGGGTCATGACCACTGGTGTGTTTCTAATGTGGTTGAGAAAAGGTCATGGAGGAGGGTTCAGGTCAGTGAGCTTCACTTGTTGCATTATTTGAAGACAGGGACACACGGGTTGCTCGTTTGGTGGGTGGAGACTATCAGTAAAGATAGCTGACATAACGAAGAGTGGCCTGTGCACCCCGTATTTCATGTGTTAGATCGTACAGATCTATTAGATAACCACTTGAAAGGTAATTACAACAATAGTTGATTTTCATTTTCACTATGATTATTCATAAATGAAATGGCCGATAATGAAAATGTTATACTATTTTGTCTAAATAAATTAAAAACAAAACACTATTAACTAGGTTAAGTTGTAAAATGAACTTAGCCAACACATCAGGTACTGTAGCCTATGTACATTCAATATGAGATTTAGTAAAGATTACATTTACTACATTAGTTTATATATATATATATATATATATATATATATATATATATATATATATATATCAACTTTAAGTATTAGATGACGGTAATGTAAATGTAATAACAGGAAATGAGCATGAACCATTAAATATGTAATAACGAAAAATATAAAAAATTATCTCAGTATCAGCCAATAAATGCAGGTTAGATGAACCCATAGGCCATGGTTCAAAAATGTAGTTATCATTTACTCTCTCATATGTCGTTCCAAATGACTTTCTTTCTTCCATGGAACACAAAAGGTGAATTTTTGAAGAATATCCTGGCCACACTTTTTGTTTTATATTGAAAGTGAATGAGTGAATTAATTTATTGGAAGTAAAAATCATAAACGAATCATGAAAGGGGTTCATTCTACTTTTGCACTACATTACAAGTCTTCTGAAGTTATATTTTTTTGTTATTCTTTTGTGGTCCTTTTTCATTGTCATTTCATGGAAAAGAACAACCAGTACATTATAAATAATTCCTCCCTTTTGTACTTCATGTCGTTCCAAACCTGAACGACTTTCTGACTTCTATGGAATATAAAATACGATTGTGACGAGCAGGGCGAGCGAGAGACATGAGAGCGACGCGAGGCCGGTGAGAGTTTGATGAAGAGCGCCAGTTGCGCGTCTCACCGTGTCTTCCAGCAACACCACCACCACCTCGGGGAGCCACTCGCGGTCTTCACTCTTCCGTGCTGCCCGACCTCCTCAGCACCGCAATCCCCCTCAGCAGCGAGGGCTCTCCGACAGAATGTCCCTCCTTCCTCCCGGACTTCGGCGAACGTTTAAACAACTTTAATAAACAAATAAACTGAAAGTAAAAATGGCAGCCTCTAACGGACGGCTGCCACGCACACACATAATAAAACGTAAACAAAACACAACATAAAATCCAGGCCTAGTCCTCTCTCGTCCTTCACTGTCAACGCTCCTCCTTTTATGCTCCCGTCACTCCTCCGTGAGAGATCGCATTGCTCTCGCGGCTCGTCTCAACGATTTTTTGAGAAACTTGTTTGTTTTTTTGTCGATGAAATGGAAGTCAATGGTCACCAAAACAGTTTGTGTGTGTATTCATTTTTGAGTGAACTATCCCTTTAAACATTTGCAACTGCACTTTTACTATCATCGTTCAAGGCTGAGGTCACTTTTCAACGTCTCAAAGTTAAGGATTGCTCGGAAGTATAGAAAAACACAGAAATTTAAACGCTCACTACAAAGAAATGAAAGAAATCTCATATATGTGCCATTGACTCCTCTGAAAACAGGTACATTTATCAGAAGGGCCCGTTTGCACATGAAGGCTCATTTATCATTACAGCCCCTTAGAGACACAGATACCATGTCAGAAATATTACAAAAAGGTATTTGTGAGTGTTAACCTGCAAGCTTTTGCATGAATATGTGTGTATCTGTGTAAAATTTCGATATGGGCCTTAATAAGATAAGTGAGCCACACAGACCCCGGTCTGCTGTGCATTTCTGTTAACAGCTGTCAACAACGATTATCACACACTTAGATTATCCCATTTAAGGGGAGCAGCTATGACATTCCTAGCTTCATGATATGTTAGTCATACACCATTATAACAAAAACCGCTTTGCGGTTCAAACATAAAACAGAAATGTAGCCTCTTTGATAAATGTGGGGGTCTGACGTTTATGCCAGTCAGAAGCCTCACAGCAATCTCCCAGCTGAATTACATCAGCCATCATTATAGACAAACTCATTGCAGCAAAAGCAAGAGCACAATTCCATTCACACATTGTTTACAATCTCTTTCATCTTTGCAGCTTTTTCTTGATTTGTCAATGAAATTGTTAAGTTAATTCCTTGGTGAATAAACTGTAAGGTTTCAACTGTCCTGAAACTTTTGACTCGTATAAGAAAACATCTATTTGACGCTCACTGCCGTTACATTTTCTTTGCTTTACAATGTTTTTACAAAGAAATGTATACTTTTATTTATAAAGGACACATTAAATTGATCAAAAGTGACAACAAATACATTAATACGCATTGTTACAAAAGATTTCTATTTCAAATAAATGCTGTTCTAAATCCGGAAACCACGATGTGCACAAAAATATTAAGCAGCAACTGTTTTCAAAGCAGATATTAATAAGAAATGTTACTTGAGCACTAAATGAGCCTATCAGAATGATTTCTGAAGGATCATGTGACACTGACGATGCTGAAAATTCAGCTTTGTCATCATATGAATAAACTAAATTTTAAAATAGAATAAGATATAAAACAGTTATTTTAAATTTTAATAATATTTCACAATGTTGTATAATATTCGTAATATCATATAATTATACTATATAATATTTAATTGTATTTTTGATCGAATAAACGCAGCCCTTGGTGAGCATAAGAGACTTAAATGAAAACGTTTTGTGAATGTAATTTATTTATTAGAATAAATTATATAAATAAATAAATAAATAATACATAAAAAAAATAATCATATGAAATGATGTCCATGCTAAAAATGTTTTCTGCAAAATGTCGGTATTCATTGGTGGATTTTAACTAAGAGCTAAGATTCAGAGCATCAAGGTGGCCCAGACCTCGAGAAAATCTCTGGAAATTAAACGGGAGATTTAATTTAAATGAAATTGTCTTGATGCAACATATTTAAGAATAGTCTGCTAATGATATGTACAAGGGTATTCATTTCAGTCTAATTAGAAATGTGAAGTTCCTGACAGGGGTCTTACTTGGCAAGAGGAATTAGACAGATAAAGCAAAAGTGTATGTTAATCAGAAATTAATCAGGATTTGAACTTTATAAGGGTAAAGCTGTGGCTGTGGCCCGTGTACCTTTAAGATCTGTGCAACAGAACATCTTATATCTGCTTTCAGAGCATATGCTGTTGCCCAGTGCACCTACAGGGGCAGAATTATTATAAAGTGATTTTATTTTTGTTTCATTTAGAATTTATGTTTTTATATAACGTTTTGACATATAAATAAACGTGTAAATTAAGTGTCCGTGCTTATACAAAAGGCAGCGAGAGAGAGAGAGAGAGAGAGAGAGAGAGAGAGAGAGAGAGAGAGAGAGAGAGAGAGAGAGAGAGAGAGAGAGAGAGGAAGCAAGAGGTTTGTCACTCAGTGCATGGGGGTGATTCTTTTCCAACCTTATCAAACCAACCCTTGAGAGGCCTACAAATCAGCATTTTACTGGTGGTAATAAACTCAAGCATCCAATTGAAGCTGAAGCATTCTCAAATTTATAGAGAATTTAAATGGCGTAATTTCCTCCATAGCAGGTTAAATGTTATGACTTTAAAGTAATTTTAATTAGAATATATGTTTATAATATTTTTTTTTATATTGGTATAAAGGTCCTGGATAAACATGAATGCTATATATATATATATATATATATATATATATATATATATATATATATTATATATATATATATATATATATATATATATATATACATATATCATCCATTCAAAATAAAAAAATTATAAAACAGATTTTTTCTGACTCTATATAAGTTTTGAATGGATGAGTCACAGTCAAAGTCATTAAATGATTATAAAATGATTATAAACACACGGGACTCCACATTCCACAGCAAAAAGTGACATCAGGAGGAGATCTACAAGTTAGATTAAACTATCAAAATATGAGGAAAATATTACATAAATAGAAAGGGAAGAACAAAATCCTTAACTTTTTATTTGACAAAATAAATTGGTAAAACTACAGCTATAGGTTTTATTTGAAAAACAACAGCTCACAGAAAAAAAAAAACATACATCGACTTCAACATTATTAGTTATTAATATTTTGTTGGTTCTCTCTTGTTTTTTCATGTGTTCATAATTTTGTTGCATGGCAGATGGCCAAAAATTATGTCCACACTTGTTTGGATTGTTTCATTGTGTTATCACAAATAAAACAATTGACTCCAAGCACAACTCTGTTATAAGCTTACAAAATCTTCAACATATTTTTAATAATAAGGTCAACTCAAGTGGCCGGACAGCACTTTTGGTAACTACTGTATGTAACTACTTGCTTGCCAACCACAAATAGCATAGTTAGGATAATTATACACTGTGTTGTAATGTGTAATGCATTTTTTTTTAGTTATGAGACAACTACAAATGAAATTTCATTCAACTAACAAGATAATTTATGATAAGATATTTATTTGATTGCTCAAAAGGCGCTCCATCTACTTGTCCTGGAACCAAGTTATCTATTTCAGTTAAAATCCACAGCTAGTATATCACATGCTTAATGTACCTTAATTAGCATGTATATTTAATAAACAAGATATTACTTGTCAATGGCATTAGTGCAGTCACTGCTTATGGAGTCAATGTAATGTTTACCTTCATGTTGTCAACCTTTCAAAAAAAATGTATTCAACATAACAGAAACTCTTTTAAATGTCAAACATGACAGCGTTAAACACTAACAGGTCTTTCCCTTCACTAAAATACACATGAAATAACACTTAATTTCAACATTTATTCTTCTTATGCAGCCCTATGCAACGCATGCTGGGGCCTAGAAGTCCAGTGCCCAATTTCCAAAGTTATCAAGACAATTAAATTATGTTACTACAATTTAATTTACAAAAAAAAAAAAAAAACATCAACTAATCCAAAAAAAAAATTATTTCAATTTAAGTTTAAATTATACACAATTTTAAGTTAAATAACTTTTTTTAAGAATTTCAGAAATATAAATGTTTATTGTCTCCTATATTTCTGTTGCAACCTTATTTTGAAAGCAATAAGCCACAACATTTCCAGAGTTACAGCATTTTTAGGCACTGATCAAATGCGGAGAATCTTTAATCATATGATAATATTACCAGGCATCCACTGCCAAAACCAAAAAAAACAGAAAAGAAAACTGTTATCAAAGCCACAAAAAGTCTGCACAAAACATAAAACAGCTAAATGTATGCAGCGGACACAACAGATGCCCAATTTAATACATCAAGTTTGGAAAAATCTGCTGAATAAAAGAGGAGGGTAGAGTAATTATTTTGGCAGGGGTGAGGAAAACAATGTGGCGTGACAGCGAGCTAGAAAGTGAATGATTGAGGGGGGAGGGGGAGAGAGGAGCAACGAAGGGGTAAACAAAACAAACCTCGGCGAGGGCAGCGGAGGAAGGAGCGGGGAGGTCTGGGGGGTCACGCGATGTGTTTGGGGGCTGCAGAGTGTGCCAGGAGTGTGGCAATGTGGTGCAGGCAGGATGCTGCCAAACGGAAGGCAGTCTGATTTATCAGGAGGGCCGCACCAGACACCGCCTCACACTCCCCAGTGCCCCCTGCCTTTATGGAAGGCCTCCCTGACGGCTCTGATAGCACAATCAGCCATGGCAGAGCCCAGGCAATTTCTCCTTCACTGTTTGATAACCCTGCATGCCCGTGCTGAAAGCCAATGGCTATGGCAGCCTCACCAACACAACAACAACAACTCAATTGTAATGAATGACAGTGTATTCTGAAGCTGAGGGGGGAAATAAGGTTATGCCCTGGTACAACGCTGTACAGAAGTTAAACAGGGATAACTACCTCCAATCCTCTACCTTTCCTTATGGATTCAGAGATTCCTTCTGATAGTCAAGATCTTTCAGATGCAGATTTTGTCTTACAGTTTTGGCATACCTATTATTTTAGTCAAAAATAAATTAAAAAAGAAGTTCATACATACAATAATACATCTTCTGTGATTAGCATGTTTTTTAATAAAAACTAATTTGTACATATTTGTTTACATTTCAGGGTGACCAGTCTACAGGCGGGTCTGGTGAACAGTCCAGATATCATAAAGATAAACGAGGAGAAAAATTGTAGAAGGGAAGGGAAGGGAAGGGAAGGGAAGGGAAGGGAGGGAAGGGAAGGAAGGGAAGGGAAGGGAAGGGAAGGGAAGGGAAGGGAAGGGAAGGAAGGGAAGGAAGGGAAGAAGGGAAGGGAAGGGAAGGGAAGGAAGGGAAGGGAAGGGAAGGGAAGGAAGGGAAGGGAAGGGAAGGGAAGGGAAGGAAGGGAAGGGAAAGGAAAAGGAAGAGGAAGAGGAAGAGGAAGAGGAAGAGGAAGAGGAAGAGGAAGAGGAAAAGGAAAAGAAAAGGAAATAGAATGGAAAATAAAATAAATGAAATGAAATGAAATGAAATAATGAAATGAAATAAATGAAATAAATGAAATGAAATGAAATGAAATGAAATGAAATGAAATGAAATGAAATGAAATGAAATGAAATGAAATGAAATGAAATGAAATGAAATGAATGAAATGAAATGAAAAGGGAAAGGGAAAGGAAAGGAAAGAAAAGGGACAGAAAGGGAAAAGGAAAAGAAAGGAAATAGAATGGAAATGAAATGAAATAAGGAAAGGAAAGGAAAAGGAAAGGAAAGGAAAGGAAAGGAAAGGAAAGGAAAGGAAAGGAAAGGAAAGAAAGGAAAGGAAAGGAAGGAAAGGAAAGGAAAGGAAAGGAAAGGAAAGGAAATGAAAGGAAAAAAGGAAAAGAAATATAAAGAAAAAAGAAATGGAAAGGAAAGGAAAGGAAAGGAAAGGAAAGGAAAAGGAAAAGGAAAAGGAAAAGGAAAAGAAAAGGAAAAGAAAAGGGACAGAAAGGGAAAAGGAAAAGAAAGGAAATAGAATGGAAATGAAATAATGAAAGGAAAGGAAAGGAAAGGAAAGGAAAGGAAAGGAAAAGGAAAAGAAATATAAAGAAAAAAGAAATGGAAAGGAAAGGAAAGGAAAGGAAAGGAAAGGAAAGGAAAGGAAAGGAAAGGAAAGGAAAGGAAAGGAAAGGAAAGGAAAGGAAAGGAAAGGAAAGGAAGGAAAGGAAAGGAAAGGAAAGGAAAGGAAAGGAAAGGAAAGGAAAGGAAAGGAAAGGAAAGGAAAGGAAAGGAAAGGAAAGGAAAGGAAAGGAAGGAAAGGAAAGGAAAGGAAAGGAAAGGAAAGGAAGAATGAAATGAAATGAAATGAAATGAAATGAATGAAATGAAATGAAATGAAATGAAATGAAATGAAATGAAATGAAATGAAATGAAATGAAATGAAATGAAATGAAAGGAAGGAAAGGAAGGAAAGGAAAAGGAAAGGAAAGGAAAGGAAAGGAAAGGAAAGGAAGGAAAGGAAAAGGAAAAGAAAAGGGACAGAAAGGGAAAGGAAAAGAAAGGAAATAGAAGGAAATGAAATAATGAAAGGAAAGGAAAGGAAAGGAAATGAAAGGAAAAAGGAAAAGAAATATAAAGAAAAAAGAAATGGAAAGGAAAGGAAAGGAAAAGGAAAAGGAAAAGGAAAAGGAAAAGGAAAAGGAAAAGAAAAGGAAAAGAAAAGGGACAGAAAGGGAAAAGGAAAAGAAAGGAAATAGAATGGAAATGAATAATGAAAGGAAAGGAAAGGAAAGGAAAGGAAAGAAAGAAAGAAAGGAAAGGAAAGGAAAGGAAAGGAAAGGAAAGGAAGGAAGGAAAGGGAAAAGAAAAGGAAAAGGAAAAGAAAAGGAAAAGAAATATAAAGGGAAAGGGAAAGGAAAGGAAGGAAAGGAAAGGAAAGGAAAGGAAAGGAAAGGAAAGGAAAGGAAAGGAAAGGAAGGAAAGGAAAAAGGAAAGGAAAGGAAAGGGAAAGGAAAGGAAAGGAAAGGAAAGGAAGGAAAGGAAAGGAAAGGAAAGGAAAGGAAAGGAAAGGAAAGGAAAGGAAAGGAAAGGAAAGGAAAGGAAAGGAAAGGAAAGGAAAGGAAAGGAAAGGAAAGAAAGGAAGGAAAGGAAAGGAAAGGAAAGGAAAGAAAGGAAAGGAAAGGAAATGAAATGAAATGAAATGAAATGAATGAAATGAAATGAAATGAAATGAAATGAAATGAAATGAAATGAAATGAAAATGAAATGAAATGAAATGAAATGAAAGAAATGAAATGAAATGAAATGAAATGAATAAATGAAATGAAATGAAATGAAATGAAATGAAATGAAATGAAATGAAATGAAAGAAATGAAATGAAATGAAATGAAATGAAATAAATGAATGAAATGAAATGAAATGAAATGAAATGAAATGAAATGAAATGAAATGAAATGAAATGAAATGAAATGAAATGAAATGAAATGAAATGAAATGAAATGAAATGAAATGAAATGAAATGAATGAAATAAATGAAATGAAATGAAATGAAATGAAATGAAATGAATGAAATGAAAGAAATGAATGAAATGAAATGAAATGAAATGAAATGAAATGAAATGAAATGAAATGAAATGAAAGAATGAAATGAAATGAATGAAATGAAATGGAAAAGGAAAGGAAAGGAAAGGAAAGGAAAGGAAAGGAAAAGGAAAAGAAAAGGGACAGAAAGGAAAAGAAAAGAAAGGAATAGAATGAAATGAAATAATGAAAGGAAAGGAAAGGAAAGGAAAGGAAAGGAAAGGAAAGGAAAGGAAGGAAAGGAAAGGAAAGGAAAGGATAGAAAGGAAAGGAAAGGAATGGAAAGTGAAAAGGAAAAGGAATATAAAGAAAAAGGAAATAGAAAGGAAAGGAAATAGAATGGAAAAGAAAAGAAAAGGAAAGGAAAGGAAAGGAAAGAAGAAAGGAAAGGAAAGGAAAGGAAAGGAAAGGAAAGGAAAGGAAGAAGGAAAGGAAAGGAAAGGAAAGGAAAGGAAAGGAACGGAAAGGAAAGGAAAGAAAGGTAAGGAAAGGAAAGGAAAGGAAAGGAAAGGAAAGGAAAGGAAGGAAAGGAAAGACGAAAGGAAAGGAAAGGAAAAGGAAAGGAAAGGAAAGGAAAGGAAAAAGGAAAGGAAGGAAGGAAAGGATTAATTACATCTTGTGTTAGGACAAAGAGACTTTGATAGAGAATCTTCTTTTTTTTTTTTAAGCGAACCTTAGAAAAGATAATAGGCCATTTTCGTTTGTCCTCAACTGTAATACCACCACTTTTTCTAAAAGAGCAGGATGTTCTAGAAACACGCCAAAGCCATTAAAATGGAATTTCCAAGAAAATATACCGGCAAATAAGAGTGCATCTTGACCATTGGATCTTGTTTAGAACTGATCTGATATTTAATCAAGCATGAATGAATCAGAAGATTTTCATCAAAAAGAATCATCAACAAAGATTAGACTGGAACTGTGACTCGACTGTGATCCAGCAAACAGGGACCAAAGGTTACCATGGCTGACCCGCAGTTTTGTCAATTCATAGTTTGTCAAGAAAACTTTCCCGGGCAGTTCTGGTTCCTCTGTTTAGGGTCAATATTTGTCATTTGTGATCTGTTTTCAGGTTTGACAGAATAGCGCAGTGATTATGATAGGATCTTTCACACACAAACTGGGAGGGAAGATGGTTCTCTGTCTCCATCGGGCTCCCCGCTTTTCAGGAATTGGATTTTTACTAGGCTGCGGCAGCTCTTATCGTCCTATCAGGCTCTCCTATTGTGCAGCCAGGCTCTGGAAGAAAAGCCTCCCAGACGCTCTGACTTTGCGTCTTATTTTTCATTTATTTTACCCTTTAAGACCCCGGGCCTCTTGTGGTTCTTAATATTTACCCCCACCAAGAGAGGGGAGGTTTTGTGGGTTTGTCTGCTCTTTGTCCAGCAGATCAAAAAGGTGTGGGTCAGGCTGGGTCCTGCACCGCACACACTGAGCCACATGGCAGACATGAGAGAGCTAGTGAGCGCATGCTGAATTCGTAACTCGCAGAAACTAGTAAAGAAATCTAGGCATGCACGCCGGGCCGTGCAATGTATGCCATATGCTCCAGGGACCTTTTCCCCCTTTCTCATTACTTACTCAATTGTGCGGACTGAATAGAAATAGGCACACTGATCGTCACTCATTTTGCATATGTGCTTGATATGTGACACACTGAAAAACAATTATAGATGGACAGATAGCATCGTAGAGAACAAGCATCTGTCATTTATGTTTAGTGTAGAATGGCATCTTACATTAATTCTCTATTTTAATTTCCCAGGAGCTGCATGCTGTTCTTTGTTCTTTCGAGAGATGAATGGCAATAAACATTCATTTATACTATATTTGATAGCTTAAATTAGTGGCAATAGCCAGCCAAGACTTACTATAAAGTTCTACAAACATCCTTAAATGATTAAAGACAGACACATTTCCAGCCATATAAATATATTTTTATTATTTAAAATATCTCAACATTTCCACCATTTCTACAATTTCTTCTACACTAAAAGTTTGGAATAATTAATTTTTAAATGTCGTTTAAAGTCTTTTATGTGCACCAAGGCTGCATTTATTTGATCAAAGATAAAAAATTTAAAATAAACAGTAAATTAAAAATATTAATTCATGTGATGGCAAAGCTGGATTTTCAGCATCATTACTTCAGTCTTCAGTGTCACATGATCCTTCAGAAAGTATTATAATATGCTGATTTGGGGCTAAAGAAACATTTCTTATTATTATTATTAATGTAAAGAAACTTATGTCTTAATATTTTGGTGTAAACCGTGATATACTGCCATTCAAAAGTTTTGAGTAAGATTTAAAGGTCCCATGGCATGACATTTTCATTTTATGAGTTTTTTCAACATTAATATGAGTTCCCCTAGCTGAATATTGTCCCCAGTGGATAGAAATGTTGATCGGTGTAAACCCGAGTTCTGGCTGTCTCTCTCTGCCTTTGAGAAAATGACAGGCCAGACGAGCCAATCCTGAAGTCTCCTGGTTTGACGTCCAAGCAGGAACGGTTACCTCCCTTTCATCCGCCAGAGAATCTGGCACGCCCATGCAAGCGCTCGCGAGATCATGGGTTGTGAACGAGTGAATGCTGGCAGTTCTCAGTGTTTGGATGTACAAATGAAACAGAAGTCTTTTTTCAGTTCCTTCTGATATGTGATCAGTGATTTCTGATGTGTAGCTAATTATTTATTATTCGTGCACACAATGCGGCTTCTCTCTCTCCAGACAGAACGGTGCTTTCGTGTTTTCTATCTTGTGAGTCAGTGTTTTTTTGTACGTCCTCGTCGCGTCTATCGGCTCTAAAATGTGCATACAGTCATGAGTTTCTGCTCAACATCAGCCTCACACACGCCGAAGCTCGGCTGCACTGGCCGGTGGCCTTCAACATCCCCGACCCCCAGTACTGCATCTGGCCCACAGCGGAGGCACCAAACGCGGCGTGAGATTAAGCAGAAGGGGGGTAAGCGTGAGCATATTCGGCTAGCCAGCCTAGCCCCACAATAAACTGGATTACATTCGATTACTGCTGTTGTGTCTTTGTTTGCGCTGTGTACTCAACGCGCGTCACTGACGCTTTTATTTTATTTAAAAAATAATGCTATTATCAACACTTACTTTTAACTCGTTCATCTCGACAGCTGTAATGGTACTTTGCAAGTGTTACAAAGTGGTAATAATGATGAAGACGGACTCGGTGTGACTGTGACTCGTGTTTATTCAGAACTCTCAGATACAAACACAATAAACTCGCGCTGACTGACAGCGCTCTCATAACTCAGTAGTTACTATAAATAACTTTGTTAGCGATCGCTGAGCTCCGTCTCTGGTACGTTAGTGATGTCCGGTTCGCGAACGATCTTTCTTTTGAACCAGTTCTTTTTAGTGAACCGAATCAGTTCACCAAATCGGACTGAATCGTTCTAAACGGTTCGCGTCTCCAGTCAGCGCTGATCCATAATTTACTAAAGTTACTAACTTTCTGACATGAGTGACAGTCCCTCCGACTAGAAATAGACTAATAACCTGAAGTATATGCTGTAACTACAACAGTTCAGACATGCTGAGAACTGATGTGAAGTGAACTCAGGTCCATCCGTCTCTCTGGCAGCAGCTCGTGCCTGCTCCTGCCTCGTAGACCTGGTTAAACTACGCCCCCTCCGCTCATTTAAAATGCAAAGATGTCAGCCAATCACAACAGTGGGCGTTTTTACTGAAGTCTCACAGCAGACACGCCTCTTGAAACAGGGCTTTCAACCACAGGGCAAACAGCAGTATAGAAAAAATGCCTTTTATTTCTAAATTATGACATTTTATGATGTAAAAGTCATACTAACAATATAAGTACACCTCAGGAAACATTATAAAATAATAGAAAAATGCCATGCCATGGGACCTTTAAAAAAACAAGAAACTAATACTTTTATTCAGCAAGGATGCATTAAATGAATCAAAAGTGACAGCAAAGACATTTTGAACATTATAAAAGTTTCAGTAAAATGCTGTTGATTTCATTTCCATCAAAGAATCCTGAAAAAAAAATCCAAAAAAACTATTAAAATAAATATTTAAAAAAATAACCAGTACCTTGATAATAAGAGCACAAATTCAGCACATTAAAATTATTTATGAAGTATCATGTGACACTAAAGACTGTAAATAAATAAATTACATTGTAAAATATATTGAAATAGAAAACAATTATTTTTTTATGAAATAAATGCATTGGTGAGCATAAGAGACTTTCTTAATTATCTTAACTATTCCAAAACTTTTTACTGGAAGTGTATATGCTTTTAACACGGAAACAACATTAGAATAATAACCCCAAATTCATTTAGACTCTCCTCAGATTTCAATTAACTCCAACTGGGGAATCAGATCGTTCTCTGAAAATGGTATCAACTGATTTTTCTTTTTTGCAGACTTATGCAGAACTGAGAGCCTGAACAGTTCTGCAAATCCCATCTTTCTGTCAGACTGCCTTCAAAGACTTGCAGTATTCTATTAAATGTAAAAGCGATCACCGAAATGTCAAGAGAAAACTGTCCAACCGATTTACATCAACAGTGAACAGTGGGCCCCATCCCAATCCTGGCCTTCTGGGCAGCAAGGTCAGAACACAAAAGAGCTCTTGGGGTTGGACAGCCTGAACCTCAGCTTGTGTCTTATCTGGAGGACCTTCAGACCTGCTGATGCCGACGATTCCATACAGCTCCGTTCGCTTTAGTTCGCAGCATAACTTGAGCTCTTCACTCTAGCACTTCACTGCTGCATTCTACATACAACAATATCATGGGACATCATACTGTGAAAATAATTTTTTTTTAAACATGCTGTACATCCACAATTGTGCTACCAAAACAATAAGGTTTGAGAGGTAATTCATTGTGAATATAGACATGATAGCCTTAACAGCACACAACAGAGAGCCATTTACTAGCCTATATTCTAGAGTATGTTTGTATATGCATATGTTCATAACTCATTCACGATGTAACAGATTCTTTATCGTTATTTTTATTAAATATTTACTACATAAGTTTATTAAATACATGAATGTTTATTAGAACATTGTATTAAACAAATGTCATTGTTTTGCTACACTGTAAAAAATAAAAACGGAAAATGTACTGGTAATTTTCTGCCAGGGCATTATCCAGTAATTTTACGGAAATTTCCGTTAACCCTTAAAACACGAACTAATGCCATGTGTAATTCAAAATACACGTAAAACACCTGTAAAAAACCAATGCGGAAAACTCCTTCATATCTATACAGTACATTATGCCCTATTTTTACGGACTTTTTTTACAATGTAGAAAATAGCCCCTAAGATACAAATCACTACAATACATTAAGATAAAATAAAATAAATACACAAATAAACTCAATAACTAAACAAATAAATAAATAACATTATGTGTGATTAAACACTGTATGATTAATCAGCTTCCAAGCCAGAACTATCCATTTTATAATTACCAATAAGGGAAAATATAACAGAACAAGAAAACAGACCAATACAGTTCAACAAATTTTGTGATGAAAACATCCAGTTTAAGTAAACATATAGCCTATTTAGAGTAATGAACTTCAAGATCAGATTATCCATGGACTCACGTCAGCTTTATTTTTAGATCTCAGATTGACGTGAATATCACTGCTGAAACATCTGTTTTATTCCTGCATCAGTGGGTGGATTGATTTGGGGTGCTCCTAACCAGAGCATAGTGCACCTGGGTTAATTCAACAGAAATATGCCCAAGAGCCATCAGAGAGAGTCAGCATGACATCAGCATCAGAATTACAACTTCAGAGAAACTTTGTAGCAGACTAAAACGCATGTTTGAGATGTTTTAACGGAAAGTAAATTGCTCTGACATATCTTGTTTTGTTTCAAGATGCACACCAGTAATGTTGCATGTTTATAATGCTAAATGTCCTAATTGAACTAAGGCCTAATCCTGGCTTAATATAAACCATGTCTGTGAAACCAGGCCTACATATGCTACTTTAAAGGTGTATTCAGTATTTTTCCCTGTATTTTTTACAGTGAAGACTCCAATTATATCAGTTTTGGGCAGTAATGCGTTATTGTGTGTTACATAATGTGGTACTTACAGTAATATTACTTTCGAGTAAGCGGCGCAGTAACGAGCAGCGGTATGAATTACTATTAAAACGTCAGTAATAATTTATAACCACACCAAAATAACTCTTTACAACCTTACTTTTGTTTCCACACACTTAAGCGGAGTTTTATAAATCCTAACCGATTATGAAATCTGGTGGCATCACTCACATGAGAATCTTCACAGATTTTTTTCTCTCAAATCTCAAACATGCACACACAACAAGAAATGAAAATTTTTGCGCATCACACACTACACAATATTATTAAGATTATCATGCCAGTAAGCGGATGTAAGCATGTACGTAGCAGATCGTCATTGATGTCTCAACAGGTACATTTTTTCTAGCAGCTTTCTACACTCACCTGGTATGTTCAAAACCAAGGCGATTTCTCCTCAGCTCTTCTCTATGCCCGTATGGTTGTCACATTTTCGGACACACGTTATACAAATAGACACATTGTTGTAACACTCCGCCATCTCCGCTGTTCAATGGACCCGCACACAGCAGCTTGTTTCACGGTCACGATTTCAAAAGTGCTCTCATTCACTTCTCTCATTGGCTATTGTAAAAGAACTGACGTAATCATCCCGATTTAAAATCTTAAATATCAAACATGTTTGATATGATCGGGGCGGCCCCGATTTGTGTGAGAGCAGATCGGGAGGTGCAAGATTCGATCTGTAACCGCCTCACATTACCAGATAATCTGCGCCGAACATCGGAACCGATCGAGGTCCTCGACAAGATGTTTTTCTCCGATTCTCGGGAGGTGATAAATCGGCCTAAAACTCCTCTAGTCTGAGCCCAGCTTTAGTGATTTGAAATAAAACAATCTGATCTGAATCTGAATCTTGTGTGTACACTTCACTAAGAAGCAAGCTTGGAAGACTGAAACGCTTACATTCAGTGGTTGGAAATATTCCTATTACTTTTATTTTTGGGGGGGGGGAAAGATGAAAAGAGTATTGTTGTCAAATCTAAACAAGTGCAGGTAGTGATACTAAGAGTCTTTCCACTGCAAAAAAAAACACAAGCTCAAATCTCCTGAAACACTTATGACAGCACAACAATGTGAAGCTTGTGGGTATACACCCCACCAAAGATGAGCCCTCTGCGGCTGCGGAGGATGGCTGTAGCCCTACAATTGCTAAACTACCACCAAAACCTGATTTTAATTGTGGACAGCAGATACAAGCATAAAATAACTAATGCAGCTTGTGGCTAGATATTTTCAGTCCACCTGATGAGTCTGATATTTACTGTATTTTAGTTCTATTGTTGGTCTTCCAACTCCTGAAGAAGATAGCAGGCTCTTTAGAAGCTAACATTCACACAGAGGAGCACATGCGATTTTTAGGAGAAGAGGATGTAATTACCAATTTTGTGGGGAGTAACTGAAAAGTTATATAGCGAGTACTGAAAGGAATTACTGTTGGTAGGGAGTAATGATGAGTAATGATATTACTTTTGAAAATAGTAATGAATTTACAACAGTAAAACAAATAGTTAACCTTTTACCATGTCTTGTAGTATCGCAATAATATCGTATTGTGAGGTCAGTATCGTGATATGTATCGAATCGTGACATGAAGGTATCGTTACACCCCTAGTAATGAATAATAAAAACAAAAAAATTACGTTTTATTTTACATGTAGTGGGTCCCCTTATAGGGGCGGCCATGTTGGAATCACATGACCAGGTGAATACTAATCACTTTATCTCAGTAATATAGCTTTATTAGTCAGCGCTGATAACCTCCTGGGCAGTGCACTGACATATAGCGCCCATTGTGCTTGGGGCGACCCGAGTTTGAGCCCCGGCTTGCTGACCTTTCCTGAACCCATCCCTCTCTTAATCTCTCCAACTTCGCTGCATGTCTGCTAACTGTCCTATCAAAATAAAAAGGCAAAAACGCTTAAAAAAACAGCCTTATTAAACACTCACAGAATGAATGATGACAGCACATTTTTTTCTAATGGCATCGGTAACCATAAACTTTGCATTTGTGCTCTACAATCCCTACACTAGGTGTCAGTGTAAGATGACTGTCGTATTGGCCCCACGACATAAAAAACAAACAAAAAAAACATGACGGCTTGGCTTTTTTGCCTCTCAGTTAGCTAGTTCTATTCCAGTTTCCGAATTAAGCCTACTAATTATTTAAATGAGCAATTTAACACAATTCCACCGAAATAAAGAGAAAAACAACTCGAAATGCAAGAGATTTAGATTTCGCTAACCTTTCTATTTATAGCAGGTGAGAGGCAGCATAGTAAACACTGAAGAGACCACTCCAGGTCTTCCTGTTCTCACCTCCTCTCCCCCTCTCTCTGTTTGGCTTTGAATCATTAGTAAAGCAAAGGAGTCGTGAATCACTTCTTTCTTCGGCCCTGCCCTCTCTCTCTCTTTCTCTCTCCCTCCTCCTTTTTGGCGGTGCTAAACGGCTTGACAGAAGGGTGCCCAGACCGCTGGCAGTAGCGATCGACTGGAAGGGGGAAGCTGCCAGAAGTCCTTGATGGATAGGCTCATTTTCCAGCCGGCAGCAAGTCTCGGCGAAGCATCCGTGTCATTTGTAATGTCAGCCAACAAAATGTAATCAAACATTCCAGCGGTTTAATCACAGAGGGCTGCTCGAGAGATGATTGTAGTGTCAATATAATGCTATTTCATTATCTGTTTGTATTTTATATTGACAGTGTCAGATAAACAGTGTGGAAAATTAAGATTAAAAATATGGTAATTTCATTTCAATCACCCAGGCTACAGTTGCAGGCCCATTATGCGATTGATTACTTCTGAATTAAATTTGGGGCTGAATGTAAAGTTTAATCTTCTTTCTTCTCTGCAATTCAGCTCCCCAAAGGCCTCTTAGTAAGTAAGTACCCATTTCATTTGATCTTTAATGAAAAGTAATGGCCCAAATGAATTGTATAAATCAGCCTGCGTGTATACCTAGCTGACATTTGGGTTTTTTTTTTCTACAGCCATTTATTCTTCATTGTGCTTACACATACCACTGCCCTCCAGACCTTTTAACCAGACAACTTCCTTTTCTTCTTTCAAATCAAGGACTTTCGACATGAAAAAGTCTTTCAAAAAACATCTCGCAATGCTGTGTAATCAGCGCTGAATTGGCAGCCCCCTTTTTTTGCCTCTAATGCTGATCTCTTTCCTTCACACCACACACACAGCAAAGTTTTTACTAACTGGAGAAGGAAAGTGGTATTTACATTATATAAATGGAAAAGAACCTTGGATTGATGTACTCTGCAAGGTGCTTAGCAGTCAAATTAAATGGAGTGTTTTATAGCCTAGAGTGCCATTTGGAGAAGACGTATGCAGGATCTAAACCATGAGCTCAATGATAGACGTTTTAATTACATGGTAAATTTTTGATATTTTTCAGCCTCTCTAAAAATGCAGCTACTGTCGCGCGCGCTCTGCATTTGCAGAGCGTCCAATTTTTTCCACCGTTTCTTTTCTCAAAAGTGACACGGCCGTTAACGAGGACTGCGCAAAAAGGAAGGCGAAGAAAAAAGGGCCTCCTCTTTGTGAGACCCATTCACAGTGATTTGTCCTCCTTTGTAGTCCTAATTATGTGCCAAAGTAGGATAACAGAAGTTCTCAACTCGACCATTATGCCAGCACAAAAAAGGAGACGCATACAAGAAGCTGATCACTTTGGAATTAGCAAACATGATACTATACGAGGAAAAAAAAATCATTAATACCGACAGGGATTAGAGGTTCTGATTAAAGGGTAGCTTTTACCGTATGCAAATTAGTGATAGGCATTTATCAGTGCCTGGCCAAGCTGTCTTAGCTGCAAAGCCACATATGTTTTTTAGCTGATTAAAAAACTGCTTGAAGTTGCAGGCCTTTTTTAATGGAGGAGAGCGACAGAGAGAGAGGCAGAGAAACCGAGTAAAGGAGTATGTGGCAATCAACTCGTTTCCTTTTGGCCAAATTCCCGTGATTGTTCAAAGCGTTTGCCGTAATTCCCTCTTTTATTAAGAACGTTCTTTTGTACATAATTAAAACATTTCTCAAGTGACTACGTGTGCGCGTGTTTGCGAACAGGCCCCCGCCAAACCACCTCCGTAAGCGTACGCTCATATCTTTTTCTCCTGAAACAACCGTCGCGGCTGGAGCCCCTATTTGCCTGTTGTCTTCGGCAAAACAAGCCGAAAGTAATGAATGGAAGGGCAGGACGAGGGGGGAGAGTTTATCGCCTGACCGCCATTGTCTGAGGGCCTCCCATTTACTTCACTCACCTTCCTATGGAGGTGACCCGCTTTGTGTTAACAAAGAAAAGCAGGATGAAACTGAGCTCTCTTTGCCTCTCGCCTACCACTGATAATACCTTCGTTACCCGACGCCCCCCTCTTCTCCTTGAGGGAGTGCTTTAATTTATGCTTTTTCATCTCTCAGGGGCTCGGGAGTGTGTTAACCTGCTCTCGGCACAAACCGGCTCACATGAGAGGAAACTGCTGTGTCAAGCTTCTCGCCGCACCGAGGCCTCGCTTAAACAAATAAAGCGTTCCCCGCAGAACGCAAAATTCAATTAAGATGTAATTACAAACACAAGCTGCTGACCATATTCCATAAATCAACTTCACGTTCACAATGCATTATCTGTTTTAATATCGTCGCTGTCTGAGCTTCGAACAATTATGTAATAATGAAGTCACCATTTCTATTTCAAAAAAATTGAACTCTAGCGTGCATACCCGCTTCTGCGCCCCCATGTCAACACACTGGGATTCTATTAAGGATAAAGTTAATAAATCAATTGGCTGTAACACAATCTCTGTAAATGAATATCCGAAAATATATACATTTGCTATATTTTAAAGAATAGTGAACTGAACTGATTTTCTATGGGTAAACATGATCATCTGTTTAATTTATAAAAGAAAATAAAAAACATTCAAAATAAAATGATCCGATTATTTTGTGGGGGGATTAAAACAATGAGTAGTTTGTAATAATAATAGTAGTTTGTAATAATTATTTCTTTTCATTTAAAACTTTTTTAAGTCATGTGGTGTGACCAACACTGTCATGTGGTTCAACCAACAGAGCAGAATCCCTGAAGACCCTCATGATTATGTGTCAATGTCAATAAGTCTCTTAAAATAACTTTCTTTGTCATAAAGGTCAGAAATATAAGGTTGTAAAATGTTATGTGGTGCGACTGTCAAGTATATTTAGGAATTCATATTTCATGACATTTCACACACAAAAAAGACCTTGAAAAATGGTTTTAAAACCTTTTTTTCTTTTTTTCTTGTAAAAAATAATAATGTAAACCTTTCTTGGAAATGGTATGCATTTTTTTCCAAAACCATTTGAAACCAACATAAATACAGAGAGTACATTTCTAAGAACTTGACTCTTGTGGTTTAAAATGTCTTTATCATGAATACTCATCATTGACCTTTGTACCTCATGTACAAAAATCTGAATCAGAATATTATGGCTTTAAGTGTCATAAGTGTCTATTTAGCATGTAAATGTAAAACAGGTTTGCAATTTAATTATAATTCAATGTCCAGACAACATAATATATATATATAATTTTTTTTTTTTTTTTTTTCAAATACAAGCTTAATAGAGCCTGCATGGGGACTCACACACTCCTGCTCCACTCCAGATGAAAACTGCACATAAAGAAAAGGTTCACAATTTTTACATCATGGAATTAAATAGCATTTTCTACCCCAGTTGAATAGTTTGACTTCTAAGCAGGTGTGGGACTAGATTAAGAAATGGAAGATATTTCGTTCAGATGAAATGAGTGGTGGGATACAGCACTGGAGAAATTCAGTTAGGATGTGAGGTGAACCAAATAAGAGGTTATTTAAAATGGTCGAGCAGTGTCCAAAAGAATGATAAGATTTCAAATAAACAGAGAAATAAAGCTAGTATTTGCACAAGCAAGATAAACATGTGACTTCTTTTCCCTCCCCGCTTTTGCTATAGCATGGAAATTCAAGAGAGTAAGAGGAAGGGAGGGAATCTACAGCCTTAAAGCCTTTTTAAATTCCAATTTGTGCTTAGGCTGCTGTTTTCCAGCATAAATATGTGTGTACGAGGAACAGAGATAGGTCCTCTGCATGGACACACAGCAAAGTAGGGTTATAATAGAGGGGTGGCAGTCAGACCCCCTCTGACATCCTCTATCTGACAGAACTTGCTGATCAACTCTTTTTTTTATATTCATCTTCTTTCAAACGGCATTTTCTTATATGTGGGCTGATAAAAAGTGTTTACCATTGCATAGACCGTTTCATCCAATAGATCCATAAATTAAACTAAATAAACATCTCTTGCTTTTTTAGACTAGCAGCGTATGACATCTTAAGGCAACAAGCAATGTTCTTAAATCATTCTGAATAAAAGCTGCACATTTGTTTCGTCAAATGGATCCAGGTTTAAAAGTCACATTCTTATAATTTTTTACTGAATATTTTGAGCTGCTTCAGTTAAGTTTAACCCACACATCATTTGTACATTTGTAAAGGACTTATTGTGCCTGACCTGGCATAGAGATTTCATTTTCATATATTGAACCTTTTATTTGATGGAAATATTAATTAACACATTCAAATTCGATTAAAACCTGAATCAAGTGGGGAAGTAAGACATGAATGGCTCACTTCTTAAGCTTAAGGTAGAAAAGACCATGATGAGTGAGAAATTGGAAGGCAGTAAGAAAAAGATGACACTGGAGCATCAGTTTGACATCTTCAGATGTTAATGAGTCTAATGGCAGAAGCACACAAAGCTCTCATTGCCAAGGCCACATCTTCTAACACACACACCAAACGCATGCAAATGATTCACATCCAAAAGAGTCATATCAAAACGATTCATACGTATAGCTCAACCCTAAAGTATTCAGGTCCCCGTTTCATAAACTTAATAAATGACATGGACATTTGTGGAAATTAATGTTCATTGAGGATTGTCCTATTGATTTTCTTGTTATGGACTGCTCTGAAAAAGTAATTGACTTTGTGATTGAAGGAGCTTAATGTGGTGTAAGTGCATAATTCACATTACCTTGACTGAAAGTCTTTTACTATCCCAACTCTGCTGTTTTAAAAATGTCATCACACTGAACTTTTAAAACATAAAAACTTATACTCAACCTAGAATCATTTTTTGTTTTTTTGTTTTTTTTTGGGGGGGGGTTATCTGAAACAGATGAAAATGATGGTTGTTGTAGGCATCGCAGTATAGTTTTGTAATGAAATGGCCGGGTTTGAATATAATATACTAGTCTAAACCCAATCCTAAACCTAACCAACGAAAGCAGACATCAAATTAGGCACTAAGTGTTTTAAGGTCATAACATAATATTGTGCATGAAACTAAGTCTTTATTAATTGATAAGTTGCCCCAATAATCATAAGTTGTGTGAATAGCAATACAAGTTGTTGGTGTTTTACTGCCACTGAATTATATGAATAAGCACGTTTTTGGAGTTTTGTAAAAATGTCAGAGGTACATTATCGCATGTACTAATCATTATCCATTTTTATATCTCTTTCTTTCTTTCTTTACTCCTTTCGTTTCTTTTTCCCATGCTTAAACTGCCACAAGTCCAACTTAAATACCTCTGGTATGATACCTTTAACATTGCAACTCAAATAATTAACACTCAAAATATTTCCAAATATTTCAAGGCACTGGCAATGACCAAATTCACCCTTTCTTTACATTCAGCTCTGAACATTAACTCAATGAAGGTCTAAAAGCACTTGTTCTGTTAACAAAAAATAAATGGTATTTTGAAGCTTAGGTGGCATTAAAAAACAGGATTATCAATCTCTTTTAATCACAGAGGTAACGGTCAATGCCTCTGACAGTGATCAAGACATGAATAGTGTTGAAATTGCTTCACGTCATCTGGAATTGAGTCTTCATCAATCGTTTACCGTACACAAGTGAAACACTGACTTCAATTTCTATAATGATGCAGTGACATCCTTTACATAAGAACATAGGGCATTTTTGTGTATGAGTGTAATGATTTCTTTGTAACCTATAATAACGTAGCATTAAATGTAATTGAAGATGCAAAAGCCTCTAAGTCCGTCTGATGTTTTTCTTTGAAATTAGGATTTTTGACAGGCTCCAGTACTGAGGCTGGGATTTAGTGGGTTTGAAATGAAAGTATTTGATGTATACTATGTGCGGAGAGCATTCACTCATTTTTGACCGAGGTGGCTTTTAGAGACTTTTGCATTGGAAGTCTTCAATTCCTCTTTGAATATGAGAAAATAGTTGTCTAAAGAAAATAGTGCTCTATTTAGTGATCGCCACAAATAATGATTTATTGAAATAATAATGTGTTGTAAATGTGTCCTGCGTAAAATGTAATTTTCAAACAATTGATCGAGCCAATATAAAGTGGGACCAATATTTCTATTTATTAGAACATAAAAAATGTTGTAACTTCTGGATAATGATTTCATGTACAATTTAAGTACTCCATTAATGAGAATGGCATATTTAATCTAAATGTGTATATCAGATGTAAAATTGTATTTAAACTGTTATTGTGAACATGCACTGTATTTATGATTGGGACTCATAATGAGGAATTTTCCTTCATCTGCTGTCAGTCCCTCAGCTCAATTTCAGTGTCGCCAAACTGCTCTGTCTCCAAAATGTTTGTACGCATGGGTCAGAGTTTGTGTACAGGTGTGCAAATTTTCCCGCCACAATGGTTATAAATGAGGCAGTAACTAGTTGGTATGTCTGTTCCTCCTATGCCGACTAGCGTATCAAATTAATTAAATTAATTTAAATTAAATATGTTCATGTGAATAGCCTTACAGTAGTTCTGTTGTGTTTGTTTTGTGTTTGCTCTGAGAACATGACTTTTCCTCACTGGAATTACAACATTCTAAAAACCACGTTCAGAGGCAATAAATACTACATTAAGGCAATTCTAAGATGATATTCTATGCGTTTGTTGTGTGCATAAAGTATGTCAATCATCATTAGAGCGCCACCCTCAGGCTGAATAACACAAGGAAATAAAAAAAGTGTGTCTGATGTGTTCAGAGATTAGAAAATAAAGCTTAAAAAATGTTCATCATAAACCAGCACTATGACCCAGAATCTGCCCTAACTAAATTTACGACCAGTATTAAACTAGTGAGTTTAACTTTAAGTAAGCATCAGATGTAATCTAAATGGAAAAAATAGAGGAAATCAGCATACATAAATAAATACTCACTGGATTAAAAAGAAAAAAAGATAACCAATATGATGTTGATACCTTGTGCAGCCCTACATCTCAGGCATCTATCCAAACAATTATAATAAAGCAAAAAGTATTATAAAAGAAATTACAAAATCAACCTTAAAACATGATTGTACTGTTTTTTATGGCATATGTGGTGTGTTGTATAGGGTTAACAATAAGAGAATGACATGATAAGTGCAAATATATCCTATAGTCCAAAAAAGGAGGTTTGCCGGTTACCTTGAACAGTCTGGAGGAAGAAGGCCTAAATAGCAAGGGCACAGAATGACACTGAAAGGGACCGTTCCATTCTTTCTCTCCCAAGGACAACTAATTAGCAGACAACAGCTGAGTCCATTTCAAATGTTAATTTTTTTCCTTTAAACGCTTTATAGCCATGTTTTATACTTCCGCACACAATTGCGGTTTTCAGAGGAGAGCTTTTGTTTGTCAAGTCCCTTTTTATTTGTATGCATGTGGGCATTTTTGTGAGTCAATGTACTAGATGAAAATCTCTTTATGACACAATAGTCAAGTGGAGAGACGGTAATATGAAAAACATTCACGACTAACCCACTAGAAGGCTGAGAGCATAATAGCTTTGCCCACAATAGCATACTTTGTGATTTTAGGTCTGAAAAAGGAGCACAGATTGCTTCTGTATCTTAATATTCAAGCAATGCCACCATTAATTTTAAAAGGAAAACATCATCATATCCTAAATGATTTTGGCCATGCATGTGCAAAAAAAACCATTCTAAATCAGTTTAATAAGGAAGCAGCTGTCCAAAACATGGATAATGGATATGACCATTTATAATTAAAATGATTCTGAAAATGACTAATTATGTCCAAAATGTTTCCATGTCCAACAAATAGTGATTATCAAAAGATAAAACCTGTTTAATACAGATAAAGCTTTTAAGATTTGCCTGATAAAATCAAATCTGTTTGTAACGGAGTTACTAGATCTTTATGGTGGACCCATGAGCAAAGCAAACGGACGGCTCCACTGTAAGCCTTCCATAAGATAACCTCTGGGTCAATGTGAAATGGTCACAGTGTGTGCAAGAGTGGAAAGATAGATTTGACAGGGACAAACGCTCTAGTATTACTCTGAGCCGTCCTGCCTTTAAGCCGCTGTGCTGGAAAATGGGCCCAGAGGCTCTGAAATTCTAAGATCCACCTCAATTGACGTTCAGAATGGAACCCTAACCCTAACTAATACCTCAACACAGATCATTAGCAGTGCACACAACAAATTAGCAGCAAAGACCCAGAACTGTCCCAGTGGTGTCAGAATTGTGTTTGTCCCGATTGTAAGACACCACCAGTCAATCATTTAGACCAATACAATATTAAGACACATAATTTTACACAACAGGATGACATCTATGACATCTCATAATACTCATTTAAAGTGTTCTGGTCCCTGAAATATATAAAAAAATATATAAAAAAAGTAATAATAATAATATTGTTATAAGAGTGTCTATGCTGAAGAAAATTATAAATACATAAAATGTAAAAATATAAATACATATTTTCAAAAAATGTATTTAATAATTTTTTTTTTTTTAAATGTAAAAAGGTAACAACACTCCTTTCACCCTGAATACATGTGTGAGAGTACACATTTTACTTATTTCCCCCCCAAAAAAACGTTTTTTATATACAATTTACTGTCAATTATTGATATAAAATAATAAATTGATTATTAGATTATTTAATTATTTTCATTTTTATTTTATTTATTTAACAAATATCTTAAATTCATTTTTAGGAGTTGAACATGACATTTACAAGTTACAACCTATCTGTTTTTTATTTACATAAATAAATAATAATTTGATTATTATATTATGTAAAAAAAATATATTTATTTTTTTAACTAATATGATGAATTCATTTTTGGGAGTTGAACATTTACAACCTATGTATTTTAATTTTTGTTTTGTTCATAATAATAATGCCAAGCTATTTAATGCTGTCTTTCAAGAATTTCAATAAGGATTTTTTTCTACATTGTGATAAGGACAGTTGTATCACCCCAACATTTTTTACCAAAAAATTAATAGACAAAAATAAAAGTAAACATTTAAAATAATTAAAAATATGCGCATCATAGAAGAGGTGTATTAACCGACTGTATGCATGAATTAAAATGTAAATATATTTTACAGAATTAAAAAAATTAACGAGATGTCACTGACCAATATACAGTACTTTGTATATTTATTTAAAATAAATAATCAAGCCAAACATTTAACTTTTGCCATCATTACTCACCCTCATGTTCTTCCAAACCCAAGTGACCTTCTTTTTGTTGTTGTTGTTGTTGTTGTTGTTGTTGTTGTTGTTGTTGTTGTCACT
Source organism: Gobio gobio (assembly GCF_949357685.1). Classification (NCBI taxonomy): domain Eukaryota; kingdom Metazoa; phylum Chordata; class Actinopteri; order Cypriniformes; family Gobionidae; genus Gobio; species Gobio gobio. Next base: position 24,840,970 of record NC_137110.1, on the reverse strand, counting down.
GTTTACTTCCATTGTATAGAAAAAAGCAATGAAAGTGAATAATTACTGAGGCTGTCATTCTGCTTAGTCATACATGACTCCAACAACATAATGGTAAGTAAATGATGACAGAATTGCCTAGCTATTTGCACATAAGGATAACCTTAAACACCCCTTTCAGCTCTGAGAAGGACACATCTATGGATTTTATTTGTTTGTCTTTTGGTAATCATCATTATAACAGTTATATAGGGAGTGGACCAGTTTGGAAAGGAACACATGTCCACCCCGCTGGAGGTGTTTGACGAGCACAGCAATAAAGCTCAGTAAGCGAAGCGCCTCCCGCTGGGCCCATTAACAAATCCACAAGATGGTTGTTTTCACTCAAATGTAATTAAGGGCACAAACGACACTCTGAGGTACTTTTTTCACAGTATTCAATGGAATATGTCCTTAAAGCATCCGCACACATTATTAAACACACAGACACCTGACAGAAACAACTTTTGCCAAGCTGCCACCATTTGTCCGTTGTCCTCAGGGAGACTGAAAAATCAATAGCTGCACCATTTACAAAGAGCATGGCTATATGACCTGTCCACCCCTTGTCTTCATCACAGCAACCATTGCTTAGTCCACAGATGCCGTTTGACTCCTACTTATGCTGTGCACACGCTCGGCCCCCTCAAAACCACTCAAGTCATCAGTGCGGCACACTCGCAAGGTTTTGGACTCATATCCACAGTTTTACCAAGGTCAAAACTGAATCTGAAACAAAGCGGCCTTTATAAGCCGTTCTTTTCTGGCTTTTTCTCTTTCTATTTGTTCGACTCGGTAATGCTGAAAGGAAAGAGAGGTAATTGGAGGGCCTTTATAGCAGAAAATGGCATTAGAGTTAATGACCCTGAGCATCCCATGGGGACCCTTCATTTTAAGGTCATTTGTGTGCTGACAGCACTCACTGCATACTCTGACTTATTATTCATACAAAGGCCCATAGTGAGCAAAAACAAATACCGCTCGCTAAAAGAAAGATCTATCCTTGTATTTTCAGCTAAGATGCATTAGATATGAAAAATGACTTCTAAATGCACGACAACATACTTAAACTGATCGGAAAAAAAAACCTAATCATAGCCAAGGCCTTCAAATCTGAAATGTTATCGGAAAAGGGCATAAAAATTATTGTCAGCAGTCTGACATCTACACTACTTTCCTTTCAAAGCAGACAAAATAAAAGTTCCTTTATGTAGAGTGAATGAGTCAGTTCATCCTCTTCAGGCCTAAAGCATATCAAAAGGGTATTTGTATGTGGCGGCAGTGCTTGGTCCTTGCTCTGGCTGGAAAAGCCATGACGCGGCTTCATATTTACCACTGGGACCCTCGCAGAGGTGACAGAGGGGCAAGGCCACATCCCACCTGACCAGCTGCCAAACAGATTAAAGTGGGCTGAAAACGTGTAGATTGCCACAAGAAAAAATAATAACGCTGACATGGCCTTCCCTTTATGGCAGCAACAAAACATTCCCTGGAGACCAATCTCTTTATCATTCCCGAAAGAATGACAAATAAAACACTTCCAAAGGCAAGGAATTCTCACATTTATAGGACTGAGGTGGCCTGGACAAAGCTGTATTATCGCTAAGGCCAACAAGGTCTTGGTCAGATGTGGCGGGGGTTTTCATTAGCCATTGTGACAGATAAATTTAATCTGTGCCCCTTTCAATCAGGCTGCAAAATGAATGGGGAGAGCTGACAGTGGCGCACACACACACACACACACACACACATACATACAAGATGTTCTGTCCATATAAGATTTACATAAAGATCTAATCAGGAAGGCCACCTTCAAGTTTAGTGTATAAATATACATATATAGACACAAAACATTATGTATTAAATAAAATATAGAAAAATGACCAAAAAAAACTTTTTTAAAAATAAGTTTTAGATTTATAATATAATATTTTTTTGCAGATTTATTATTGATATATTTCCAAAAACATTCTAATATCCATAAGCTCCTATAGAGGGAGCTCTGCAGGTCCTCCTTTCACTTGCGCATACACACACACACACATGCACACACTGTATTTGATATGAAATAGATTCAAGGTTGAAAGAACTATGATCATGAACCAAGTATCTGTTTGGTCATTCAAGGGATCTTGAATTCAAATATCATCTGGTAAAGTTTCAACAAGAACACTTTCACAGCTTTTCAACAAAGTGACATTTATACCAAAGATAAACCTGCCGTTCGTGTGCCTGGGAACAGTATCATTGATAATCATTTTCATTCATCTTTTGTAATGCTTCTAATCCTTTTATACCACATCATTCCTTATATTGTTGGGGAGTGATTCACTTTTTACAGGACTGACAAATAGAACTATTTCAGCTATTTCCTGAAGTGTAGTTTATTCTGCTTTACTTTAACCAAAATGTCTTGGTATTGTATTGTGATGATGACATATAAATATAAAAATATATGTTAAAGTAAAGCAGACTAAAGTACACTGCAGAAAATGGCTGAAATAGTTCTAATAAACAGTTTCCTTTTGAGATTCAGCAGCTGAGTGAAGTATAAGCTTATACTTCACTCAGCTGCTGAATCTCAACAGCATCACTATACAGGCATAAAATGCTACAGGAATGAATATTCATTGTGTTATTGTCTAGTATGCATTTGAGACAATATCATGCCTGATATATACAGAGCTGATTTCTTTTTAGACAAATCTGAACATTTGTTTACACAAGCTTTTGTTTTAGCCATTCTTTTGTTTTGTTCTGACAAAGAGAGCTGGAAATCTCGGCTTGAAATCCAAACCAGGAAACTCACATGCTTAAAGATTAAGTTGGTCTTTATAATGAGGCGGGTGACGTTAATTGTTCTGGGGATCTTTTTGGTTGTTTTTTTTTTCTTCCCTCTAATTCCAGACAAATATCTGACAGTAGCTTTGCATGGCAAACCTGTTTAATGAATGACTAATCCCAACGAGGCGCATTATGGCAAAACTGTCACACATCGTATTGTGGCAATTTTAAGTTGATTTTACATTATCATCCTCTGGTAATACTGAAATACTTGGATTTTCTTTAATGCATGGGGCTTTTTGTGGGAAGGAAACAGCAGTGAACTAAATCTGGAACCCCCCCCCCCCCTCCTTTGAATCTCCCCCAGTGTCGAGGCAGGGCTGAAATGGCTTCTTTATTGGGCTGACAGCTTCAAGGCTCTACTATTCCCATCAAGACCTCAAACAAAAGGGTGAGCTGATCTTCTTTAAGCGCATTCACGTCATGTTCACACCACATTCAGCCAGTGTAAACCGCAAGTAATATCATGGTATTGTGTGCATGTTGTAAATCACACAGAACAATGGACGAAGAGGAACAATCACACAGTATGGCATCATCATCCATGCCGAATAAAGGCCAAGATCTAGGAACACTGAAACAAAAACTCTCCATAAATGTTGGGAAACTCTCATTCAGCTCTTATTTATTGTTTTTATCTTCAGGGTTTGATTCTCCATTTATATATCTTCTTTTTTTTCTCCTGTGATCTGAATGGAGGAAATTATATTTTTGGCTTCTCTGAATGAGGCATCGTTGAGGGCCCTGCTGAAAGGGATTTTGGTGTGCTAGTATCTCAACCCGACTTCCTCAATAGCTTAACCAGATGTAAAGGTACAGTTCGACCCAAAATGAAAATGTTATCATTTACTTACCCACTTGTTGTTTCAGACCTGCATGCATTTCTTTCTTCTGTGTAACACAAGAGTAGATATTTAGAAGAATGTTGTGGTTCATACAACATTGGATCATATTGACTTTCATTATATGGACCAAAACAAGACATTTTTCAAACATCTTCTTTGTGCTTCACATGAAGAAAGAAACACAATTTTGGAACCAAAAGAGAGTAAGTACATGACATAATTTACATTTTGAAGTGACCTTTAATCTCACCAGGAAGACTATGCAAGTCCCCTAGCTATATACTAGTACTAAACATTAACCTTGACCTGCATTAAACCTTATTTATTTTCAATTTGAGTGGTACTTAACTGGTGGGTTGCAACCCAAATATGGATCAAAAGCCTACAATATTTTACTGTAAACTCAATCAGTTCAATACATTTCATTAACTTAGAATGAACTAATATGACTAAAACTACACACAAGTTCACTTGAAGAATATACAAGAAAATATTTGCAGAGCAAAATGTGTTTTGCACAGTGAATTATTAGTGTTTAAAATTTAGCATTTAGGCACCAAACACTATTTTGTTGGGCCTATACAGTTTTTTTATTAAAAGCACAATATGTACGATTTTTGGATTCAAATATACAAAAAACACTATAACCATGTAATATATTTTGTTGACTTGTGTACTGACATGATATCAAAATGTTTCCTAGAAATCAGCAATTTTAATCAGGACACAGACCTATCAATGACATCATATCTGCGTTACCCTCGATTTACACGTTTTATTTTGTAGAAACCATGGAAACACCAAAGACGCTTTAATATATTATGTTTTATTCGACAGGTGAGCAACTGTTTGGATGAATTCATCAACAAAAACGAATCATTGTTATATAGCTCAACATGTTTAGTCTTATTGTTTAAATCTCGTTTATGTTTACCGTGAGTACCATGTTTTACCATGCCTAATATCTAGCTTACTGCAGTGTGCAACAAGTCTCTCACAGTAGCCGGCGAGCGAATGTACAGAGTAGCATTATAACATAACTTTCAACAGACTCAAATGTATCTAACATGATAAAACAGCGCTGCGTTACCCCACATCTGCATGACCGGAAAAAGCGGAAGCGGCTGGCATAATAGAAGCTCCACTGCTTTTGAGCCGTGTGTCACTTATCTCTCATTAGCAATCGCTCCAGCGGCCTCATTCCGTTGCAATGGCTTTCAGCCCCACCCTGATTCATACTACAGTAACATAAAAAAAATCTTAAATACATTAGCTCATCCATGAATATGATTTCTGCCCGAGTCCCGTTGGATTCTTTTCCACCGGCTGTGAAGACAACAACTCCCATCCTACGCCTTTGTTTTGAATAAGCGACCTCTAGCGAAAATGACATATTGTGCCTTTAAATATTCCTTTATATATAATATCGTTATTTCTTTTTCTATATATAAAATAATATAGGGCTATATACATATAAAATACATACAAGCTATGGAACACATTTGTACAATTCCTTATCATATACAAATAAGCTATAGTATACCTGATGCTGCCAAGCCAGCTTTTTAGACTGAAAGTATCCACTCTGTCCAAGCTTCCACATTCCCGCTGTGATACTACGACGCAGAGCTGAAACAGCCATTCCTGCTGTCTGCACTTCTGGGGAAATTTTGCCTAAATCCCTCTACACACCAATAACCAATTTGAGGTCATTATTTTTTGTACTGCTTCAAGGGAAATTGTGACACCTACGCTTTGTCCCCCCCTTAGTTATTCTGCGAACAAATATCTCCAAATCATTCTCCATTTTGAAAAGAAATTGCATAGCATTAGGTATAATTAGGGTGGGGGGGGGTAAACGTAAGAATGCACTGAACTAACACATTTAAGCAGTGTTAATACGAACACATTTAAACAGTTTAATATTGCACCCATTCTTGTCACAATGAGTATTTAAAAGAAGCCTTGAACCCTTTAGTTATTACAAGCATGGAGGAGAAAGGATTTGAGTGAGCCAACTGGCAGCACAGCACTAAGCAATTTTTGAATATTACTGACCCAGCATTTGGAAATACTGAACACAAAAAAAATGAATGCTTTTTTAGTCCAGAAATCCTTTCACCCCCTTACATTCAACTGATCAGATTAAGAGAGAGGTTTAAGAAGATTTGGACAAAAACTTCAGTGCAATGGATGGGGGAGTGGAAAAGGTGGAGGGGGAGAACAGTTTGCGATTCAGTAGCCCCAGGCAATTCATCATTGAAATTGAGTTTCTAATGCAGCATCTTGTGAATCCCTTTTGCTCTGTCAACGTTTTAATACATTACATTGAGAAATTGTAAATCATGTTATAAAAAGGCCACCGAAAGCTGGCACTAACTGCCCCCCTTAACTAACTCTTTCATTTCTTAGCTTCCTTCTCGTTTTCTTGCTCTTTACATCTTACAAGCACACATACCAGCGCTCTCCATACAGTGGTAGATCTGTCGAGAGGGAAAAAAACCCTGCTGCAGGCCCTGTTCCTTACAAGAGAAGAGAGAATCTAAATCTCATCATGCCTGTTAAGTTGTGATTTGAAGAGAGTAGAGAGTTGTGGTCCTTGACACATTCTGTGGACTGAGTTTGTGTCTTTCCTTCTTTTCGCTCTTCACCGTCCCTCTCACTACTGTCTGTCGCAAAGAGGGACAAAAGCAGACAAAACGAGATGGATATACGGGCGGACTCAAGTCACCACTCGAGGACATGTGGCACTCCAGTACTAATTCTTCTGTTGTGTAAGATCAAGGAAATCGAAGTGTTTGACTAAAACTCCTCTTTGCCAACAATCCAAACAACGAATCTGCGCGTTCACTGCAGTTTAGCTCATTCATAGCATTCACGGGCACATAATAGCAACAGAGGATCTGACACATGGTCTCTCAGCAAAGTGATGTAGATATACATTGTGTGAATGATCTTGGTTTACCTTGTCATATAAGAGAATCCATGATAAAGAAAAAACAGTTTAAAACAGTGTTTTTTGCTAGTTTCAACCCAACGCAGTTATCAAGTCCAGCGCCACGTTGTTTAAAGGTGCTCTAAGCGATGTCACGCGCTTTTTAGGCCAACATTTTTTTGTCACATACAGCAAACAAGCTCTACAAACGGCAACAAAAACAAGCTTGGGCAGTCTGGACAACGAAACATAATAAACAGTGCTCCAGCCAATAACCGACAAGTATGATTTGGGGGTCGAGGTTTGGGGTCAGTGCGCTTGCACATGAAGGGGGGTGTGTAGAAGAGAGAAGCATAAAGAGGGAAGTTCGAATTATAGGATTTTGATATGGCCGACATACGACCAAAGAGACTACGTTCTGATGAACAACTTGCAACGAAAAGGGAAAAGGAGAAGGAATGCGCAAAGTCCCAAATTTACATCGGAAAAGCCTTCGAAAGGTGGCAAGAACTCCAGCGGCAGAAGGGCTTCCAATCAGGAAGCACGGAGGGGAGGGGGAGGAGGAGGAGGAGGAGGGAGGGTCTAGCTAGTCTCTGTTTTGATTGACAACACTTCGAACGTCAACAAGAAGTTACTCCACCCAGGATCGCTTAGAGCTCCTTTAAGCAAATGCACTCGCACCCATCCGTTCGCCCATGAAAACAAAATGTTTTCAGGCGAATTGTTGGCACGTTGCTATTTTGAGGCTGAAAAACTGAAAACAAATGTGACATTAACCAACAAAAACCTGGTCTAAAGTCAATAGCGCAGTATTTAAAGTGTGCGTTAGTAATATGCGCCTATAGGCGGGTACACAACTCGTGTACATTCTGCTTATTACACACACAGGGATGTGCAGCAATACACAAACATTTTTAAATATTAAAAATAAAAGGATTCCTTTCTAGAGAAGCGTTCAGTCTTTCCGCTCGTAAATTCCGCCATGTAAATAGCGAATCCGCCATGGTGAAAACGCAACTGGCTTTCAAAGGGATTGGGAGATGAGACTCCGATTGGTTTATTGCATTTTACGCCCATGACTCATTAAGAGACTAGGTCATTAAGTTCATTAAAAAACTTTTTTTTTTTTTTACTTTTATAATACTTTTCAAAGAATTTTTAAATGTAATGACTCTAAAAATGTCATGTGGTTTAATCATCAAGCAAAAAGTATTTACACATTTTCCTAACACCTTGAGTACATGCCTGTTCACATCCTAAATATTATTTTCAAAAATTTATTTAAATATATATATTTTTTCAAATGTACATCATTATTTTAAATAATAAACTATTAATTCACCATTATCATTGCGTTTTTGAGTTGACACACAACATTTTGCAACCTGAACTAACATTGCCTTGTCAATTAAAAAATGCATAGATCCGGAGGGGAAAAACTTGTCTCGTTGTTAATTATTAATTGTGTGAGAAAATTAAGTCTTGATTATATAAATTTTTACTTGATAAACTACACCGAAGCAAAGTGATTTATTTGAATTTACATTTGTCTGAAAAGTGCAATATTTAAATAAAAAAAAAAAACGAACTTGAAAACTATAACAAAAAGTGAAATTGTAATTTATATATACTTACACACCCACAGCAATATATATTGTTATACACACCACACACAATAATAATACCAGTACAAACAATAATACCAGTGATCGATTTTACTGTACTATTTATTTAAAATAAAATAAAAACTCTATAGTAAAATCTACCAGAATCAGGGAGGTAATTGACAGTCTTGCAGCAATTGTAACCTTTATCGGGGACTTCATGGCTGCATTTGGAGTCAAAAATCTGTCAGTAAATCTGTTATTAATATGCATAAGTGTTATAATCTTGTCTTGAATGGGCAGCCGTGTGTAAGGGGGAGATTTGGGAAATCAGACATAAGTTTTCAGACAAGAAAACGGTCAACCCTCTTAATCACATTTGAAATTACACATTTCATATTGACCAGTGGAGCGTGGAGCTGTCACAGAATATTACATATCTTAACATCCTACCATTAAGAAACCACTTCAGCTGACTGCATTGCTTACTGTACTTATAATCTTTGTTAATCTTTTTCTTAATTGACGCACTTCATCTCCCCCAGATATCAGAGATGATACTACACACCCCAGAAAGGTGTGTATTTGCTATGTGTGGATATACTAAGTGGAAGACTATGAATCAACATGCGTGTATATGTTCATATATGTAGTGCGTGTTTGTTTATTTGCATTAGACGCGTATGCACGTAATCTACGTTCTCACTGTGACCAGCTGAACACTCTTGCTGCCTCTCAGGAATCATTAGCTAGCTGACTGTTCAGGTGCAGCGAGCTCTGCCACACTGCTAAACTTTATTTAATGCTTCAGGAGGCTGTTTCACTATGGGTCTCATGTGTAACGAAAAAGTAATCTCAAGGTGACGAGAGGAGAGCCGCAAAGACGCACCGCTCCTTCATCTCCATCCTGCCAACCTCCCTGGAGCTCTTGCCTGTGTGAAGGCGATACTTCTGAGAGGCAGACGTTCTGACCATCCCAGACCTCAACACTGCAGCCTTTTTTAACAACCACCATACTCATACTATACTCTCAATAAACCACTGCGAACAATAATAATAATTAGTCTTGTTTTTGAAGAAAAATTACGTTAAAAATAAAGTTACCAGGGAAGTAAAGTTGCATATTAAGGGGATCGTCCACCACCTAAATATAGAGTTTCACTTTATTTTGATGATCCCTTTAACACATTCTGTTGACTATAAGTAACATTGCACCTACATGTCTAATACCTCTCATTAGAGTATTAGTAGATTGGTAGGGTTAGGGTTAGAATAAATTGACATGAAGTTGCAAAGTTACTTATAGTCAGTAGAATGTCTGTTGGAGGACCATCACAATAAATTGTTAGCAGATATTAAGTAGACAGTCTACTAATACTCTAATGATAGTTAGTTGACATGTAGGTGCAACGTCACTTATAGTCAACAGAATGTTCAAAAGTACGGAACCCTGCACAATTTAGCAAATCAAGGGAACGAATTAGTAAATTGTGCGCACAATTTATAAATCGAGGAAACAAATTAGTAAATTGTACGCACGATTTAGCCTACGTTTTTTTTTCCTGCATGTCATGTACAAAAGGAACCATCAAAATAAAGTGTTACCAAATTCTGTCATCATTTAATCACTCTCATGTCGTTCCAAACCTGTATGACTTTTTTTCTTCTGTGGAACACAAAAGATATTTTGATTTTGGTTGTCCCACAAGTCTTGTAATTCAATTCAATCCGATTCTATATCCATTTATTAGGATATTTATCAGTTACAGTATATGGCAAAAGGAAAAATCTCTCAACTAAAGCTGTACACTATACAGGGAACCCTGTCAGCATATATAATAATTAATAATCCTGTCAGTTATAATTGATTATAATAATTGATTATACACTGATTTAAGATTTTGTTTTATAATAATAACTTGTTAATGACATTATTATGTTCCAATGCTTTATTTTGATGGTCCACTTTAGACATTTAACTAACTATGAGTAACTTTACAAGTATGTCAACTAACTATCATTAGAGTATTAGTAGACTGTCTACTTAATTTCTACTAAGACTTTATTTTGATGATCCCTCAACAGGCATTCTGACTAAGTAACTTTGCAAGTACATGTCAACTTATTCTACTAACCCTAATCCTAACACCTAACCTTAACTAACAGTCTACTAATACTCGAATGAGAGTTAGTTGATATGTGGTTGCAAAGTTACTTGTAGTTAGTAGACTGTCTAAAGTGGACCATCGAAATGAAGTGTAACTTGTGTTTCTACTCCGAATAGTTTTTTTTTAAAATAGTATAAACATTTAAATTGTGGCTTTTACAACTAATTGTTTTCATGACGGATTTTTTTTCAAATTCATTCATTACATATTGAAGAATAGGTTAGAAATATAATGAATATGTAATAAAAATGCCTATATTTTGGAAAATTCTTCTTTTTTCTAGCTAACTAACCAGTTTATGGTCACCGAATGGCTTTTCTGAGGTAAATGTATCAAACAATTATCATGGCTGATTTGTAGACTGTGACTGAATTGTCCCCATAAAAATTGCTCTGTATTTTTGTATATCCTATTCATTTCCTACGGCGGTCATTTTTGACCAAAAAGATCACGTGTTACAATTTTTTAAGACCATTGAGCCTTTCTAATCATGTCCACATTTGTGTGTGTTCATATTGCAAGTGCCACAAAAGTCACCAACATTCTTATTCCAATTACATAAAAAATGTTAATTCAGAACATAACATGTTCAGACTAAAATGACCAAAAAACATCAGAGTGCATCAAGTTATAATTAAATCAGAATGTTTCTTTAAAGGGATAGTTCCCCCCAAAATGAAAATTACCCCATAATTTACTCACCCTCAAGCCATCCTAGGTGTATATGACATTCTTCTTTCAGATGAATACAATCAGAGTCATATTTAAAAAATGTCCTGTCTAATCCAAGCTTTATTATGGCAAATGGCAGCACAAAATTTGAAGCCCAAAAAAGTGCATCCATCCATTATAAAAGTAATCCACGCGGCTCCGGGGATTAATAAAGGCCTTCTGAAGCGATGCGTTTGTGTAAGAAAAATATCCATATTGAACACATTATAAAGTAAAGTAAACTATCTAGCTTCCACCAGACCGCCTTCCGTATTCAGTTTATGAAAAAAGCATAACTGGTGCGATGTATGACTAGGACGCAGCGTAAGCGTTTTGAACTGGAGGAGGCTTACACTTTCTTCGTAAGTTGAATAAAGAAGGCGATCTGGCGGAAGCTAGATATTTTACTTAATTAAGTTTTAAATATGGATATTTTTCTTACTTAATTAAAATTTTTGGGTGAACAATCTTTAAGGTCAGTATGATCTCTGTTCATTGTTAAAAATGTAATTTTCCACTGTTTATTGGTAGCTTGGATAGGTCCTTTGCAACAGTAAAATAATGTCTCTATTCAATCATAGATAAAGCTAGGATCAATTTAATGACAACAAAAGACACAAAATACATTGACCAATTAGATTGCTTTTAAAATGCTTACAATCAGGATAATGAGCCGTGGCCTACATGTCATGGAAATCTCATCTCTACGAGTCTGCTTCATGCTGTTATCTGAAGGGAGTGTTTCACGTAGGACAGGTAAGTGGAACTGGGTCACTGAGCTTTGCTTCCAATTTGCCACAGCGTTCACAAAGTGTGAATCATACAAGGATTTAATCTCACTTAAGTCCACTTAAACCCCTCTCTGCCGCAGAATGGCTCACTTGAACTGTCACAGGTAGGCCCATTTTATTGTACCATCTCCCCTGCTCTCCTTACACCAACAGAGCCACTATTACAAGAGTGTTTATGAACCAGCGGATTGGCCTGACATCTCCAACAAATCCATCCAAACTCTATTCGACAGGATTAGGGTATTAAGCAACCTTATAAAGCCATTAATGCACCTCTGTCTGCCAGGGACGAGGTACTGTTCCTATAGGATGAAGGAGAGGGAAGGGCACCTGTTCCCATGTTGCACCAGTGCAGATGATATCAATAGTTTCATCTTTGTGGGTGAAGAACAAAGGACAAAAATCAGGTCAAATGCAATCCTACCAGCTGTGTCCCTGTGAACGTGGCTTGACACCACTGAGCATCCATTTAAGTTATTAAGTCCAGTTCATGTTAGTAATCCATCATTCATCTTCTCAAAAGCTTCTACTAATAAAAACAGTGGCTATATATTTTTTTCCCGTACTGAAGATTAGGTATAGCGGTCTCCACCTGTTCCATTCAGCATGCAAAATCAAATGATTGTGATTTTGTTTGGGTTAGCCGAGGTCAAGATTGTATCTCCAAAAAACTATTTGCTACCAAAAAAAAGAGGCATGATGTCCTTTCAAAATTCAAGTGGATTTGGACTGAAGTAAAACGATGAAAACAAAGATAAGTTCATAATTAGAGCTACAATGATTCATCCTTCTTTTTGTCCCCAGGTTTGCAGTCCAAATTGAATGTGCTTATATAAAAAAAGGGCGTGTAAGGCAAAACAATGGCAAAATAAAACATCATTCACAAGTTGTCCTTGTGGGCTGCATGCAATAACATAGTTTGTTCGGTGTAGTCAGATTCACAAAGCAAATTACTCTTATGAACAGTTTTTTGTTTCGTATTTTTAATCAAAAAATTCAGTGTACCCACTGTAGTGCCATTCAGAAACAAATGGCTCTTCTGAGCCTAGCAAAATTCACTCAAACTTTCTACGATCTTTCACGGAAATGTATAACTGAAGTGTTCATGAGTTACATTTTTTAATCATTATAAACATTTTTACAATAACAGCTTTACAGAAGAAATGCCAAGACATTTTCAAAGCCAAATACACGAGAAGTTTATTTCGATCTTTAGATTTTGGTTGTATAGATTATTATATCTGTGAAATAAATAGAAGTTGAACTGAATTGTTGGTGTTGTGTACAAGAAGGCTCCTTGTAAATTTACAAAGTTTGAGAAAAATAATGTATTTCATATATATTATTATGTTGGTCCCTGTGGCGAGGTGGACGAGCGAGAGACATGGGAGGAGCGAGCGAGATCGGTGTGCGTGATTGAGAATGAACGTCACCTGCGAGGCACACCGGTCTCGAGTCCTCTCATGAGGGAGCACGGAGACATAAAAGGACGAGCGACTCCAGTGAAGGACGAGAGAGGACCAGGCCTGGACTTTAAGTTGTATTTTTATTTATGTTTTGTTTATGTATGTGTGCGGCAGTCGTCCGTGAGGGGCTGCCGCTTTTACTTTCATTTTGTGTTCATTTATTTTATTAAAAGTATGTTGAACGTTCGCCGGTTCCCGCCTCCTTCTTCCCACACGAACAAACATTACTACAGTCCCCTTTTGCTGCCAAAACAGCCCTGACCCGTCGATGCATGGACTCCACTAGACCCCTGAAGGTGTGCTGTGGTATCACCAAGATGTTAGTGGGGAAGTTGGAGGCCAAACATCTCAAACTTGTTGTCGTGCTGCTCAAACCATTCCTGAACCATTTTTGCTTTGTGGCAGAGCGCATTATCCTGCTGAAAGAGGCAACAGCCACCAGGAAATACTGTTTCCATGAAAGGGTGTACATGGTCTGCAACAATGCTTAGGTAGATGGTACGTGTCAAAGTAGCATTCACATGGATGGCAGGACCCTAGGTTTACCAGCAGAACATTGCCCACAGCATCACACTGCCTCCGCCGGCTTGCCTTCTTCCCATAGTGCACCCTGGTGCCATGTGTTCCCCTAGGTAAGCAACGCACACACACCCGGCCATCCACGTGATGTAAATGAAAACATGATTAATCAGACCAGGCCACCTTCTTCCATTGCTTCGTGGCCCAGTTCTGATGCTCACATGCCCACTGTTGGCGCTTTTGGTGGTGGGCAGGGGTCAGCATAGGCACCCTGACTGGTCTGTAGATATGCTGCCCATTACGCAAACTGTGATGCACTGTGTATTCTGACACCTTTCTATCAGAACCAGCATTAATTTCTTGAGCAATTTGAGCTACAGTAGCTCGTCTGTTTGATCGGGTCACACGGGCCAGTCTTCGCTCCCCATGTGCATCGATGAGCCTTGGCCGCCCATGACCCTGTCGCTGGTTCACCACTGTTCCTTCCTTGGACCACTTTTGATAGATACTGACCACTGCAGACTGGGAACACCCCACAAGAGCTGTAGTTTTGGAGATGTTCTGACCCAGATGTCTAGCCATCACAATTTGGCCCTTGTTAAACTCTCTCAAATCCTTACGATTGCCCATTTTTCCTGCTTCTAACACATCAACTTTGAGGACAAAATGTTCCCTTGCTGCCTAATATACCCCACCCACTAACAGGTGCCGTGATGAAGAGATAATTATTCACTTCACCGGTCATAATGTTATGCCAGATAGGTGTATATATAAATAAAATTAATAACTGTAATCTAATAAAAATCAAATTCAGAGATTGTGAATATAAATCACATCGAGAAATCTGTACGTATCAATTGGTAACTAATAAAGTTGCACAACTGTCTGCCAATAACACAAATGGCAGAATTCAGGTATTCACATCTAAATATGATCAGTCAATAACTTTCCACAGATCTCTAGCAACCCTCATGTTGCTAAGTGTCGACAAAACACAATCAGGGTTGCCAACTCTCACGCATTTGGCGTGAGACACACGCTTCCAGGCTCTGTAACACGGTCCCACTCTGCCCAACTTAATCTCACGCCAAATTGCCAAACCTGCTTTTGATATTAAACAAAGTTTTAATACGAAATTCAAACAATAAATATCATTTTGCCGCACTTAATGAGGCACAACAAGAGTCAGAGCCGTTGTGAAATGCTTTCATCTCGCAGCATCGCGCGCGGTCACGTGGCTCATAGAGATCTCAATACTTCTAGCGCTGTGTCAATATATTTGAATGGCTTAAGCGGATAGAAAACAGCTTCACTATACAGGTATTTGCAGCAAGTTTTGGTAAACAGTACAGCATAGTGTGCATTGATTATTACGTCAACCATATTTACAGGATCATTTTATGATGGAGAATGATGGAGATCCAACATTGTTAACATTAATGTTAATGTTTTTCTTGTATTTAGCCCTCAGGTATTCCTTACTAATTGCTCACACTCATACTCATTGATGGTCAAATGTGACCATACACCTTAACTATTTTTCAATTAAATAAATGTTCTATATTTTAGTTCAATGTTATTTATTGAATATTTTGAGGAGATCTTTTGGTACTAAATACTATTTGTGCAATAATTATTGTCAATTAATGACCACATAAAATATTTTTCTTCTAATATTTTTTTATTATTTATATTACAATTAGTGTAGTAATTAAGGTTAAAATAGAGAATTCCAATTCAAAGAGGCAAATTAGAGTCATGTTGTGGCTGGAAAAATAATAATTTTCATTTGTAATGCCATTACCCACCAAGGTGCCTGTATGGCTCTTTAATAAATATACATGTATCTAGTCTAGTTGCACAAAAAAGTATTGCTAACTGCTTACTTATTTTTAAGTTTTGCATTTTAATAAATATTTAGATATGATCAAACACTAGCTTTCTTTAAATGTGAAATTTTTAAAATGTTAATAACTTACATCCTAATATTTTTAATGATACTTATATAAGCACACACAAGTGAATATTAATGAATTCAAGCACATATAATTTAACCCTAGAAACGTTTAAAATAACGTGCTAAAACTTATTTTTCGTTATGTACAGTAGGTTATATACATATGAATTAATACTGAATCAAGATCGAAATCGATATTTGCGCTCCAACCTGAACTTAAAAGTTGGCAACCCTATACATTGATATATTATATATATTTTTTACATTACATTGTTTTGTATTGTATTGTATTGTATTGTATTATAGCTGGCCTAGTGCCCAAGCACTGGCAAAAAAAAAATAGGCACGTCATCCCTGTACCAGAGCATAGCACAGCATAGCAAAAACAGAATTGTACCATTAGACTAGAAGTACAGACTTTTCTTTTATTAAATTCAAGCACAATTATTTCTTTGTAACGGAGGAGGATGGATCATAATATTCAAATCCGTCTTTAACCTTTCATAGCAGGAGGATTAGAGAGGAAAGTCTCAATTCCAAACTATTTCCTCGCCCCCCACTCGCCAGCAATAATAACGATCATTATCTCCATTGTGTGAAAAACGGATTATTATATCAGTGTATAAACCTTGGAACACCCCTACTATTATAAAGTTATTTCATTCTCCTCAGGACTGCGGTTTGAGAATGGCAGGGGTCCCTGGCAGTCACCGAGGCCATCATGGGTGACTGCGCTCCTGATCCACCATTGTCTGAGCAGCACAGTCTCTATTCCAGGAGTTCAATATACTTAAGCTGCACACTCTCTCACTCTTGATCTTAAATATTTGATCTGAGGAAAATGAAATCCAACAGTGCAGAAACGTATTCCTCTTCCATATTAAGAAGGCCACGTCCCTGGAGCGAACGACAGCACACCACAGGGGAAGGAAAAGAAATTCGACCAGTCTGTACGGTTAGGGATTTTAGTGAAGGCGAGCAGTGTTTTATCACCATTCATTGCTTTGTTAAAGATGTCGATTAATAGTTATCAAAGAAAAACGCATGAAAAGTATTTTAATAAAAAGAAAGAAAGAAACGATGGTCAGACCGAGACAAAAATGATGAACTGAAGTGATTCTTCAATGAACACACTTCACTGGTGTTTCGTGTTATATACTGACATTTCCTATTTAAATTATGAGGGAAAGTATAAAACCCATAAAATATCTTAAGGGCAAGTGCTCAAGTGCTTCATCTCAAAATTGACTTCCAACTCTTTCAACAATAGAAGCATCAACTTTTGTTCAGGAAACGTTAGTTATCTTGATCTTGTAAGGAATGAAGACTTATTCAAAATTATAGCAATAGACTATGTAAATGTAAAGACAAGATTTTAAAGAAAATTGTTGGAGAGGCTAAAGCCGCTAATGGCAATGGTCTTTATTTTTCTTCTTATTTTTGTATTTCAAGAGTTTTAGAAACAACACAGCACTCGAATTCATCTTGAACGCGAATTAGAGAGCAAATTCCATCTGACTTAGTTACTTTTGCCTTCAACTCTTTCATGTTTAATATTTCATCGCAAGGTCACACTTCTGCACACCCCTTGGTTTTCAGACCACCGTGGTTATATTTCTTAAACATGCACTTCTTTAATTAAATCATATCTCTATTCAGTCCATCTCAGTCTTATTGACGGCAAGGTCATAAAACTATTAAGGGAAGTCGTCAGTAAAACTGTTGTGAGCAAGAAGAGGTTCGAGAGGTTAATTAAGTGCCAACTTCCATCTGAGACAACCTGGAGGGAGAGTGGCATTCCTGCACAAAGATCTGCGTGCTCACGTAAAAAGAACTATTTGTATAATTAAAAAAGCCTTATGTTTTTGTATGTATTAAGCTGCAAAACACAAAATGCTATATTGCAGCTTGGTCTCATTGTTAATACGTAGGTATTATAACGTAACTTTCAAAGAGACAAAACGTACAGTGTTTGGAGAAGTGCTAAAACATAGAATATTGGCAACATTTGAATGTAGCATTATTACATTTTTAAAGCTAAAAAACATAAAATATTACGAATCCGTCATTAAATCTTTTTTTAAGAATACAAATTTTTTTTACAGTGTAGAGATATCTGTATAATTTCCCTTTTACCATACCATTCCCTTTTTTATAGATTCATGTAAGATCCCTTAACACTACCCCCAAACCTAAACATACCCATTTTATAAAGAATATAAAGAGAATAAAACGTAATGGATGGAAATATGTTGACAATATAGCATTAAAAGGATATTTTGAACGGCTAATCCTACACCTACCATTACCATTTATTAAAACGACGTACTGTTATAAATAAAAGCATAACAGACAAACAAGTGTAATCGCAATTTTTTATTTATTGCGAAAATGTCAAAAGCGGTACCAAAGTAGTTCAAATGACAATGTGTTGCAGTCGTCTCTGGGTGTATATAAGTTTTGTATGAGGTACAGAGCACAATGTAAATTATTACTCAATGAAAATATTAATCCGGGATTTACTCCGTGAAAGCACGTTTCCCCATTTCAAATACACATCGACTGAAACACGGCATGTCACAATCTTTTCATTTTCCGTCTGTCTTCGTACACGATGTACTGTAACTATACACATCACAACATGTTAATAGGAAAATGTTGGCGTTATTTTGTCACTTATTGAGCAGTAGGCTAGCGTGAGCTGTTTACTTCCAGTCTTTGTGCTAAGCTAGGCTAGCTGTGGGTGTGTCAGACAGAGTTATGGCACGCAAGGAGATGAGAATGGTATGTATGGACTTATCTAACTCTGGGGGATACGGTGAATAAGCTAAAGTCCCAAAAGGTTGGCGTGTTCCTTTAAAGCAGGGGTCTCCAAACTTGGTCCTGGAGGGCCGCTGTCCTGCAGAGTTTAGCTCCAACCGCAAATAAGCACACCTGAACCAGCTAATCAAGGTCTTACACGGTCCTAGTAAGACACTGATTAGCTGGTTCAGGTGTGTTTAATTGGGGTTGAAGCTAAACTCTGCAGGGCAGCGGCCCTCCAGGACCGAGTTTGGAGACCCCTGCTTTACAGTGTCAAAATATCATGTGGTGTGACCGTCCGTCCATAACTGACATTTCGGAAATGTCTTTGAAATTACTCAATTTATTTAAATTGAATTTTCGGCACTATTTGGCTATTTGGATTTCCAATGTGTTTTGTAATCCTGTACAACATTGCAAAGCATACATTTCCATCATAATATCCAAACAAACGTCGTCCGATGATGTCCATTTTATGAAATGTCATGTGGTGCAACCATCAAGAAACTACCACTTTGGGAGTTTTATGTAGACTGGGTAAAGTGAAGTGAAAGTGAAAGTGAAGTGACGTGTGGCCAAGTATAGTGACCCATACTTGGAATTTGTGCTCTGCATTTAACCCATCCAAGTGCACACACACAGTAGTGAACACACACACCGTGAACACACACCCAGAGCAGTGGGCAGCCATATTGCTGCGGCGCCCGGGGAGCAGTTAGGGGTTCGGTGCCTTGCTCAAGGGTCTCACCTCAGTCGTGGTATTGAGGGTGGAGGAGAGCGCTGGTTATTCACTCCTCCCACCGACAATTCCTGCCGGACCCGAGACTCGAACCCACAACCTTCGGGTTACAAGTCCTACTCTCTAACCATTAGGCCACGACTGCCCCCCTGATCTGAAACCCAGCCTGATCTGCCGGCAATTTGATTTCGTCCTGCAGCTCAGGCTGGAAACCTGTACATTAATTTATCCTGCTTCTGTTACACATTTGCAGGAACCAATCACAGACTGGCTTATCCACCTGGATAAGCTATGGATCGATGCCCGACACCTCTTGAGGTCTGATTGGTTGAACAACTATCCAATTGCGTACAGAGTCCTTTGAATTATGCTCATTTATCATGCCTCTTGTGCAGTAGAAAATACATAGCAGACTCCCCAGACCAATGTTCAATCTTAAAAGTCTATCTCACCACAGTGGCTCTACAATAATCATACAATGCGACGACAATAGTTTTTGTGCGCAAAAAAAAATCAAAATAACACCTTTATCCAACTTGTTCTCGACTTCCGTGTGCGCCTCCACGACGCATGCGCGAGAATATGACGCAGATCCGGCGTTCGGACATATGACCCAGAAGCGATTTGTTTACGAGCAGAGGAAGACACGCGTGTCTAAGCTGTTGGATTCTACATTGATCGTGCTTTAGGTCTCGGCGTAGTGCTCAAAATGGAGCTTAAGTGTGTATTTCATCGATTCCCGAACACCGGCGCTACGTCATATTCTCGCGCATGCGTCGTGGAGGCGCACACGGAAGTCGAGAACAAGTTGGATAAAGGTGTTATTTTGATTTTTTTTTGCGCACAAAAACTATTGTCGTCGCATTGTATGATTATTGTAGAGCCACTGTGGTGAGATAGACTTTGTAACGACGTTTTAAGTGCCTTTCATGGATCTTGGAAGTGTCAATGTACTGAATGCCAATGGAGGCCTGTGTGAAGCCTTTCTCAGCCATCAGCTTTCAACTAAAATATCTTCATTTGTGTTCCGAATATGAACGGAGGTCTTACGGGTGTCCAACGACATGAGGGTGAGTAATTAATGACAGAATTTTCATTTTTGGGTGAACTAACCCTTTAACCTTGTTTTCTGGAATAATAATTTTATTTATATATGTATTTACATTCTCACAAAGAAGATAAAATTACACTTACAAAGTAAGCACAGCATTTTCTTTGATAGAAATGTAGTGATTAAAGATTCTAGAGCACTAATTCCTTAGTCGTAAGGTAAAACAAGTTGTGCCACTCCCACAGCCTGTTATCAGACCTTTGACAAATGGCTCATGATGAGGATATCAGATGTTTGTCTCTGATGGTTGCATTTTTCTCTTGTGAAAATTATGACACGTTTTTTTCCTGTTCAGCCAACTTGTTTTGATCTTTACTTGTGTCCCTCATCAACTCTGCCACTTCAAGTTGAGGCATCTGTTCAGAAGGAGATTAGACAGGAGATGGGAATGTGTATTGTGGCTACATTCAGACCCCCAAATGCAGCGTTTCTCAGATTAGACAATACAGAGATTAAGCTGTAGACAGAGCTACTGCTTTCAGATTTGCCTTTGTTTTGTTTTTCCTTTTGAATAAGGAATTTCAATGAAGAATTGTTACCACCTTAAAGACAACTGGTGGGATGATAAAAAGTAACCAATAATCAAAATCTTATTCAAAACAAAAATTGTAATTGTTGCAGCAAATGTATCAAACCCAATATAAAGTATACACTGATGAACTAAAACATTATGACCACCTGTCTAATATGCTGTTCATCCTCCGCATGCTGCTAAAACAGCACCGACACGCTGAGGCATGGACTCTACAAGACCCCTGAAGGTGTCCTGTAGTATCTGGCACCAAGAAATCAGCAGCAGATCCTATAATGTCTAGTAAGTGGAGCCTCTGTGGATCGAACTTGTTGGTCCAGCACAGCCGACAGAATCTGGGATGCGTTTCTCAAAAGCACCATGAGCTAAGTTTATTTAAGAGATCATTAGTGGCAATGGTTATGATCTACTTTAGCTTACAATGCTTTTGTGAAACGCAGCCCTGGGAAATTTGGAACTTTAATTTTCCCTACACCATAATTTTCCCTAAACCATTTCTGAACAATGTGTAAAGTGTGGCAGGGTGAATTATCCTGCTGAAAGATGCCACTTCCTGGTCTGAACCATGTTTAGGTAGGTGTCACGTGTCAAATTTATGTCCACATGAATGGCCAGACCCAGGATTTTCAAGCAGAACATTTCCCAGAGCATCACACTCCCTCCATCGGCTTGTTGTCATCCCAAAGTGCATCCCATCTCCCCAGGTAGGCGGCGTACACGGCCCTCTACATGATGTAAAAGAAACAGGAGTCATTGGACCAGGTGACCTTCTTTCACTGCTCTCCAAGGTCCAGTTCCTGATTGGTCTGCAACTAAACAGCCCATACGCAGCAGAGTGTGATGTGCTGTGTGTTGTGATGCATTCCTCCCATAACCGTAATTAAAATTTTGTGTGACTTGTGCCACAGTAGACCTTCTGTTGACACGGACCAGACGGGATAGCCTTCGTGGCCCTCGTGCATCAATGAGCCTTGGGCGCCCAACACCCAGTTGCCAGTTTCTGGTTTGCAGTGGTGGACAGTAACAATTTTCTTTGTTACTGTACTTAGGTACTTTTAAATATCTGAGTATTTTTATTTTGGGAAACGTTAACTTTACATTACAAATGGTAAACGGACTGCCTTTATATAGCGCTTTCAACAGACCCATGGCCATCCAAAGTGCTTTATATATTGCCTCACATTCACCCATTCATACACCGACGGCGGTAGCTGGGGTTAGGTGACACTTGGTCAGGTGGAACCGGGGATTGAACCACCAACCTTCCAGTTTGTAGACAACCTACATGAACCACTGAGCCACTGCCGCCCCAAAGCATATTTACAAAGCATAATATTGCACTTTTAACTCAACTACATTTCAGAAAATCATGTCGTTCCTTGTCATTTTGAACTGAAGAAATCATCACCTGCTCCGATAGCGGTGTCCAATCCATGAACGAGCTGATTCTTTTTAATTGACTATTTAATCGGTTTGCAAATTGCACTGAATGATTATTTTGTGAATTGGACCGATTCGATGTCATCTGTTCTCAAATCAATAAATCAAATGATCCAGCCAAGTGAATCACCAGTTAACAATTCACTGAATTCATAAGACTGAGGGTGCAGCCAAACTGCACTTTTCATCCGTTGACTTCCATTCAAACACATGCGAATGAGTCAGACCGGAAATGCAAGTTCATGTGAAAAGTTTAGCATTTTGCTGCATTCCAAGTTCAAAGTTCTGACCTGCGAAATTCGCATCACATGAAGATGACCAGTAGAATATCAATACGTCACGATGTGACCTCTTGGCTGAATTAGTTATTTGTCAACTAAATGTGCTGTAAAAGGGTGAGCTGTTTAAGCCCATTGTATGAGATATTTGAATGTGGACATGTCCATATTTGTGAAGCCTATTACCGTCTAAGTGGGAAATGTTTTAGGTAAAGACTAAACATAGCGATACAATAATGCAAATTAAGGCTCATGCATCTTCCTCGTTCAAATTATGTAAAACTACTATGTTTACATAGTGTTCTTGTTAAAATGTTAACACATTTTGCCCTGTGTGACATCTGTTTTTCTTACTTGTAGATCTAAAGATAGATTAAAAGGTAGGGTAAGCAATTTTCAGAGAGGCTAGCAATAGCCAGCTAGCTTTGAAAGTATAAGATCCCACCCTCCCTTTAAGAGCGTCTCTAAAGTCACGCCTCCTCCAAAACACATGAACACACACAGCAGCTAGGGACCAAACAAAAGCATCATGAGAGACAGTTAAACTACTTTATGTCTCAAAGCACATAACATTACAATAATAATGAACAAAAATCAACTTGAAGAGCACTGACCTGTACCAGCTAAATGCTGCACATTAATTTCGGTGTTGATAGTGTTGCCATTGAAACAAAACCTGCCTAAATATAACGTCACAGGTTTCCATCTCTTCCAAATGACAGTAATTATGGCATGAATGCAGCATAAGCTTGTTGTTTTGGTTCAGGAGGAACTGTAAAAGGTGGCTGCTGTTTTGGTGCTCGGTGACTGACGTCTGTGTAACTCTTCATAGCATGAAACACGCTGAATGATGTGTGATGTCTGTGCGAGCCAATGCGCGGAGGTATGAAAATACATATTTTGACATAAGTTCTACCACTTAGAAATCATGGAGGGGTCTGAAATTGTCATTGTAGGTGCATGTCCACTGTGAGAGACATAATCTAAAAAAAACATCCAGAAATCACAATGTATGATTTTTTTTTAACTATTTATTTGTATGATACAGCTGCAAATAAGTATTTGAACACCTGTCTATCAGCTAGAATTCTGACCCTCAAAGACCTGTTAGTCTGCCTTTAAAATATCCACCTCCACTTAATTTATTATCCTAAATTAGATGCACCTGTTTGAGGTCGTTAGCTGCATAAAGACACCTGTCCACCCCATACAATCAGTAAGAATCCAACTACTAACATGGCCAAGACCAAAGAGCTGTCCAAAGACACTAGAGACAAAATTGTACACCTCCACAAGGCTGAAAAGGGCTACGGGGAAATTGCCAAGCAGCTTGGTGAAAAAAGGTCCACTGTTGGAGCAATCGTTAGAAAATGGAAGAAGCTAAACATGACTGTCAATCTCCCTCGGACTGGGGCTCCATGCAAGATCTCACCTCGTGGGGTCTCAATGATCCTAAGAAAGGTGAGAAATCAGCCCAGAACTACACGGGAGGAGCTGGTCAATGACCTGAAAAGAGCTGGGACCACAGTTTCCAAGGTTACTGTTGGTAATACATGTCATGGTTTGAAATCATGCATGGCACGGAAGTTTCCCCTGCTTAAACCAGCACCAGCACAGTCCAGGCCCGTCTTAAGTTTGCCAATGACCATTTGGATGATCCAGAGGAGTCATGGGAGAAAGTCATGTGGTCAGATGAGACCAAAATAGAACTTTTTGGTCATAATTCCACTAAACGTGTTTGGAGGAAGAAGAAGGATGAGTACCATCCCAAGAACACCATCCCTACTGTGAAGCATGGGGGTGGTAGCATCATGCTTTGGGGGTGTTTTTCTGCACATGGGACAGGGCGACTGCACTGGATTAAGGAGAGGATGACCGGGGCCATGTGCAAGATTTTGGGGAACAACCTCCTTCCCTCAGTTAGAGCATTGAAGATGGGTCGAGGCTGGGTCTTCCAACATGACAATGACCCGAAGCACACAGTCAGCATAACTAAGGAGTGGCTCTGTAAGAAGCATATCAAGGTTCTGGCGTGGCCTAGCCAGTCTCCAGACCTAAACCCAATAGAGAATCTTTGGAGGGAGCTCAAACTCCGTGTTTCTCAGCGACAGGCCAGAAACCTGACTGATCTAGAGAAGATCTGTGTGGAGGAGTGGGCCAAAATCCCTCCTGCAGTGTGTGCAAACCTGGTGAAAAACTACAAGAAACGTTTGACCTCTGTAATTGCAAACAAAGGCTACTGTACCAAATATTAACATTGATTTTCTCAGGTGTTCAAATACTTATTTGCAGCTGTATCATACAAATAAATAGTTTAAAAAAATCATACATTGTGATTTCTGGATTTTTTTTTTTTAGATTATGTCTCTCACAGTGGACATGCACCTACGATGACAATTTCAGACCCCTCCATGATTTCTAAGTGGGAGAACTTGCAAAATAGCAGGGTGTTCAAATACTTATTTTCCTCACTGTATATACAAATATATTTAGGCAACTTTGTGATTGCTATCAGGATGTGAAGAGACTTTCGACCAGCATAACATTTTTTATTTTATTCTATTTAACATTAAAATGTACAATATATTACAAAAATATGTACAACTATATACAGTGGGGAGATCAAGTATTTAATACATTGCCGATTTTGCAGGTTTTCCTACTTACAAAGCATGTAGATGTTTTTTAATTTTTAATTACTTAAAAATCATACAATGTGATTTTCTGGATTTTTGTTTTAGATTCCGTGACTCACAGTTGAAGAGTACCTATGCTAAAAATTACAGACCTCTACATGCTTTGTAAATTGCAGGAAAACCTGCAAAATCGGCAGTGTATCAAATACTTGTTCTCCCCACTTTATCTGGAAGGGTATAAAAGCCATTATTCTCATCAGTTATAGTTTTTCAATCTCTCTGTGGACAAACCTTGTGCATCGAAAAGGTTTTGTGAGAAACAACTATTATTTGACAAAAAAAGAAAATCTGAAAAATCTTGGGGTGCCAGGTTGAAATGAAAAAAATCAGCAAAAACACTAAGGAAACCGAAGGGAGCGCGGTTTATGGACAGTCCCTTTAACATGTTTCTTGCAAAATGCAGAGTAAAATGTGATTTGAAGAGTGACATATTCAGGTATAATGGCTTACGTGTTTGTCTCTGCTTTCTGCCCTCGCTGTTACCTTTGATACCAAAGATGTAGCACAACAAATACTACCGAAATGACTAGAAGCCTTTCAAAGCAGAGATCTCTTGAAAAGGCCCTGTTAGGGGTAGCTGGGGAAAGTTGAAGAGAGCAAACAAAGCCTTTAGCTGCATGGCCTGATAAACAGTAAAGAAGTATCCAGGGTAATGCATTATTCGCTCAGGGAATTAATCAATTTCCACACATGCCCTGGCCCTTGCAATTATACTGCACAAAAATGCTATCCATCACTTTCAAAGAAAAAGGGACAAATAGTGGTCAGCGCTGTAAGGGAGTGCCGTCTGAATGCAGGGACGCAAAAATTTCACTTATTGCTGTCCTGGCATTACCTATGCAGATCTTTATCAGTGGCCAGTGCCTCTATTGTGACCATTTTGCTGGCCTACAATGGCTTTCTGTACACCCAAGCTACTGGGAGATTGGCTAAAATTATACTCCCTTCATGCTTGGCTAGGTGGCAGTTTAGAAACAAGCTGCCTGTGGAAGCCAGGAGAAGATTGCTGATAATAGAAGCTTCACATCCTGTTGACCTTTCGTCTGCTTTTTCTTTCTCCTTCCTCTTTTTTTCCTTCTCCTCTCCAACTGTTCTTCAATTGCTGTGACAGTGGAAAAAGGACAGATTGCTTGGGAGGGAACATAAATCCTGTGCTTCCAAAACTTCCTGACGCTAATAAAAAAGGTATGTGTATCATCACTATAAACATGCAGATTTAGTAACCAAAAACTTGATACTTAAGTGTATCTTTATAATGTTCTTAAATCAGTGAGAAATATTGCTCTACAAAAAATTACTTTTTGGAGTCAAGAGCTCCAAGAGCAGAATAATTTGAAACTGTAGGTGCATCCTACTTCTATTATTCTTCAGTTATTCTAATCTACGCCATCCTGTAGCATAACGCAAATGATGGAATGTTGGACACATGAGGAATTTACAGACACTCTACAAATTTAAAGGGAATGAGATAACATATTAAAGCTAGCATATAGCAGCGAGATAATTAAATATATATATTTAATATATATATATATATATATATATATATATATATATATATATATATATATATATATATATATAATCCTCTCGCTGCTATATGCTAGCTTTAATATATATATATATATATATATATATATATATATATATATATCATTTGTATATATATATATATATACATACTCATCTAAAGGATTATAAGGAACACCTGTTCAATTTCTCATTAATGCAATTATCTAATCAACCAATCACATGGCAGTTGCTTCAATGCATTTAGGGGTGTGGTCCTGGTCAAGACAATCTCCTGAACTCCAAACTGAATGTCAGAATGGGAAAGAAAGGTGATTTAAGCAATTTTGAGCGTGGCATGGTTGTTGGTGCCAGACAGGCCGATCTGAGAATTTCACAATCAGCTCAATTAATGGGATTTTCACGCACAACCATTTCTAGGGTTTACAAAGAATGGTGTGAAAAGGGAAAAACATCCAGTTTGCGGCAGTCCTGTGGGCGAAAATGCCTTGTTGATGCTAGAGGTCAGAGGAGAATGGCCCGACTGATTCAAGCTGATAGAAGAGCAACTTTGACTGAAATAACCACTCGTTACAACCGAGGTATGCAGCAAAACATTTGTGAAGCCACAACACGGACAACCTTGAGGCAGATGGGCTACAACAGCAGAAGACCCCTCCGGGTACCACTCATCTCCACTACAAATAGGAAAAAGAGGCTACAATTTGCACAAGCTCACCAAAATTGGACAGTTGAAGACTGGAAAAATGTTGCCTGCTCTGATGAGTCTCGATTTCTGTTGAGACATTCAGATGGTAGAGTCAGAATCTGGCGTAAACAGAATGAGAACATGGATCCATCATGCCTTGTTACCACTGTGCAGGCTGGTGGTGGTGGTGTAATGGTGTGGGGGATGTTTTCTTGGCACACTTTAGGCCCCTTAGTGCCAATTGGGCATTGTTTAAATGCCACGGCCTACCTGAGCATTGTTTCTGACCATGTCCATCCCTTTATGACCACCATTTCCAGCAGGATAATATACCATGTCACAAAGCTCGAATTATTTCAAATTGGTTTCTTGAACATGACAATGAGTTCACTGGACTAAAATGGCCCCCACAGTCACCAGATCTCAACCCAATAGAGCATCTTTGGGATGTGGTGGAATGGGAGCTTCGTGCCCTGGATGTGCATCCCACAAATCTCCATCAACTGCAAGATGCTATCCTATCAATATGGGCCAACATTTCTAAAGAATGCTTTCAGCACCTTGTTGAATCAATGCCACGTAGAATTAAGGCAGTTCTGAAGGCGAAGGGGGGTCAAACACAGTATTAGTATGGTGTTCCTAATAATCCTTTAGGTGAGTGTATATTTATATATATATATATATATATATATATATATATATATATATACACACACACACATACATACACACACACACACACACACACACAGTACACACAAAACCAATCAGGCATAACATTATTACCGTAATATTCCTAATATTGTTTTGGTCCCCCTTTTTCTGCCAAAACATTCCTGACCCCTGAAGG
Organism: Gobio gobio; assembly: GCF_949357685.1. NCBI lineage: Eukaryota > Metazoa > Chordata > Actinopteri > Cypriniformes > Gobionidae > Gobio > Gobio gobio. The sequence goes on along the minus strand of NC_137110.1, from coordinate 24,812,446 downwards.
TGTGCTGTGGTATCTAGCACCAAGATGTTAGCAGCAGATCATTTAAGTCCTGTAAGTTGTGAGGTGGGGCCTCCATGGATCGGACTTGTTTGTTCAGCACATTCCACAGATGCTCGATTGGATTGAGATCTGGGGAATTTGGAGGCCAAGCCAACACCTCAAACCATTCCTGAGCCATTTTTACTTTGTGGCAGAGCGCATTATCCTGCTGAAAGAGGCCACAGCCACCAGGGAATACTGTTTCCATGAAAGGATGTACATGGTCTGCAACAATGCTAAGGTAGATGGTACGTGTCAAAGTAACATCCACATGGATGGCAGGACCCAAGGTTTCCGAGCAGAACACTGCCCATAGCATCACTCTCCCTCCTCTGGCTTGCCTTCTTCCCATAGTGCATCCTGGTGCCATGTGTTCCCCAGGTACGACGAACATGCACCCGGCCATCCACGTGATGTAAAAGAAAATGCGATTCATCAGACCAGGCCACCTTCTTCCATTACTCCGTGGTCCAGTTCTGATGCTCGCACTGGTGGTGCTTTCGGTGGTGGACAGGGGTCAGCATGGGCACCCTGACTGGTCTGCCACTATGCAGCCCCATATGTAACAAACTGCGATGCACTGTGTATTCTGTCACCTTTCTATCAGAACCAGCATTAACTTCTTCAGCAATTTGAGCTACAGTAGCTCGTCTGTTTGATCGGACCACACAGGCCAGTCTTCGCTCCCCATGTGAATCGATGAGCCTTAGCCGCCCATGACCCTGTCGCCGGTTCACCGCTGTTCCTTCCTTGGACCACTTTTGATAGACAACTGACCACTGCAGACCCCACATAAGCTGTAGTTTTGGAGATGCTCTGACCCAGTCGTCTAGCATTCACAATTAGGCCCTTGTTAAACTCCCTCAAATCCTTACGCGTGCCCATTTTTCCGGCTTCTAAAACATCAACTTTGAGGACAAAATGTCCACTTGCTGCCTAATATACCTCACCCACTAACAGGTGCCGTGATGAAGAGATAATCAGTGTTATTCACTTCACCTGGTCATAATGTTATGCCTGATCGGTGTGTGTATATATGACCGAGAATCAATTTAAAAGCCTACAATGATTTTTTAACTGTTTACGTAGCAACAAGCCAGCAGTTGACAGATTCGGCTATGATGTTAACAAATTACAATGTTCCCTTCCCACTGAGCTTTTGTCTTTGCAAATACCTAATGCAGGCCAAAGGGGCACAGATTCAGCACAGGAAGTGTGCCAAACAGAGTCAAGGTCAAGGCTCAATGTCTCACCCAGGCTTTGACCTTGTCTTCTTTACTCCGCCTTTAGCCGTGGTAGAAGGGTAAAGCTGGCCAGTGGGCTATAAAGTCAGCCTATTAAACATTAAGACAGCCCCAATGCTCCGCTCCTGTGTTACTAGCATACATCACAAGCAGGGCAAAGACAGAAACACAGTTTATCATTTAATAAGCTGGCCTGAGGAGACTACACATGCTTTACGTATAGAAACAAGAACTATCAGATGGAACAAAGTCCAAACTAACATGGAAGATAAGTAATGTGAACAGACAGTGCATAATGGCTAGATTAGTCTGTCTACTTAAGAACCCCCATGAATTCACTAAGTATAGTATTTATGAAACCGTAGACAAACAAGACTACTGCATCTGCTAGGATTCATATATATATATATATATATATATATATATATATATATATATATATATATATATATATATATATATATATATATATATATATATATATATATATATATATATATATATATATATATATATATATATATATATATATATATATATATATATATATATATATATATATATATATATATATATATATATATATATATATATAATCTCACACCATTCCTATATATAAATTGGGCTCAGAAAGGGGAAAAGGGGAAAGCATCATCTGAGGTGGAACATGATTCAGTCCTGCCTAAGAATGGTAAAAAGGAGACTTGTAAAGACTAAAAGTGATGGAGGAGATAGACAGCCCTCATGTGGGGCCAGCGGTTGCAGTGGATATGTATATCTGTTGATAAGACTTTCAGTTCAGAAACAGTATTTACTGAGCCTTTTAGATACACATCAGCCACAGAGAAACAGCTCCGGCCTTCATTATTCTGTGTGAATCTTCCCTCATTTACCCAGGATGCCATCAGCTTTATTTCGCCTCCAAATACCCTCATCCACACATTGCACAGCTGTGTTTGGATGACAAACCAGACAAAGTTACTGTTGATGTGGAAAATGGATGGCAACAAATTTCTGCCTTTGTTGGGTCTGGAGCAAGACCTCCCAGAGCCGAGAAAGCAACACAATTAAATATATAACTGGGGTCAAAAATAAAGGCAGATGCTATTTTCTGAGGAAAGGTTATCAACATCTCAAATGTCATAATGTGCATTTTGTGAGCCAGGTGACTTTCAAATGACTATATGCTAATGGTTTGAAAGCAATCAAATGTTATACATCATTCTGAATGAACTTTTGGCCATACTTGACGATACAGTGCAACAGTGCCCGTCCACTTTTGGGCGTTGGATCAGAAAGTATTTTTTCCATTAATTTCTTTCATAGGGATTTCAAAAAAAGTCTTTGTTAAAGAGTTATAAGTCATGAACCAAGCCAACCAGCTACGCGGTGAATCATAACATTGCAAAGTTTGATTTGAAGCAATATATATACTATTTTATTTATTTATTTTTTAAGTCTATATATTCAAATATTTTTGTATTTTGATAGCGTAGGGAGACAACTCAATTGTCCAATGCAGTGCTTCATGGGAGTGGATGGAGCTCAAATATATATATATATATATATATTTTTTTTTTGGTGCATTTTACTTGTTTCGACTCTGATTGTATCATGGGTAATGTAGTTTTTAACTATGAATTCTATTGCTAAACACGATTATTTTAAAACCAAGTTGAAATAATGCAGGCTGCCAGCTTCAACAGAAGCAAATACTATCAACAACCTCATAGCTCACAGTAGGACTGTCTTTCAAGGTTTATACGTTTTCGTTAAAAATAAATTTCCCTATTAAGAATTATTATTTTTTTTTTTTAAAGGTTTTACTTCTGGAATTTTACTGTTGTACTATTGAAAGAAAAAAAAAAGAGCAATAATTTCTAACTGATCATACAACTGTATATTGCTTTATTTTTGTGTTCTTTTAACAAACATTATAAATATTTGAATATACAAATCAATTAATTTTGCATACTTATTTTTAATCTTGGAAATATTTCAATAAATATTATTTTCAGCAAAAAGAACAGATAAATCTCTTGGTCTTATGATACTAAAAAAGACTAGAAGCTCTGATTTGACAGTGAGGGTTTAAGCTTTTATCTTAACATTAGGGTTTAAACAACTAAGTAATAAAAAAAAGTAGATTTTATGCTTGGCAAATGTAAATTTGGACACTGGTGGTTCTTCTTTACACACTGTGAAAGGAAACTATAAAACAGAAAACAGCAACAATGTATGAAAGCGTCTTCTTTCCTCGTGAAAAACTGCAAGGAAACACACACCGGGTTTCTTCTTTTGACACTGAAATGCACAGACATTACACAAGGCATACCAATACGGATTAGAGAAAGGACGAGATTAGAGCTCATCAAAGCTGACTGGAAAGGCTCAGACATTCAGGGTAGACTTACGGCAACAAGACACATTTCATTTAGCTCTATTATTTGTTCTCTGATCAGTTTTCTGTTTCAGGCAACATGGGTGAAAGCACCACACTTCAAAAGGCAATTACTGCGCTAGGAACAAATGTGTTGCTGCTAACTTAGACACATTTGCAATACCCAGCTATAGCTTTGTAAATAATGCTATTAATCCAAAAGCCCCCATTGCTTTTAGCAATTCCTTTGATTATTTGGTTAATATTGGGTGACACATTTCTCATATAATGTAAAGACAATTTAGGCAAAACCGTGACACATAAACAACTTGGTTTAAATTCTCTATTAAAGTGGTGAATGTGTTGGTTATAGTTGTGGCCTAATGGTTAGCGGCATGACATGATATGACGCTCTTTTTTTTTTCTGGACCTATACATTTACACAAAAATACATACAAAATACATGCTAATCATAAATACTATGACTTCAATGCACCTCCGTGATAAACAATGATTTCTGAATTACTTTTATTTTAAAGTGCCCCAGTTATGCTATTTTAAAAGGTTCTTATTGGCCAGATGGTCCAGTCTGTTACGATTGGTCTACCGCTTACAGCGCGTGTCGGAAAAATATATTTTTGTTGAAATCCGAAGGCTTAGTAAGGCCTGCATAGCCAGCAATGACATTTACTCTCTCAAGATCCATTAATAATGTACTAAAAACATATTTAAATCAGTTCATGTCAGTACAGTGGTTCGATATTAATATTATAAAGCGATGATTACTAAACTAAATAACGACTTATATAGTGATGGCCTATTTCAAAACACTGCTTCATGAAGCTTCGGAGAGTTATGAATCAGAGTATCTAATCAGCGGTTCGGAGCGCCAAAGTCACATGATTTCAGCAGTTTGGCGGTTTGGCACATCATGATTCGATACGCTGATTCATAACACTCCGAAGCTTCATGAAGCAGTGTTTTGAAATCAAAATTGAAATACTCTAAAGACAGTAACAATGGCGTCAATTTTACCATACCAATCCGAGCACGAGTCAACAAGCTGGTCCAAATAAATTGGTACTGACCTATCTTTCAAGAGCAAGTGGTTTGTGAATCCGATGTTGAACCCCGAGATTTGTTTGCGGGCGGACAATGTACAACATAGGCAGGCATTATGCAAATGTATTTTCTAGTGACGTAAAACCGCAACGCAGTGAGATTCAAAATACAAACAACTCGTTTAGGGGGTTCAGAGTCAATTCTTTCTTTTGGGAGACAATAACTTTATTTATCGTGCACTTTCGACTTTACAATTTTGCAGGAAGTTTACATTCACAAACACACACTGCATTACAGGGAATATGAAGGGGAAAAAACATAATAGGGGCACTTTAAAATGTTGATAGTTTTGGTGGAATTAAATAAAAAACATGTCTGGGTGATAGAACTGACATATAATCATAAGCTAAAACGTCTTAATAAATTCTTATTAAATATAATAAAACTAAATAAATAACTTGACAAATTCTGCCAAAAAAAAGTCTGTCATATGGTAATAATAATTTAATAAATCTCCTGAAGACCCTCATGACTGTGTCCTGGTCATTGAGCATCTTGAAATATAACAACAAACTTGAAAAATACATGCAAAAGCATTTTAGATTTTATAAGATTTAAATGTTTACTTGGTTACATGGCGTTTTTAGTCATTCAATTTATCCTTTAGTTGAAATGGCAAAAGACTGAATACACAGTATATTTCTATAGAACTTGCAATTTTTATTTACTCTTATATATATATATATATATATATATATATATATATATATATATATATATATATATATATATATATATATATATATATATATAAAAATATACACTCACCTAAAGGATTATTAGGAACACCATACTAATACTGTGTTTGACCCCCCTTCGCCTTCAGCACTGCCTTAATTCTATGTGGCATTGATTCAACAAGGTGCTGAAAGCATTCTTTAGAAATGTTGGCCCATATTGATAGGATAGCATTTTATTTACTCTAGAACACACTCTCTGTCTTTAACAATTATAGCTGGATTTAGATCGGTTTCCCCTCTTTGTCACCATCTTTCTCTGAATAAAAAGTAAAAAGGTCAAGAATAAAATGTAGGGTCATATATTAAGCTTTGTATCTTTAAAAATCTAAATCCAGATTTTTGTGCAGCTTTTAGTGTGACATCTAGTTAATGACATTCAGGTCTGTGTTCTTCAGTCATTAAGAAATATTATAACATACCCTTTTTATACAATGCAATCATATTTTGTTTAACTAATTTCACAAGGACAACATGGCAAGACACTGTACCAACTGTACCAGTCTCAATTGCTCAAATACAAGGTCTGAAACTGCCAATGATATCAAAATGTCATTTTCAACGGTTAATACACACATACAGCTTTTACATCCCAATAATTCCAACTTGGCTCCACTGAGATCAACCTTGAAAATTCCAGTAGGATCCAATATAAACAGGACATTTTCTATTGGCCTGTGCGCTGCTCAAAAGCCCAGGGCACGAGTCAAGTTAGTCAAGTATTTGCACTATTCACGGACATGTTCTATTTTAAATTGAAGTCATACTCACAGTGAATAGCTCATTTTAGAATCTCAAAGCAATATAAAAGCACAGGATCAGGGTTAACTTTAAGTAAAATCACACTTCACCTACAAACCACACATTCAACTTTCGAGTCTATTCTTTCCGACTATGGCTGTACTGTGTGTTTGACCCCGTATGGGGACTCGCTGCAGTTCTGTGTGTAATGAGAGAGTGTTGGAGCCGAGTAAGAACAGGGCAAAACGGCAAGGCTAACGCTCCCTCTGTGAGGTGATGCAGACAGCAGAGCTCCCCCACAGGGCTAATTACAGAGCTACTGATTTCCCACTGTGAGGACATGGCCTGTCGGACCTCCATAAAAGTAGCAGAGCAGTAATCAAAAATGTTGTATCTCCCTCTCGCTCGCTTCCTCACACGCAGAATAAACATCACATCTAGTGTAACAGACACACACAAGATATGTTCCGTTTTCACCAGTAACAGACTGACCGCAGGGGAGACCGGGGTGATTGTAACACGGGTTTGCTGTGACAATGCTTGCTCCACAAAAAGAGATAAGCTAAAGGCCTGTTCACACCATAGACCGTTAAAAAAATATGGACGACGCGTCTTCACGACCTTCCACTGAAGAAAAGTGAAGCCGCCAACGTCCGAATATGGCGCTGACATCTTGTGCAGATTTGGGACAGAGTCTGCGCAGTAGTGACATCGGGACCCGAGTCTTCGCAGTAGAGAGCAGGAAGTAGAGCCACGATATCCAAAGCCCGACCACACTCTCGCAGATGAAGAACAATTCATTATGTTGCTGTGAAATACATTTTTACATTTGTTTATTTAATCCAATCTGCTTCCGAAAAAGTCAGTTAGTGCCTCAGAGAAGCCGTCAATCATGTCACACCCCCCGTTTTTATAGCATCAAATAACTAACAAAAAACAAACTTATTTAAAAAACGAACACTTAAAATTAAATAATCATGATAAAAACTGCATAAAATGACAGAAGCTATCTCAGGGGGTAAACATTTTGAAGTGTGATTTGATTGTTTAGTTTATCTAGCGTCCATTAGAATACATGGTGGGGCGGGGTTTATGACTATGAGCTATACTGGGAACAACATCCTGGGGGCGATCAAGACGCTTTGGTGTCAGTTTTCAACACGAGTGCGGCAGGCTTGGTTCACACCAAGGTGCTGGTAAAAGTTGATTACCATTGACTTCTGTACATTGTATATTTCTGAAAATATCTTTTATGGTCCACGGAAGAAAATCATGAAGTTACATAAGAATGAGTAACTGATGACAATTGTCATTTATGGCTGAACGATCCCTTTAACAACAGGCCTTACTTTGTTTATGGTGTTTGTCAAATAACACCAAATACAAAAGTACGGATACAAGAGAGCCAGTTTCCAGATTCTTCCTCTACTATCGCTTAGCAAAATGTGAGTGTTCCTTTCTGTTCTTCAGCTTTATTTGCAGTGCGATGGAAAAGAGATTAGAACACATAAAATGAAAAATGTTGCATTGACGAAATGCGAATGCTCATGCCGGTTTGAACAGACACATTAACAGCCATTCATTCAAATATTTAAAACCCAAAATTCAATTTGATGTGAAGAGGCCTTAATAAAAATGTCATTAAAAATGTACAAATCAGCTTATATAATGTTTCACCACAATTCTGCATAACACCTAAAGGCAATATAGAACAATGGAAACCAAAACCAATATTCTTCCAAATATCTTCTTTTGTGATCTGCAGAAGAAACAAAGTCCTACATGTTTGGAATGACATGAGAGTAAGTAAATGATGACATAATTTTCATTGTTTGGGTGAACTTTCCCTTTAGGACCTGCTGTGCCATTTTGGACAGACAACATTGTTATAACATCACATTCAATAAACTTTTTTTGCAATTTTAAAAAAGAAAGTAAGAATTATACTGCAAAAAGAATGGTTTATTAGTAGTTACTTCTTACTTGTGCTGAAAAATAACATTAAATTTAACATTACATAAGTTTTATATTAAAAGTGCTAATTGGAAATACGTATAAAATACCATATCTTTGGTGATTTATAAAAAAAAAATTCACCTTGATGGTGGTTTGTCTTTGTGTGGGAAGCACTGTGCTTTGTCTATATTCATCAATCTTCTTTTGTGTACCACAGAAGTAAGTCATACAGGTTTTTGAAGTACATGAGGGTGAGTAATAAATTTTTTAGGTTAAGCATCCCTTAAAATCATCATATAAATGTTTATTACGTTTCCTTTATTAATAAAATAATAATCATCAATACATTGCAAACACCAGATTTAGTTAGATAAATCAATCCATTTATTTTTCTTCTGAAGGAATGAACTGGACCACATACAGTCACCAAATAGGTCATCCCATAATACCTGCACTGTCACCATACTTAAAGAAAATCACAACTATTAACCGTAAATAAGGATTTTTTTGTGTGCAAGTTAAATATTTTGCATTATAGGGGGACGATCTGCACAATAACATTTACATGCCAAACATCAACACACAGTAATGTTGTTGTTCTGTCTGTTCATAAAAGCTATTAAAATGTTTTGTCCTTATCTGCTGAGGTGACCTCAGCTAGTGTACTAAAAGGGTGGATTGTAACAAAGAAACTAACAATATTAAAGGTTAAAACCCAACTGTTTTGGCTCCCAGTGACTTCCACTATGTGCAAAAAAAAATTCAATGGAAGTCAATAGGAACTGAAACTGTTTGGTTACCAACATTTTCCAAATATCTTCTTTTGTGTTTCACAGGAGAAGAAAAAAAAATCATACAGGTTTGGAATGACGTGAAGGTTAAGTGCCTAAATGACAATTTTTATTTTCGGGTGGACTATCGATTTCAGATCACTGATATTAAAATGATTGTTACATGTAGCAGACTGATGTAGCTACCTTGGTCTTAATATTTGACTAATCTATAGATAACCTTTAGGACAAAAACTCCAACTTATTCATAGCTGCTCTACATGAATTCAACTACAGCACTATTCAGTACAAACACAATATTGAAACTACTGAATGAAGGAAACAAAAACATCAAAATTCCGACTGAATAGGGACTGGCTCATTCCACTAAATGCCCTTTCAGCACAGCTATGAGTCGTCTCATCGCTATGAGGTCACTAAGGAAGCTCCCACCAGTGTGCCGGATCCAGTCGGAGCGTTGTCTATTGACATATTTCCTTCAAGAACACAGGGCCAGGGCAAAGTAAACATCGGCCTGCAAGGCATGCGCTCGCACTGATGCTCAGATGGGCCGATTTCTCATATCAGATTTCCCCAACATATTTCTGTGGCTGCCTAGACTAAGCAGGAGTCCACGTTAGGAACAGATAACGAGTGTCTTTCACACAGCACCGACACGTACCGGGGCGCTTATCTCTCCACCTCCTCACATGCCAGTGCAACCAGGACAGGGAGGAGATTGTTACATTTGGTGATTTGTTTTTGCTTCTCAAAGCAGATAAAAACGTGCATAACTCTATGGAATCCTGGTAGATCCCGTGTTCAGCTATGAATGTACAGATGCTACTGACGTTATAACACTTCTAGGGATAGTTCAACCAAAATTCAACAACTGTCTTTATTTATTTACCTTGCAATTGCAAAATTGTATGAATTTTTGAAGAATTTTGATAATCAAACAGATTTGGCTCGCATTGACATCCACTATATGATCAAAAAAAAAAAAGATAGCTACACTATATTTTAAGATGTCTTTGATACAGTGTAATTATACATTTAAGTACCTAGTAATATTAATTAACTACATAAAGGGTTAGTGTTTGATTCAGGGTTGGTTACATGCAATTATGCATGATTTACTGTTATTACGAACTGCTTATAACATAACAAGGACACTGTTACATAAAGTGTTACCAAAAAGGCATCTAAAAAAAAAGCTTGTGTATTTGTGATTTCCTTTGAAACAATTTTTACTCATAACATACTAGTATAGTTCACAAATAATTAGAAAGAAATAGCAAAAGTGACATTTTTGAAGTAGAAAGAGTAAACAGTAATAGTATTTTCTTGTTAAAAACATACTCTAGTAATCTTTGTTTACAACTTCGAAAAGTAATTTTTTACAATACACAAAATAAATAAAAGTCATACAGGTTTGGAACAACATGAGCGTGAGTAAATGACCATTCATCATTTTTGGATGAACCATCCCTTTAAATTTGAAAGTTTTGTTTTCCTTTTTGACTTTCTTTGGACTAATAAATGTTCGAAAATTTATTTAAAATGTAATTCTCGCACTCCCAAAAAAAAAAAGAATGTAGGAAGGAATTCGATTCAAGGATTTTAATAGAGAAGAAAAAGAAAGTCATTAGAAATACCTTCAAATGAACAAAAGGATACAATTCTTCCGCACCGCTTACAATCATTACCGACAGAGCTCATGTAGACCTCAGAGCTTGATCTCCAGAGACATCTGCTTTGCCCCCTAAGACCCGACATCCTGTCATCCCGCAGCGACTGAACCTCCCTTTCATTCCCTCATCTGTAATGGCAGCAATTAAAATATAAGGTAAACTTTTCAGCAGCCTTTCATGGTACTGAAAGGCATTGTGTTGCAAATGGGGAGTAATGTATTCATCCCTAGGTAAACATCCCTGCCATGTCCCTTCTGCAGAACAGAGGAGAACAAAATGAAAGTGATAATTTCTCCCCCTCTGAGAATTCGCCTCTTTAATTCTGACAGTAAACTCGTGGCTGTTACGGGGTGTTAAGTAGGATTTAAAACTTGTCAGACAAGACATGTTTGAAATTGCTTTAAATAAGAGTACTGTGTTGCTGTCAACCAGAGGCTTAGAGGAACATACTCTCACAATTGAGGCACTCATCTAAGCTCAAAGAACCATGCCCCTGCTCTGCTTCTACTCCTTCCTGCCTGTGTCCTGCCTCATAACACTGTGATCCAGCCCCTCCTGGTGGTGACACATGCAGTGACACTATCCAGTCAGATGGCCACCCACAAAACCTCAAATGTGGAAGCCCACGGAGAATATAACTGTTGCATCCAATATTACATTCATATTCTAAACACCGTATGCCTGTTTAATGCAAATAAAAGAGACAGATGAGCTTGGAGATTTGAAATATAAATGTTGATGCTTGAATCAAGATTTATTCATCTCAGATTCATCCATTTTAGATTCGTTCTACACACTGTAAACAACATGACTAGGTGCGAGTCCTTGATTCAGATGTTATTTTACCAACATGACCTCCTTAAGTCTCTATTCCAGTGGTAAAAAGAAAATATGGAAATCATATCAGCAAATAACACCAGTATGTATGCCAAAAGACTGGATGCTGTAAAATCTGCGATCAGGGCCCGACACTAGAGCATTAATTAATGAGCGCATTACTGTAGCAATTAGCCCATCATAATTAGAAATGAGGGCACATCCAAATATTTCTGTGTCTTTGTATTAAGAAAGACTGGTAAACAATATCTGACATATTTAGATAATTAAGCCGGGTAAAAAGAGGTCTCGAGTCACCAGGGCAAATACACACAGTTTAGAGTCAAGACCGTATGAGTCTTCGTAATACAGCAGCTTTTGATGTGAAATACTGCTATGAAGCAAGGTTATGTGAATTGATATCATAAAACAGTGTCCATTATTAAGAAAAGGAAACAGTCTAGTCCGTGCCAAGATCTTAAATCTTTGTACTCTTTGTATTTATGTTGGTTTAAGCTTTTGAAAAAAACGTATATAAGTGTCAATTTAATCATTCTACAGTCTCATGACTGTACAACCATCAATTAACGTAAAAACATATTTTACATACATCTTAAATATATGAATTCATTAATCATTACATTTATCATGTATTATTATATTTATTAAGGTAAAAAAAACAAAAAAAAACATGAATTAATCATTTCTGGGGAGTCACACCACATGACACTTTACAACATAAACTAAACTTGCCATAAAAAAACCTGATATTTTCAGAGAGCCGCAGTCATGAGGTTTTGCATAGGCCCTTTCTATTATATCATTCCCTGTTTTGTTTTTTCCTGCATGTTTGGTTGCACTTCAAGGCCTTCATTTTGTAGCCTAAAAACAAATAAAAAAATTAATTAATTTCATTTACATTTTTCAAGTCATTGTATTTGCGAAATGCAACTTTTTTTTCTTTTTTAGATAAAGAGTTTTATAGAGAAGACTTTCACAAGCTATTTGTATCACTTGCAATTAAGGGCATTAAGCAATACTTGCATAAACCAATACATTCAAGCGTCCCACTGAGCCTTGGTTTATCAACATTGCTTTATATGTTTCGAGACAATACAAGAAACCGAGCACGTTAAGTATGATCCTGGTAGCCGCACCAGTTGTTATTCAGTGTCCGAGGCACTCAATGAGCAACTGAGCAATTTACAGCTGGTTCTTCAGCATGTTGCCAGATTTCTGGGAAGAAAATGGCAGATAAAACAGGCGAGAACGGAGTTGGAGAATGACGTTAAGAACTAACCCTCTGAAGCACCTTGTCCACGATCTGGCAACCACTCTTGGCGTGGCGAGTCTTTATCGTACAAAGGGATTATATCGCCCAGTCTATAAGAGCCTCCAAGTTATTAGCACCTTCTTATACAAAGTATAACAGCAATCCTAAAGACATTGATTGCAGGGAACAGTTCAAATATGATTTCCTTATAGCTATTAATATGTATGCCTTAAATAGAAGCACACCGCTAAGCAGCTTATGATATTATGAAAAGAATGTTCCCTCAGGGACATAATATGCCAACAGTGACAGTAAGGAGAGATTCGTATTTACCCAGATTGGCTGTACTTACGTCAAGCATTCTCCGAGCTTGTGGGAGGGAACACGGGGCAGTGGCAACAGCTCGGTTTCGATAAGCACTTACCGTGAATAAAAGACAAGCATGAAAGTGAGGTTTAGCCTCTTTAAAGATTCCTCACCAAATGTAGAGGCAGATAGGGCAGGTGCCTTTGGTTCCGGACGTGATTAGCCGTCTGTGGCTCACTGTTCCTGCAGAAACGAGACATTGCAGAGACATTGTCCAAGCTTGTCCAGGTGGGGGACCTGTCATCCCAAACCAGGGCTTAACAGAGCGCCGCTTCGAGCAAGAGATTAGGACCCGAGAATTTAGATTCTTCTCTTTTTTTCATTGCATGCTTAATCCAAAGTACTGTTTTTTTCCCCTCTTTCCTTTTCTCTCGGTTGCTCTCTCTCTGACATTCTAGACTCACTTCATGTCATTCTGTTTTAATAATTTCTTTGCTTTATTTTTATCTCCCAATGTTATTCAGATTTTCTTTTTTCCCCCAGATGAGCCGGGTTTGATTTGTTCTTTATTATGCAGTTTTTCAAGGATAAAAAGGAAGGCTTTCATTGGGGTTTTCTTGGGATTGACTGGCACGGCTGTGGTCTTGACGGATAAATACACAACAGCAGATCTTCCTTTGCTAGAACGAGCAAGATACGATTGCTGAGCCACACAAAATTCCCAGACACATTCTGAATCTCTATGAAAACACTCGTCACTAAACTGTAGCCTGTTTGCACTTGTGTTGATGCTATACAGCTGTAAACGCTCTGCTATTGAGGTTGTTGGCCTTGAGTATGAACTCTGACTACAACTCATTTATATATTTAAAGGCATAACTACAGGCATGATATTTGTTTGCCAGTGCTTTCCTCCAACGTTTGTTACAACATATATTTAACATATTGTTAAATATGATGACTCCCTTGCATCCCCACTTTATAAAATTTAAAGGCATTGCCATATTTTTATGTAAGCTCATTTATATTGCTAGAAAAAATATTAAAATGTACCATTATAAAAGACAAAACAATTACATAATTGTTTACAAAATCAGATCATTTGGCCTTTATATTGTCATTTTATTAAAGAAAATGTAAAAAAAAAAAAAAAAAAAATAGCTGCAAAATATTTACCTTTAAGTTTTGTATGATTTCTGACTAGTCTTTGGAAAAATAAAATGCATTCAGAAATTTTTGAATTGGTGAATGAAATGGTATATATGACATATTACATTCACCAAATTTGAATGTTTCTGTATTTTAACTTTATAAAGATCTCAATACATTAAACATATTTCATTAACATCTTAATTGCACTACGACAGCCATAAAAACACATTTAGTAAAACTGAGGGCTTAAAATACACAAAGGAAGATCATTGACGAAACAGCACTTTAAAAATATTTTTTTATTTTAATGTTCAAAGACGGACAAAAATGCTACGGGGGAAAAAAACGTTAATTGGTTAAGAGTATGTTGCTTTACTATATATGGTGAAAAACTGTAATAGATCTAATGGGACATTTCATGTAGTTTTACAGTAAAATACTGTTAAATGTACAGATTTCGAAAGTACACTGTAAAAAATTTACTTGGCATTACTGTACTGTACTATTGTATAACAAATATTTTATGTTTTACTGTATTGAACTTAAGTTTAAGGTTAAAAAAAAAACTGGCTGATACTGATTGAAATATTTTACCATAAAAAATATAGTAGCAATATTTTAGGTTTTACTGTATTGAACTAAACTTTACTGTAAAAAGAAAAAACTGCCAGCTGTTTTGCCAGTACTTTACCATACAAAATATGGTACAACAAAACAATGTAATTATTTCTTTCATACATGAACAAAAATTATTATTGAGAATCAGATATTAAGATGTTGATGTTTTATTGAAAATAATAGTTTGGTTTGAACTAGCGTTTGCTATAGTTGGGCTCTTGATCCTTGACTTTTTAACAGTAGTTTTTCTCTGGCAGCTTTAACTGTGCGTTTATAAAGACACATTTGTTATGGCAAGAAAGGCCAAGAGAAAATGTGATCAGGTGATATTGGCTATGTATATTGATGATGACATAACCATCATGTAATGGCCTCATATAGTCTTTGATTATATGTGGGATGTGTTGTTAATTTCATGTTATTTATTATAGTAGCTCATAGACACTACGGCATGAGATCCAGATTTTAAAAGTATGTTCAAAAAGTTTTGAACTGTTGTATCGTCTAGGGTATGTTTACGCTACAACGATGTACTAAAAATGTTTAAAAGTTTTTCCTTTGTGTTTTTGTTTACAGGCTACAACATTGTCAAAACGGTCCCCTGTACACACGGATCACACAAAAATTATTAAACCCTTGTATTATACATGTCAGGCCAGTAGTTGGGAGTTGTCACATTGTAAAGAAAAAGTACACTCCTGTAGACTGAACACGTAATACACATGCACATGACATCACCATTTTTTCATAAATTCGTGTTTTTGTAGTTTATACGGAGACAATGACCGTATCGTTTTCAAAAACTTGCATTTTGAAACCGGTTTTCATAGGTTTGCTTTTTCCCCAAAACACTGTTGTTGTGTAAATGAGCAGCAAAAACACATTAAAAGTGTTCCGTTTTTAGTTGAAAGCGGTATCGTGTAAGCGTACCCTTAGACACACACACCCTAACCCTAACCATCAACAATCAGTGAATGAATCTCAACAATGGTAAAAAAAAATCAACAAAATATTCAGGTAAAACGTCTCAGGTTACAAATGTAACCATTGTTCCCTGAGAACAGGGAACGAGACGCTGCGTCAGCTTCGACGCTACGGGGAACGCCTCCAGCGTGACTGGTGCCTGAAATCACATTGAATCACGTCAATCCTATTGACCGGCGACAGCCTATGATGTCATCAAGGTGCGACCAGGAAGTATATAAGGGCGCCTTGCCAACATGACAGTATCTATCGTCTGAAGGGACTGTTTCGGCAGGCAGGCCCTGCGGCATGGCACAGCGACGCAGCGTCTCGTTCCCTGTTCTCAGGGAACAATGGTTACATTTGTAACCTGAGACGTTCCCTTTCGAAAGGGAACTCGCGCTGCGTCAGCTTCGACGCTACGGGGAACGATATACCCACGCCGCCATGCCGACGGGAGTGCATGCCCAATGGCAGTGACAACTGTCAAGACAAGCAAATCTTGCTGAAATGCCTGAACCACTCCCCTTCTGGTCACGTTAGGCTGTCAGTGACAGCGCTCCCTACGGTCATAGCCCAAGCTATCGCCTGAGAAGGAAACCTTCACACACATGAGGTCCTTCCCAGGCCTTGCTCGAAGGCCTGGAACCAACCCATTCGACTTAGAAGGGGTTCCTTTAAGGGAGCGTGGCAAGGGAACTACGAGGGAACCCTATGCCAGTCACTATTCGGGAGATTATCACCGAATGCCTCCAGGGAGACCTGACCAGGTGACCCAGTCTAGTATGGGACACGTAATACGGTCAACCCTGTCTGTACAGTACAGGGCCTCTGGTACTCGCCTCCGAAGAGACATCCCGCTAGGGTGCTGCAAGAAAGGGCAGCATCACCGACTAGCCGGACCTCAGAGACGGGTTATCCCGGAGAGCAGCGCTCAGCGAAGTGCTTTTCAAACCCTTGCTAGCGAGGGGAGTCAAGCCGCTCGATCCTCGGATCTACCAAGCACTTATTTTAAAACGTGCTTAGGAGGCCAAAGGCCTTATAGGCTGAATATATCGGGAGGGGCCCCTCGGGACCTACCACCAATAGATCAGCCCCAGGAGGCTGTAAGCTCACAATAGACCCTCGTTTGAGAGGAGCTCATAAGCCTGCCCGGTAGGCAACCATGCCGTAGGCCTACTATGAAGGTCCCGTCCTGTCGGGACCACATAGCCGCAGTGACACTTCGTCGTGCTAGGGTAAGAACACCGCCTTCAGGTCTCGCAAACGGCCAGAGGCCGGTGCCTGATAGCGGGTAGCCACTAGCTGTCAGCAAAAAAGCCAGTTGTGTGTTCCCGCCTAGGGAACTCGTCCCCCAGGGAGGCCGAGAGAGGCCTCCACCTGGTAACCTGATAGACCGCTCGCGCATCCAAAGCAGCGCTCGTCCTCAGGAAGGCCAAACGGGCCTGATACCTGATCGCAGTCGTGCTAGCCCTCGAGGTAGCTGGGAAGACCAGGGACTCGCTTAATCAGGGAGGCCAAGCGGGCCTACCAACTGCAAGACATCGGGCACTCACAGCCAAACTGAATGTGCTACTCATAGCGCTTCAAGCTCACCACAGCGGCTGGGGACCGGGAGCTCGCTTTCAGGGAGGTACCATGCCTACCACCTGATAGCAAAAAGTGCCACTTATAGCACTTTATGCACACCACAGCGGCCGGGGAGCCGGCCTCTGCTCATTGACTGGATTTATCCAGGAACCACGAGACCAGAGCGTGCCCTCAGAGGAGGCCACGTGGGCCTACTACTCCAAAGCGAATCCCCTCAGGGAAGCCCGTGCAGCTTTGCCTGATAGCAGCCCATGCTACGATCCGTTACCGAAACTGGGGACCGGGGAACGATTCCAGGGAGGCGCAATGCCTCCACCTGGTAGCAGAGCATGCCGTCCGTCGTGCTTCGCACATCACGCTCATTGCCACAGTGACTGGGAACCGGGAGCTTGCTCTCAGGGAGGCCATAATGCCTACCAACCCGATAGCGGAGCATGCTACTCGTAGCACTTCACGCTCATTGCCATAGTCGACCGGAAGCCGGGAGCTCGCCCTCAGGGAGGCAACCGTGCCTACCAACTGATAGCAGGACATGCTACTCGTAGCATTCCATGCTCATTGCCACGGCGACCGGGAACCGAGAGCTCGTCGTCAGGGAGGCCACAGAGCCTACCAACCAACGGCAGAATGTGCTTATCCATAGCGCTCCATGCTCATTACCACAGCGACCGGGAACCGTGAGCTCATCGTCAGGGAGGCCACCATGCCTACCACCTGATAGCAGAAGGTGCTACTCATAGCACTTCATGCTCACCGCCACAGTGGCTGGGAACCGGGAGTTTGCCTCCAGGGAGGTCACTCAGGGAGGCCGGATGAGGCCTACTACCTACTAACACTCGTGCTAGCCATCCAGTGACTGGGGCCCAAGAACGCCATCCGCAGAGGAGGTCAAGTGGGCCTGCTTACCCCACAGCAGGCCCATAGGGAGGCCCAGTAGCGCCTACCACCTATTCAGCAGCTCGTACCAGCCGTCGAGGGACTTAATGCCTATGGTGCCCCCTCAGGGGAGACCAAGCAGTGCCTGCTGACCACAGCAGGCTCTCAGGGAGGCCAAACAGGGCCTAACTCCTGAGCGAAGGAAACCCAGACTGGGAGCCTACCCCTCAGGGAGGCCTGGCAGGACCTGTCCCCCCGAATAGGGGGTCTGCTTCAGATTCCAAGGATCCTGCCGAAACTCTAAGAAGGCTGGCTGCTGCTACCTGGGCTGACGGCAGCTGTCTGCTGCTGACGAAGGCCTGGAAATCCAGTTAACACCTGGGGACTCATCCCCAGGGCCAATGACGGGTCACTGCTGACGTCGACACCAGTGGAGAAGAGCCTCCGAGGCCCACTCGTGGGCCATAGTGTCGGGACTTTCCTGCAAGGAGGCCGGTTAACGCCTACTACCTGTCCTGAAGTCCAACTGCCCAGACCGTCCAAGCTGGCCACTCAGAGCCAGCTGGCTCCTATGCCCGCACCTGGGGCTGGCTCCATCCCAGAGGCAGCTAGGGACAACCTGCTTCGTCGTGTCCTAGGGCCCCCAGGACGGCGCAGTCTCTTGGGCAGTGCCTACAAACATGGACCTAATCACATTGCCAACAGCAGTGTACTCAGCAGAAGTGCTCAGCAAAGACCCTCTAAATCGAGGGGAGTACAACTTACGTCACCTGCATCGGGGCGGCTGTCTTTCTTTCCATGCAGCGGCCAACCTTGATTGCGAGGGCGTCAGCCATTGGCAATGCTCGGGCCTCAGGGGAGCATCCGACCAGAACCGTACAGACAGAAGGATTATCCGATGTTCTGCTCAACCCGGGCCCTAAAGGAGGTGAAGCAGAGACATAAAGCAAGGGAACAATATCACAGAAATGTGAAAAACCACCGGCCGTACCATCCTCCAGGAAGAGGCCGGGGGCCGCCAGCAGATGGCGGCCACCAAGCTCCGAAAGGCGGAAACAGCAGATAAAGTCTAGTCGCAAACCGGCGAAAGACGCTTAATTCTACCCCACGACTACTGGCAAAGTCGCTGTCTCCTGCAACATCCTCGTCTGCATTGCACGTGACCCCAGAACGCAGAGAAGGGGGCGGGCCTTGGCCTGACGACTCTGTAACAGAGGAGGCTGAAACAAGGATGCATAAACAACGCCATGTTCTTAAATAAAAAGACAGGCCAGGGGCGAACACCTTTATTAAAAGGGAACGCCCCCATCCTTGACAAAGCCTAGGCCAAGTGGTGCGACATAGGTCCGCACTAGATCTACTCAGGGCCCGGTAAAAGAAATATTATCACCTCTAATATTACACAATGAGGCCCCAAAAAACCCCTTTTCCAAAGCCCCGCAGAGCTGGGCGCAGATCTCACTACAGCTCGTGCATTAGCGCGTACCCGGTCTTCAGCTACTTTTCACTTTACGCTAGGAAAAAACACAGCTCACCCCTTACACTACAAGCCCTCAGGCGAGAGCGCGATTCAGTTACCCAAACAATGGGGAAAAAATATAGCACGGAGAGGCAGCAAACTCTCTAGCAGAAAGTGAAGTATTCACACACAACCATCATAATGTTGCAAAGAAGATCGTTCTTAGCTTACTCACGGGGAGCTGCAGGCCCTGCGAAGATCCAGCGGCGATCCAAATTTCCCCAGAAAACCTCTCAGGCGAGCGAAGGTATAGGAGTTCTGAAAAACATAGTTTTGAAAATGTTTCACCCTCAGAGAGGGGGACTCACCGATCGCTCCCAGCGGTGCTTCCAGCCAGCCATAAGGCTAGTATCCGCCCACCATCCTGAGGGGGGCGCTTTCACCAAACAAGCCAGGCGAGCCGGCAGAATCTTACATTTTCTGCTCATCATAGGCCACCGGCCTGATGTAAAAGCGCCCGGGGGAAAAACCAGAGGAAGGGAAAAAAGGCAGCGTTCATCTCCGCGCTCCTCGGGGGGTGGAGTCTGCTGCCTGCGCTGGTTCCGGTTACCAGCCCCGGCTTCCTTCCTCTTCCTGTCGCGGGTGTCCCGCCTCCCCTGCGCCCCAGTCCTCCGCGGCGGGGCGCTCGAGAGGCGACGTTGGCTCGCTATTCCCGTCTCCAGCCCTCAGATTGGGACGGGCCGGGGACACCCGACTGCCTGGGCGCGGTCCCGGACCTCAGCGGAATGCATCTGAATGCCGCCGAGCGCGCCTTCGCCTCTCCGAACCTCCCCACCACCGCCTCTACGGAGGTGCCGAAAAGTTCAGATGGCGAAACCGGGGCATCAGGGAGAAAGGATTTTTTCCTTCTCCCCGATGTCCAAACGGTTTAACCACAGATGTCTCTCCGTGGCCACCCTCGCCGCCATCGGCGCTATCTGAACGGTGGCCCGGAGAGCAAAAACCGCGGTCCGGCGCGACTCGACTACCGCCTCAGGGGGTCCCTCCCCCCTGATCGAGGTCCCTCAGCAGGTCTGCCTGCAACACAGCCTGCAACACAGCTGTGGTGTGCAAAGCCGCTGCAGCGCGACCCACTGACATGTACGCCCTGCCATTCAGCGTTTAGACCGGCAGGGTGGGAGCCACAGTGTCGCCGGCCGCCCAAAGGCGAGATTAACATAACATCTCGTCCACGGGCGGCATCGACACATACCCAGCCAGGCAGTCCCTAGACATCAGCGACATCTAGCTCGCCGATGTCGACAGATGCGGGGCTGAGTAAGGTTTCTTCCATTCCCTCGAGATCTGCTGATGGAGATCTGGAAGGAATGGAAGACTCCCAGGAGTTGGGAGGTCATGGGCGGAGAGAAACCGATCGTCCGAACTGTTTGGACGCTCAGCCTTTCTCCTCACGCACCGCAAAGGCAGCTGCAGTCTACCCGCAGCGCGTTCCATGACTTCCAGCAACTCCCGTACATGGGACAGGATGGTAAGAAAAGCTTCAGCATTTTTAACTGACTCACCCATCCTCTGCTCGAGTGGAAGAGCAGCAGACGAGGAGGAGGAACATAAATCCAGCTCCTTCCTCCGAGGTCCGCCTCTCGCGATCTGGATCGTCCTCAAGAGCCATAACTGTCTCCAAGCGACGAGCCCGATCCATCTGGGAAGCGCTTTTGGTATTTGGACGCCGCTCAGCCTCAGCTCGAGCGTGGCCGTTCCCAGATGCTGAAACCTCTCCTCTCGAGAAGAGGTCCCACCGAGAGCGGAGCGTTTCCAGAGGACAACGCTCACAAATACTTTCACAAGTACTTTCACAAGAGGTTCGCAAACCTCTCATGTATGCTCTTCTCCCAGACAGTAAACGCAAAGTGTGTGTGTATCCAAAGCGCAAGATACACATTCAAAACACACCTGCAGAAGTGGCGTTCTCAGCACACTTCATTGTTATCCTTCTTGTAGACGTTTCACGTGAAGACAGGCAAAACAGTCCCTGAAGACGAAAAGATACTGTCATGTTGGCAAGGCGCCCTTATATACTTCCTGGTCGCACCTTGATGACATCATAGGCTGTCGCCGGTCAATAGGATTGACGTGATTCAATGTGATTTCAGGCACCAGTCACGCTGGAGGCGTTCCCCGTAGCGTCGAAGCTGACGCAGCGCGAGTTCCCTTTCGAAAGGGAACTCTGAACATCACAAAACCAGCTACTAAAAGGTCATAAAAACAGCAGCAACAATAAATGAAAATTTTAATCAATATTGTGAAATTAATAGCACATCCCCCATATAAATCAATTATACTCTATATGAGATCAGTGAATCAGGCCACTACATAATGATTGTCATCATCAATATGTTCAGCTACCTAATCAGCCAATATCACCTGATTACATTATCTCTTGGCTTTCCTTGCCATAACAAATGTGTCTTATAAACACACAGTTAAGGCCTGTTCACACTGGGAGGATTTTTGCGCGCGTTTATTGCCGACGTTTAACGCCTCGTGACTAAACAAAGGGCGCCAATGTGTGCACACCGACGTGCAAAACGGCAAGCGTAAAAGCGTAATAAAAAAAACGCCTTGGGTTCGTTTTTTTGTTTTGACGTGCCATGTTAAAAACTGGCCGACCAATGAGATCGGTGCTTTTGTTCATGTGCCTGGAGCTGCTGAAGTTACAGTAAAACATGACTTGGTTGCGCTCAAGCACAAAACGGTCTTGCCGAGCACACATTGATACAACGAAGAAGAAGTAAGTAGACAAAGAAGAAGATGATGAGCTGCTAATGCCTTGCCAGTTACCAAAAAGTGTGTGAATGGTTTTGGCAAGCACGTAAATACGGTCTCTCTTCTTCTTCTGCGTGACAAGCGAGTATCAGAAGCGTAAAGTGCCGCAGCACCACTTTATGTACCGGGAGCGCCATCTACTGAATTTGCACGTTCACTCGGCGCATGACCTTTACAGCAACCAGAGAAAAACTAATATTAAAAAGTCAAGGGTCAAGATCCCAAATAAAGCAAACACTGATCACCATAATGAAAGCAAACTAATATTTTCAATAAAACATCAACATCTAATCCTATGTTATTTCTCAAACTGGTTTGTAGTAGATGAAGTTGTTAATGCTGTTTTTGGAGTTGTTTAATCATCCTCTGCTGAGATCTTGAAATATTGAATGTCTTATTTTATCTTCAGTTGATTTAATCTAAGGGTATGGCTGAAAGTCAGTTGTAGTTGTAGTTGTTGTGTTTTTGCTCGTCTCTTTTTTTCTGTTCTTGTTTCTCTTTCCTTCAGTGATTCTGCTTGTTAACAGCAGGGGCTAATCACTAATGACACTTAAGCTGTGTCCGAAATTGCCCCCTATACCCTTAAATAGGGCACTATTTGAGGGGACAGACATTTGTAGTGGTGTCGAAAGCCATAGTGGGCGTTATTGAGTGCACTCTTTCAATCCCACAATGCACCGCAATAATGAGTGTACAACTGATGTACACTCAACAGCTAGAGAATACCCATAATGCACTGTGAGAGTCGCATGCTGAATGAATTCCTGTGTCTCGCCAGAAGGTGGCACTCACAGCTGAATCAATCATCCATCTATCAATTCTCCAAACCACGCTGGTCCAGCATAATATCCTACAGGTGTAAATTAATTTTTACTTTATTATCAAATTAAACAATTACAGTTTAGGCCTGTCATTTTTGAAAAATTTCCATCAAGATGTTAGCTCCCGCCATATCATAATTCATAGAGAAAGTTTTTAATGTCAGTGTGTTCAATAGATAACTACACAATTTTAATTATGTAAACAGATATTAAAATATTGTATACATTCACAACTGAGAAAATGCATATTAGTACATACAGATAATGTATATGTACATATGCATTAATACATACACCAATCAGGCATAACATTATGACCACTGACAGGTGAAGTGAATAACACTCATTGATGCACCAAGGCTCATTAAAGCACGTGGGAAGCGAAGGCTAGCCTGTGGGTCTGATCAAACAGACAAGCTACTGTAGCTCAAATTGCTCAGGAAGTTAATGCTGTTCTGATAGAAAGGTGTCAGAATACACAGTGCATCACAGTTTGTTGCGTATGGGGCTGCATAGCCGCAGACCAGTCAGGGTGCCCATGCTGACCCCTGTCCATCGCCGAAAGTGCCAACAGTGGGCATGTGAGCATCAGAACTGGAGCACGGAGCAATGGAAGAAGGTGGCCCTGGTCTGATGAATCATGTTTTACTTACCTGGGTAACGCATGGCACCAGGATGCACTATGGGAAGAAGTCAAGCCGGCGGAGGCAATGTGATGCTTTGGGTAATGTTCTGCTGGGAAACCTAAGGTCCTGCCATCCATGTGGATGTTACTTTGACACGTACCACCTATCTAAGCATTGTTGCAGACCATGTACACCCTTTCCTTCCCTGGTGGCTATGGCCACTTTCAACAGGATAATGCGCCCTGCCACAAAGCAAAAATTGTTCAGGAATAGTTTGAGGAGCACAACAACGGGTTTGAGGTGTTGACTTGGCCTCCAAATTCCCCAGATCTCAATCCAATCGAGCATCTGTGGGATGAGCAGAACAAACAAGTCCAATCCATGGAGGCCCCACCTTGCAATTTACAGGACTTAAAGGATTTGCTGCTAACATCTTGGTGCCAGATACCACAGCACACCTACAAGGGTCTAATGGAGTCCCTGCCTCGACGGGTCAGGGCTGTTTTGGCAGCAAAAGGGGGAACAACACAATATTAGCCTATATAATAGCATGACCGATAAAACACTCTTATTTCACTGCTGTTTTTAACTTTGTGGAAATTTCTGCTAACTGTTTGTTTCGTACATTCAGTTTAACAACATTAAATTAAAGGAGGGTAAACTATCATTCAACTGAACTGTGCGTGTATATTTTAAACACTTTCCTTATGTTCTTACTCCGTCCATGCAATAGGCCTAATTGCACATTCTTTCTAGAGTATTTTACTTTAACTTCTCTGATAATGTCAATGGTATTACCCAAAATAGTTTGTTCAAACTATTGCTTTGGACAAATTCATTCAGTAGTCATTTAGATATTGGTATGTAGCTACATGTCCCTATATCACTGTCCCTACTAAATTCTATGCCCTTGCTCTATTCTCTTCCTCCTCCTCCTTATTTCAGCACAACATGTGCAGGAAGCCTTTTGCAAGCAGTCATCAAGTAAGAACAGAAATGAATGGAATGCCTTGCCCATTTCTCATCTACCAAAGCACCGAATGTCAGAAAACAGCATTGAGATATAGATAGCATGATTTTGAAAACTTCAGAGATGTTTAAGAGCCTGGCTAATGCACGTAGGAATTTTTGCAGCTCTTCCATGCTCTTAAAGCTACACTGTGTAACTTTTTTAGTCTATTCTTAGCTAAAAACACTTAGTTCTTTCAAAAATATATGTGCTCATTAATGTATATTTACTTCTTTCAAGTAATAAAGTATTCTCGTAAGTTTATAATATGACATTGAAAATACATAAGGTAATGGGATCTAACGGTGGTCGCCATGTTGCCCCTCCATCTTGAAAGTACATTAACCAAAGAGGGACATACCCGTAAATTCAAGCTTCGCATTTCGCGTTTTTTAACCGGTTTTAATACTCGATGGCAGTGTACAAAATTCTCTGCCTCGCGCATGTGCGCGTCAACTTGTTCAGACTTGTCTGGTGCATGTGCAGAGAGTTTTCATCTCAGCAGCGTCCAGTAACAGAGTTATACGGAGTTTTCCTGGCTTGTTTATTCCTCAAAAGTCTGTTTTTCCTTGTGTGGTATTTCTGTGCGTTAATAACTCCGTAAGTAATAATAGTTATTGTCATTGTAGATGTGTTTCAGAGTGTGTCATCACGTAATTCAATTGATGTCACCTCAGAAGTATTTTTGTGTCAACAACATACAATAGCGTAATGCTCACCTATTTGAATAATCATTCAGTTATTTTGTTATCAACAATGTTTATTCGTTTTTAGAAAATATTTGCTTGTAATGTATGTTGATGGAAATATGTATCATATCTGATAGGCATATTAACAATTGTTATACAGAGCGCACTGCAGTGCTAACGTTAAAGTGGCGCACACACTTTTGTAACCGGACACCGCTTGCTAGCAGCAGCAGCGGCAGCTCCGCTCCTTTTAATGCAGCTGCATTTAGCACCTATATATGGTACAATAAGCTCTGGTTTACGGTTACATTATACAAATGTAACTTATAAGTATAGTTATACAGTTCTTAACTGTGTATGTATATTTACCATCCTTATTTGTTCTCTCACAGAAACCACATTTATGTAAATATCCACGCAAACCTGTTTATGCCTTGCAATTGGATGACTGAATAAACATTACTATCATCAAAGTTCACTCTGGATTAGCTGCAGTTCTTTCTAGCCGAATAATTAGGCCGGTTGAGTTCCAACCATCCCACTGCGCACAGAATATCCCACAGGCACCGTTTCGAATGTGGACACGGTCGAACTGGAAGCCATGTTAATCTTGGACTAAATCGGTCACCGTAGGAGTTGAAACGAAATCGGAATTGAGAGGAACAGAAACTAAAATTCACTGGATGGTCATATACCTTTTCACCACTAGATGGGGGAAAATATCACACAGTGTAGCTTTAAGCATTAGACTCTACGGAATTACCTAATGATAATAAGAGAGAAAAGCATACTGTAGAAGAAACTTGATGTCCATACTTGTTATGGATTTTACCGTGGTTGATCTTGTCTATGCATTTACTGAAAAAAAGGTTGCAGACCTTTGCATTGGTAAATGTTATTATAAAAATTATACTTATGAATCAGTTACATTTACCAAGCACAGAGTAGTCTATTAAATTCAATAAAGCATATTATATACAAGATGATAAGAAATGTTGACAGCTTTGTGAAAAAAGAGCAGTTTCATCAAAGCCTATGAGGTCATTTCAATGCCACCCCCTCAAATAGCTAGTTTGTTGATCCATATGATCTTGTTTTCTGACAGATACCATCACCAAATGACATTCGGTGACTCGCGTATATAAAGAGTCAATGCATATGTGGTAATACACCATCAGTAATAGACAAGAGAGCTTCTCCCCACTCCCTTAACACTTAACTCCATTCAACCCCTGTTTATCAACTTAATTATCCTTCTATCTGCAAGTAAAATACACACGGCTGCTTCATTCTCCAAGATATCCCAAAGTAAAAGATGAAAGCAAAGGGTGAAAGGTGTGCAGGCGGGAGAACGTGGGATGGAGAAGGAGTCAAAGTGTTTCATTTATAACCAGAAAGAGGCCCTCAGAGAGCATTTATCCATAATGGGGAAATAATGAAGAAAGATTAAAGCCCTCTGGGACATTTCCGTTTTTTTTCTCTAAATGATCATAACGTACCCCCGTTCGTCACAATGGACTCGAAGGGATCTTCAGACACCATTATATAGCCAAAAATGAGCCCTGGCAAAAGCGAGAGTCACTACGTCAGTTAAATGCAGGCTGTAGCAACACCGGTGAAAGGCTTACCTGCGAATTAAGAGCAGCAGCTTTTGTCTCCCTTGTTTGGTAGTAGAAAACACCAGAATGGGGTCTAATTCCTGAGTGATTCGAGGTGAGTTAGGAGGTTCAATTGAACCTATCATTATGGAAATGATTAGTTTAATGCCAGCAGGTGTGTTCAATGAGGACTTGAATAAGGATCTTTGGAGAGCTCTCTACAACTTAACCCCTGACTGAACTATTTCTGTTCTGAAGAAGCAAGGTCTGCTCAATAGAGGTTCAAGAGCAAAAGAGAACAACCAAATGGTGAAATAAAGCATAACGCATCAAAATGATAGCACCATATCAGAAAGAACTGTATAAAGGCTTTGAGATATAATATATGGGTGTTTCTTTCTTTTTTTTTTCTTTTTATTAAAACCTCTACCACGCCTATTTTTAGTTTTGCTTTTTAAATGCTTTTTATAAATGCATTTAGTT
Organism: Gobio gobio; assembly: GCF_949357685.1. Taxonomy (NCBI): domain Eukaryota; kingdom Metazoa; phylum Chordata; class Actinopteri; order Cypriniformes; family Gobionidae; genus Gobio; species Gobio gobio. Next base: position 24,784,661 of record NC_137110.1, on the reverse strand, counting down.
TGTCTGTCTTAGTCTGGGACGTAAAAATTAAAAATTCTGATTTTGACGGCTGCAACACACTCCAATAAAATTCAAACAGAGGCAAACTAAAAGTGAAAAGATTATAGAATATCCAAGTTAACTTTTGATACAGTCTACAATAAGCAGGTGAATAAAAGGAGCATCCATGGCTCAGTCTTTGCCAGCAAAGATGGGTATTGGCTCACCATTTTGTGCCAAATTTCATGAGAAAATTGTCAAACTCAAAAACCAAACATATGTGAAAAGGCAATCTGTGTAGAGCAAGGCAGGAAATGTGCATGACCTCCGAGTTCTCAGATGGCATTGCATATGAGAAACCATCATGCTACTAGGGTTGGATACCGAAACCCATGCCAATACCGGGATACCGGGATACCGGGTCTATGCACGTGACGTCACCGTTGGCCGGAGTGACTGCTGCGGTTACGCCCACTGAGTGGAAAAAAACACATAAAACACGTCTAAAACGAGAAAGAGCTTTGAGATTGACTACAAATAGATTTCTGAGGTACATTTTCACAGACTGCCGAAAGCTACAGAAAAGAGATGCAAATGGATCGCTGCAGGAGATGTAATAATAATAACTTATTATTGTATGTCAATATGTTGAATTTTGGGGTAAAATCATACCCTATATATTGTATTGTTATATTGTATTGCCAACTCCTCAATTAGATATTTACCATCTTATATTCTGCATAATTGGATGTTTAAAAAAAAAAAAGAAATCACTGACAAAAACTGTCTGGATGAAATTACGATATATACACCAATCAGGCATACTATTATGACGACCTACCTAATATTGTGTTTGTCCCACTTTTGCTACCAAAAAGCCCTGACCCATTTAGGCATGGACTTCACTAGACCCCTGAAGGTGTGCTGTGGTATCTGGCACCAAGATGTTAGCAGCAGATCCTTTAAGTCCTGTAAGATGCAAGGTGGGGCCTCCATGGATCGGACTTGTTTTTTCAGCACATCCCACAGATGCTTGACTGGATTGAGATCTGGGGAATTTGGAGGCCAAGTCAACATCTCAAACTCGTTGTTGTGCTCCTCAAACCATTCCTGGACCATTTTTGCCATTATCCTGCTGAAAGAGGCCACAGCCATCAGGGAATACCGTTTCCATGAAAGGTAACTGGCCTGCAACAATTCTTAGGTAGGTGGTACGTGTCAAAGGTGTCATGCTTTGGGCAATGTTCTGCTGGGAAACCTTAGGTCCTGCCATCCATGTATTGGTTCAGGCACCGGTACTGTTTTGAAAGTATCGATTTGGCACTGTAAAAACAACCCAAACGATACCCAACCCTACATGCTACTGTGCTAAATATAGCCACATGGGCTTGTGAGTACTTTGGAAAACCTTTGTCAAGAAATGCAACTTGAATCTCTGTTATGCAAGGAGAAAGCTATAAATCAATTATATGCAGAGATGCTGTTGAGTTCTCTGGGCCTGAGCTCATCTCAAATGGTCCAAAAAGCAGTGGAAATGTGTTCTGTGGTCAAATGAGTCCATGTTTCAGGAACATTGAGTTCTCAGTCCCAAAGACGAAAGAGACTTTCATCAGCAACAGTTGCAAAAGCAAACATTTGTCATGGTATGGCCGGTGCATCAGAGCAAATGGCATGGGTGACTTGCTTAGTTGTGAAGGTAACATTGACATGGAGGTGTACTAGGATTGTACAGAGACATATACTGCCATTAAGATGACATATTTCCTGGGAAGTCCATGGTTATTAGGGTAAGACGATGCCAGACCTCAATCTGCACTGTTAGAAGTTATTACTTTTATAACCATGATAATCTAAACAAAATGTGAAAATATTCTGTTGGACATTGTTAGAGGACAAATTACATAAACTAGTGTTTCAAGAGTTTATATTCCAAAAGTGCCCATACCCCAGGGTTGTCCAATCCTGCTTCTGGAGGGCCAACCTCCTGCTGAGTTTAGCTCCAAACTTTCCCAACACACTTGCCTGGAAGTTTCTAGTAACCCTGAAGACATTGTCTCAATCAGCTCCCTAGCTTCCTGGGTCTTGAATAAGTATATTGTGTTGAATTCATGCACTGGTAATGACCCTGGCTCACTACACATTGGGATGAATCTATTGATGAATCTATTTCTGGCAACATGACAACTGCCCACATTGTACATCACTACTGGTTATGAACAACATCAGAACTGATATCTTTCTGGCATAATTTTTTTTATGTTAAATAAGGTACATTATGATACCTTACTTGTTACATATACATGCAACATTTCAGCAATAAATAAACTATAAACGTTAGCTAGATTATGTTCATTACCTGCCTAGCGATGTATGTATGCGATGTATGCGCACAAGTGAATGTGATCATCTCTTCCTAGACAAAGAATAAACAAGATGTGCAAGATCCAAGTGCAAGATGTGCAGTGCCAATCTGTCGTATACATAGCATTATAATGAGAACATGGTTGTAATAGACTGTTGTTTCTCTCTGCTTTATTTGCCCATGTATCAGTGTTGTTGTTAAGGGAAGAGCGCATTCAGAATGTGAGTTTCCCTTTCAAACAATAGACTGTAAAAACTAGCACGGTCAAGTTCACGTGTGCATCTGCAACCTTTTGGGCAGATATAAATTGTAATAGGCATATATCTGATTAATCTTCTATAGGATGCATCTGATTGAGTTTATTAACCCGCTAGCAAAGTTCTGCAGGGTGGTGTTTATTCACAGTTTCGGTTCAAATGCAATGCCCGATATTATTGATTGTTTTTTTTTTTTTTTCAAAAACATTGATGCATCATAACCTAGCAGTTATTTTTTTTTGTTTTATATGTTCATGTTTTCATAGACATGTTTTCATGTCACGTTTGTAATTGTCAACAATCATTTTCGTAACAGTATTTTCATTATCTCCATAACGGACATGCCCCGCCCCCCGAGTACTCGAGTACTTGAGTACTTGTTTTTGTATTCTAAGTATTCTGTCCATTTTATCACGAAATTCAAACGATAAATGCCGTTTTTTTAACTTATACTTTTACAATGGCTATTCTTGATCATTAAAACTAACGTTTAACAAAAAGAGGGTTGTGTTGCATCGGCTTACATATGATATCCATAGACAGTAAAAGAAATGGACACAGCGACCCCATAGGCTTCGACGTGGAAAAGTGAAGTCAATTAGAAGCTCTCACTTCCTGATGGCTGAGCGTACTGCGCAGCCACAGACTGAGCTCAATGACGTAGATGTGACGAGAGCAACCAGTCTGACAGTTGTAAGTCTTCTAGTAGTTGTGCAAATAGAAATCTGAATCACGTTGTTGAAATATTTTGTCCAGTTGCTTTTGGCTTTCTATGGGCTTCTCCCCATGCTTGTCCCTTGATTTTATCGGACTTTATGTCTCCACGTCCTCCCGATTGCCTCATAGACAGCAAAAGATTACCTGCGAGCTTCTCCTCCTGTCTATACGGTAATTTCTCTACTGTGCGACAGAGTCGCGTGGTTATGGCGCAATCGTTAGCCTATTTTTTACAAAAACGGCTTCAACTGGGCGATAGTGTAAGATACAAGGTAATGGAGCCTTTTATACTTTGTCGTGTTTCTTTAGAAATAAACAATGGACAAATGGAGTCTTTAAACCAGTGTTTCCCAACCGTGGTGACGAGAGCAGGGGTGCCGTATAAAAGTTGAAAAGAACTGTTTATTTCATTTGTATTTTTGTTCTGCTGTATTTATTTGTGCTTTTGCTTGAATTTTGATTATTTCTTATTTTATTACTGACATTGTCAGGGCAAGGAAAAATTTTAACCCCTGAAAAAAAGAAGAATGAAGAAAGGTGACAAACCTAAACAGGCAAAAATTAGGGGGGGGTTTTTCTTCTTCTTTTTTTCTAAGCAACAAAATCCAGAGAAACAACTCAAGCAAAGCCAACCTCTTTTGTGTTGTAAATAGTTGTGTGATGTATAAATAAATTTAGTTTATATTTATTTACAGAATTTACCGCCTACTGCGCGCCACATCTATGACAACACCAGGTATCCTTAACACTCCAGCTCCGCAACACTAGTAGTTTCGGGAGGTCTACCACCCCCCCTGAAAAAAATCCTAGGGGGGAAACACTGAAATATATATGCACACTTATTCCCTGAACCACATAATAATGTTTTTTTTTGTTGTTGTTGTTTTTTATGTAAACGAAAAGAGGCAGGCTTGTGTTTTATATTTTGTTTAGTTATAAATATACATGCAGTGAAGATAATCAATGTACGCATTGCCTGAACCATATTTGTGTGGCTGTTAATGTTTAATATTTTTTTTAATGAAAATGAAAAGAGTTTTATTGTAGCCTAAAGTATACATACAGTGATAACCGGAGTGAAAGCGAGCTGAGTGACGCTATCAAGAACACTGCTGTTCCGTTTGCAGAATTACCGGACTTGTGTCCTCCCATTCTCAGGAGTTCGTTCTCCTGAGTCAAACTTGGCAAGTCTGAACTACCAAGGGCGCAAGTCAGAAGTATGCGTACTTGGTTTTGAGAAACGGCCAATCTCTCCAGGATAGTGGCCCTCCATGAGCAGGATTGCACACAGGCGGCTTTCAGTGCACATGTTCTAAGATGGAGTGGAACATGGACAAGCAAAGTTAAATTTGAGCTTTGGGTATACACCTAAATGGTCAAATAGCCTACACGCAAAAAAAAAACACTGCTCTTGGCTGAATTACTTTTAAATAGAATATAAGCAAGTTTAACTCTTACAATGAAGACCATGATGTGTTGATTTAATAAAGCATCGTTTCATTTGTATTTTTGTCTATTGTATTTGTCCAATATTGTTTGTGCATGGCATTGTTTTTATTGTATTACTGACATTTAGTTATTTTCAATAATTGTTTTAGGACTTTTTTTTAATACTTAGTTCTGGTACGAAAGTCTAGATGGCACAGGCTGATAGGTCCTTAACTCATTAATAGCGATCACATCAATATCTCATAGTGCAGCTGATTGGTTGCTGTTGTATCAGTGGCCAATGAGCTGCGGCTCAACATTCAAATACTGGTAGTTTGCTGTTAGCAGTCTGCAGTGCACTTTACGAAAGAATCTGAAATCAACATCTAAGATAAATTAACTCTTTTACTCCATATGGCAAGAATATACCCATAATGCACTGTGAGGGTTGTGTTGAATGAATTCCCGCGTCTGACCAGAAAATGGCACCCGAAGCTGAATCATCCATTTATCCACCCATTTTCCAAACCACTGGCCCAATGTGGCTACAGCGTAATATTGTACAGGTATAAATTCCTTTTTAATTGATTTTTAAATCGATTAATTAAGATTTATACATAGTGTCCATGACAGAGTTCAAGTTTGCTAAGTTTCAAATAATTTCTAAAAAGCAAGCATAAAATCACAAAAGACCGCCTACTATCCGCCTACTGACCTAATGCGTAAACATTATGGGAAGCGCGCTAGCCAGACAGGATTTAAACTTTGTTGGCTGGAGACCCAAGTTTGGTTAGAAGATGAAAAACCTACCAAGCACAATGTTCACTCAAAATTCCTGATTTCTAACACCGCCATGGTTTTCAGGATTACTAGAAAGCTACAGGCACGTGAGTTTGATCAGGGTTGGAGGCTAAACTCTGCAGGAAAATAGGGGCCCAGTCCAACTTTAAAGGGACATTTATCTACCCATAAAAAGTGCATATTAATACCTTAGTGTAGTAATACAGGTTCAAAGATTCCCCTTTTGAGGGTACTGCACCAGGATCAAGCTGTTATAATAATTATTTGTTACATTTATATAGCGCTTTTCTCTGCACTCAAAGCATTTTACATAGAAGGGGGGAATCTCCTCGACCACCACCGATGTGCAGCATCCACATGGATAATGTGGCGGCAGCCATAGTGCACCAGAATGCCCACAACACACCAGCTGATTGGAGAGGATACAGAGTGATGAAACCAATCAGTATATATGGGGATGATTAGGAGGCCATTTTGATGAATAGAGGCAAATTTGGCCAGGATGCCGGGATTAAACCCCTATTCTTTTTCTAAGGACATCCTAGTATTTTTAATGTCCACAGAGAGTCAGGACCTCTGTTTAAAGTCTCGACAGTATTGTCCCCATCATTATACTGGAGCATTAGGCTGCTGGACCCTACTGGTCTCACTAACACCTCTTCCAGCAACAACCAATTTTTCCCAGGAGGTCCCATCTAGGTACTGACCATACCCTGCCTCATATCCTCAGTAGGCATACAGTCTTGGGCTACAGGGGGATGTGGCTGCTGGCAAACTTGGAATTCAACCCCCTTCTACTTGAAAATAACTACTAGACCGGCACTCAAAGTTGGAGATGGACTGGAACACTTGGAGGTGGGAAGTAGGGAATTTCAACAGCTTGTATTTAATAGTTCAAACAACTAACCGTAGTTTCATTTTGTTTTTTGTTTTTTGCACCGTAAACATGCACAAGCTATCATGCTGCCAAAAGGCCATGAGGAAGAATGAATCTGTCGGTCATTTATAGGGTGCCTAAAAGTGTAGAAAATCCTGATAGTAGTATTACTCCCAGGGCATCTCGATCTGTGAATAACTCAGCCAAACAATTTGTGCCAGAAGGTCAAAGTGAGAAAACTGGGTAGCAAAATGGGATTTCCATGAGAGGGAAGATTAAAGATGTGGTGAGATGAAACGTTGACATGCTTTACAAACGCATTTACAAAAAGTTATGAATATCCCTTGGTATGCTTGAATTATGAAGAACGGTCATGAATGAACTGACATAAAAATATATATATCACCTTAATTATGAAAAAAGCACAAAAGCAAAAATGAAAATGTGTCCATTGCAGCCTTAACCTAAGGTGGAGCAGACAGATTCCTCTGACACTTCAAGCATGAAAACACGCTTTACAATTGCCAGCTTGCTCAGGTATAGTTTGAATAACCCTGGGAAGTGGGAACAGAAAATAACTCTATTGTGTGACGTTAATTAAATTTTGGCCAATATAATTTGACTTGTTGCATAACATTTCTTAGGCAAAACTTTTCTATGCTAAAACTGCCTCTTATCAATTCATTTGTGTGTAAAAAATAAAATAAATAAATAAAAAAAAGATGAAGGGGGAAAAATGGGAACAGATTGAAACCGGCATAGAATATGCTCCCATTGTGCTGCAGCAAACGAACGTGTGTCCTTCAAGAAAGAATAGCGCTTTGCTTCTCATACCAAAGTCTTGATGCTTTCCCTTGAATAAATCATTCACATCTATTGAATCCTTTTCGTTTCACAACACAGGCCGTCCTTTCAAGATGGAGAGAAAAGAGTTTGAATGACTTGGAGCTAGAGAGTTACCTTGCATAGAGAGGAATTAAGGACCAGTAGCCAATATTGTGGATCAACTATGCCCAGAAGAAAGGGTGCATTCTTGTGTTACCTGGCTGGGGAATTAAGCCACAATAGACTTCAAACAATGGACAGCACACAATTCACGGATTGATTTTTACTTCAGGGACCTTAGATTTTCAAAACACACAATATCCGCCGAAGATGGACATAAAGCTGTGAATGGCATGAATGTATTACCCTTGTGGCCAGTGTCAAGGGAATATTGGGTACCTTCAGACCATGCTGGGTGACCTCAGTCTCTTATACATCCAGTTAGAATGGTCAGGAGGTGAGAGTTGCTTTGTGAATTGATGCGTTTGTGTAAGAAAAATATCCATATTTAAAACTTTATCAAGTAAACTTTCGGCCGACCGCCTTCCGTGTTCAATTTATGGAAAAATTGTTGAAAGTTCCCCTGCTGATCGAAAGACTAACGCGACCAGGTAGGCTCGTCATGACGTCACGTACGCATCTTGAGTTTCACTTTCAACATTCAACACTTTTCCACGGAAGGCGGTCGGCCGAAAGTTTACTTGATAAAATTTTAAATATGGATATTTTTCTTACACAAACGCATCGATTCGCTTCAGAAGGCCTTTATTAACACCCCAGAGCCGCGTGGAGCATGTTATTTGATGGGCAGATGAACTTTTTATGGACTTCTAAAACAGAGCAACTATGAATCCAATTCTTATGCTGCGTTCACACCAAACGCGAATAGAGTGTCTGGCGCGAGTGATTTCAATGTTAAGTCAATGGAAAGGCGTGTTGACGCGCATCTGGAGGTCCCGCGGCGCGGAAGGCGCATTCCGCGCGGCGCGAAGGATCCGAATCCTCCTCATTCGCGCGTCCAGTTACTTGCGCGATACGCGCGTTACATGCGAATGGTGCTTTTGTGCATTCACGCGTTTGAAGCGAATTCGCTGTTGACGCCCAAGTTGAAAAATTTGAACTTTGGCGTCAATTCGCGCTGCGTTAACCAATCAGGAGCCTGCTCGCTGCGGTCACGTGGTAAAGTGACGTGATGAGAAACCCTACATAATTAAAAAATATAACTATTGTGTCACAAAATGTAGTTTTAAGACTTTTTCAGGTGAGAATGTAGTTGTTTAAAGCTCAAATCTGAGGTTTATTTATAAAGAGAGCACCTATTTAAAACAATTATCTTGCGTTTTTGGAGTTGTGAGATCCAGGCAATCACCGGGCAATCACCGCTCATAACCCCGCCGAGAACAGCCTTTCCTCGGCCCGTCCTTCTGACGTCTGCCGCTGAATGCATTCAAAATGTTCGCGCGTGAAACTAGACGCGGTAGACGCGCTTTTGACACTCTATTCGCGTTTGGTGTGAACGCAGCATAATGCTTTGATTAGCCTGGACTTTTGTAATATAACTCAATAAATATAATTCGTCTGAAAGAAGAATGTCATATACACCTAGGATGACTTGAGGATGAGTAAATTATGGGCTAATTTTCATTTTTGGGTGTGAACTATCCCTTTAAGTGAAGTCCTGTTAACCCTATAAAGCCTACAGTATCATATTTATTACATGAATTTCTAGGGACTCTATATTATCTATTCTACATGAACAAAACTTTACTGAAAAATCTCTACTACACAAGCAAAATCATTAACATTAGAAAAAATCATGTTAAAAGATATGGATTTGTGGCAAGCAGCGAGGCAGAGGGACCGTGAGAATGGGACGTGAGTGATAATGAGCGCCAGCGCCGCACCGGCCTCGTGTCTCACGGAGGTGCTCGGAGGCATAAAAGGAGGAGCGACGATGGTGAAGGATGAGAGAGGACCAGGCCTGGAGTTTATGTTGTGTTTTGTTTAAAATGTCCGTGAGGGGTTGGCTGCTTTTACTTTCAGTTTGCTTATTTATTTATTAAAGTCTGTTGAATATTCACCGGTTCCCGCCTCCTTCTTCCCAGAACAAAGAACCGCTACAGCATACAACAGGCTTTTGAGAAACATCTATTTGTTTATCTCTCAATCATCCTTGTAAGCCTATTGCATTGCATTTTGCTCACAAAAAAAAATTGCACAGCTTTCATCATAAAAATAAATTTCAATAATTTCAATAAAATATAACTAAGACATATTATTGGAGTAGGGCTATAATATAGAGTGAAAGATATAGAGAGTAGGGATGGGCATTTTTCAAAAATATTGCATTCGAATATCCGAGCTCACAGAAAAAGGAATATTAGAATATTCGTTTATTTAATGTGAAGTTTATTGAGAAAGACGTTACTTCAAACAAATAGCCTACGTCAGGGGTCGGTAAGTAAGTTTGGAACATAGTCAAGGGATACTTTAAGAAATGAATTGATGAAAAATGCAACTAGAATTGCCTGTGACATACTGTTAAGGCCTGTACACACCGGGACGAATATCGCGCGCGCTTATCGCCAGCGTTTTTCGTGACGTTTTTCGGCGCATCTTGAGTGTTCACACCCAATCGATTTTCACTGGCGATGCGCCGAGTGAACGTGCAAATTCAGTAGATAGCGCTACCGGTACACAAGATGGTGCTGCGGCACTTTACGCTTCTGACACTCACTTGTCACACAGAAGAAGAAGAGAAACAGTATTTACATGCTCGCCAAAACCACAGATATATTATGTCTATGGCCAAAACCATTCACACACTTTTTGCTAACTGGCAGGCAGCATTATAAGCTCATTTTCTTCTTTGTCTACTTACTACTTCTTCGTCGTATCAATGTGTGCTCGGCAAGACCGTTTTGTGCTTGAGCGCCACCAAGTCGTGTTTTACTGTCACTTCAGCAGCTCCAGGCACGTGAACAAAAGTGCTGATCTCATTGGTCGGCCAGTTTTTAACGCGCCGCGTCAAAAAAAAAAAACGAACCCGAGGCGTTTTTTTAAAAACGCTTTTACGCCTGCCGTTTTATGTGTCGGTGTGCACACTCACATTGGCGCCCATTGTTTAGTCACGAGGCGTTAAACCTCGGCGATAAACGCGAGCGAAAAACGTCCCGGTGTGAACAGGCCTTTACAGTGTCTTTTGTAACTGGTAGTGAGCTGTTACTCTGTTAAAAATTGGATAAATTAATAAAGCAGTAGTGACACGTAACCTGGCAAGTATCTTCATTCACCGACTTACAACACAGACCGCCTTGCTAAAACACACATATGTGGGAGATGCGGAATGGATAAAAATAACTAAAAAAATAAAAGAGGACTTGAATAAGCCCATTAATGGCATGTTTGAGTCATGCTCTTAACAAACTATTTTTTATTTCCTCTTTCCATATTGTGAATAATAAATGTGTATTTTAATTTGCTTGTTACACAATGGAGCCTAACTTATTGTAATAATTATTTGACATAGCCTATTTTTACACTCCTATTCCATGGCATCCTCACGTACTTAACTGCATTTTTTTTAATTGTTTGCGTGCTGGAGGTACGCGATTACGTCACGTTCAGAGTGATGTTAACATTTAAGCTAGCCGGTGAGAGAAAATGGCACTATCAAAGAGTCTAAAGAGGAAAGTCGACAGCGAAAATAGGGCATACAAAGAAGAATGGAAAGACAACAATGCGTTCATCCTACCTAGGTCGGCAGTGGAGTGTCGCTCTTCCAGTGCTCGGGTTTGCAGAATATAACTCTTCACCTTACCATCAGCAATAAAATGGCAGGTTATAGTAATATAGGACTCTGTAGTTAATGCTGTCCAACTGTCAGTTGTAATGGCCACGAAGTCTACTGTCCCTAAAGTAGTATATGAGTTTGGAGACCATGCTTTCATATTGAAGCTCTATTCTCGCTGTTATGGTTTTCTGTGAGGGAATGTCGTAATCTGGCTCAAGAAACTGTAAGACTTCTTTAAATCCATCTCCTTCAACGAAACTTAAAGGAAGCATATCTCTTAATCAGTTTTGCTATGAGATGGGTGGTCTTGTCGACTCGCTCGGGGGTACATCTGGGCCTACCTGTAGTTGTGAAAGCAGTGATGGGCAGCTGCCTTTCTTCAGTCGACTGGTCAATAACGTTTCGGTGTTTGGATTTCAAATGATTCCTCATTGTAGTGGTGCTATTATGATAACTCAATTTCACTTGATAAAGTTTGCACACAACATGTTGATCATTTTAATCAAAGTAATTCCAGACTCCACTGCGTCTAGACGACGCCATTCTTCAAATGCCAGTCATTCCACAAACGGCAGTCATAAAATGCACAGCGCCCTCAAATGCATTTATTTATAACTGTAAGTTTTTGTTTGCGTGCTCAGGATTTATCAGGGGTTCACTGCATTAAAGGTCCTGTTCTTCGTGATCCCATTTTTCAAACTTTAGTTAGTGTGTAATGTTGCTGTTAGAGCATTTATAATACCTGTAAAATTATAAAGCTCAAAGTTCAATGCCAAGCGAGATATTTTATTTAACAGAAGTTCCCTTTCAAAGCCTACAGCGAACGGCTGGTTAGGACTACATCCTGGTATTTCCTGCTTTAATTACGTCAGTAGAGCAGTATGTCGACTAACCTCCGCCCACAAGAACACGCGAAAAAGGGGGTGTGGTCTTGTTGCTCCCGCGTGGAGAATAGGAAGTGTTGCGTTCGGTTGCGTTCGTATAGTTTGTTTGTTGCCATGTCGTCGAGACGCTGTTATTTTCATCCCGGAGTCAAGTCACCTTTGTTTGGCTTTCCCAGGGACGCTGTACTTAGAGATCATTGAGCGCATGCATCCCCGTTATGGTAAGAGGCGTGACCTTTCCGGTAACGTTCGCTAAGCTGCTGTCGAATCACAACGCGGGAACCGCTGGCACAATTACTGGTTACGTATTTCTGAAGGAAGGACTTCATAGAACAGGGAAATCTTTCAAGCCGTTTTGAGGACAGTGAAAACAGCAGTATACAGATAAGTAAATTGTGTGAAAAATACTGTGTTTTTTTACACGCGAAACATGAACACATGTTATATTGCACACTGTAAACACAATCAAAGCTTCAAAAAAACACGAAAAACTGGACCTTTAACGGCCTAACAAAGCAACCTTTTGTGAAATTCAATATTTTTCGAATAATTATTGCAGATCGAATATTCGTGCGCATCCTTAATAGACAGATACAGGGTCCTATTTTAGCAATCTAAGCACATGGTCTAAAGCGCACGGTGCAAGTGCACTTAGGGCATGTCCGAATCCCCTTTTGCTAATTTAAAAACGGGAAATATGGTTGGCGCATGGTCTAAAAGGCTTGTCCCTATTATCTTAATGAGTAATGGGTGTGTTTTGGGCGTAACATGAAATAAACTAATCAGAGTCTCATCTCCCATTCCCTTTAAAAGCCAGTTGTGCTCGTGCCATGGCGGATTCACTATTTACATGGCGGAATTTGCAAGTGGAAAAACGTAATGCTTCTCTAGCAAGGAAATGGATATGCTTGTGCGTAAGGTTAAAACGTGCGAGCAGACCATCTATGGGACAAGCCGGATTCCACCAAAGCTCCCTGAGCATATAACATTTATGTACACAATAATAATCTTTTACATTTTAATCCTTTAATTTTTAACATTTAAAAATGTGTGTGATGCGCACGTCCCTCTGTGTGTAATAAGCAGAGTGTAGGCACATTGTGGCTTATAGCGCATAGCCTATTACTAAAGCGCTCTTTAAAGTCCCTGTAAAGGCAATTCTGAGATTGGTTTCTAAACACATTATAAATGGTAGAAATGTATTACTGAAACACTTTACAAAGACTGTGAACTGTGTAGTACTGAAATGTGGAGTTAGACGGTTAAACAGTTTTTCACCATTGCTGTGTTCAGGATTTTGTGGGCGGGGCTAAAACAGGGGCTCAATGACGCACTGGAGCCACTGCATATGCCCCCTCCCCCAACACTATCATAACTGTTGATGACGCACTGGAGCCACCGAGCCTGGCCCCTCCTCTAACACGATCATAACTAGAGCACATTCGCATCAGTTCGCCCGCTCAATTGCAAGTTACTGTCAGTACAGTTAGGTACTACAGCCTACAACTTACAAAACAAAAACGATGATATCGAGAAGAGGTGGATTCATTTTGTGAATGCTACCTTGATGGAGAGCTGAGGATCACCACCAACACCCGCCTCTGCAGTGATTTTACACCAGATGGTTTTACAAACTGTCATCGGAGACAACTGGGATTCACTGATAATCCACTGCAAAATGGGGCCGAACCGACTATCTCTCGCCCTGGCCTTCATCCTCCCGTCCTCGTTTTCAGTCCAGCACGCCCATGGGTGCACAAATGGGCACAAATGCATTTGCTATTTACAAAGAGTGAATTTTCATTTAGCATCCCCTTCGGAGGGTTAATAAAGGCCTTCTGAAGTGAATCAATGAGTTTTTGTAAGAAAAACATCCATATTTAACAGGTTTTAAAGCAAAATATCTAGCGTCCGCCAGACCGCCTTTCGTATTTCACTTATGAAGAAAGTGTAATGCCTCTCACAGTTCAAAACGCCACGCTACATCCGACGTCATACGTCGCATCAGTTAAGCTTTTTTATATTTTTCTTACACAAACGCATTGCTTTCTGCTTCACTTCAGAAGGCCGTGGATTACCTTTATAATGGATGGATGCACTTTTTTGGGCTTCACATTTTGGGCTCCCATTCACTGCCATTATAAATCTTGGATTAGCCTGGACATTTTTTTATATTCAGATTGTATTCATCTGAAAGAAGAATGTCATATACACAATGGCTTGAGGGTGAGTAAATCATGGGATAATTTTTAGGTGAACTATCTCTTTAACTAGTAACTATTCCACTCAAGGGGTCAAGGTTTGAATGGTTAGCATGGTCCAGTTAGCCTCTCCCCTGCTGGTAGATGATGCAATTACACAATCTGTGCCTAAAATAATCATCTTTCACCATCCGCAGGCATTCAAGTGTAGCTGTGTATTCTGATCAAAGAAATTTACCAAATATTTCATCATATTATAGTTGAAGTTTTAACAATGCCTGATTTTTTGTAGGGCTCTTAAAAGCATGAAATAGAATATTTTTCTGTCTGCAGCTGATGAATAAATGAAAAGTTTAATTAGGACTGTGCCCATTCTTATTGACTCATCAGCCAATCGGTGATGTCATATCATTTTTCTGTGGCTCCAGAGTGATTAGTGACATGGCATTTATTGCTCAAGTGTTTGGGTCAAAAAGGTGATCCACGAGAAAAGATTTTTCATATACAATTTCCTGATCGCATTCTTCTGAAGGCAAACTGCCATAAAGATGAATAGGAATGTTAACAGATATCTGTCTCCACGTAGTTCAGACCTCCTTGATCCTGCCAGCGCAAGAGCTGTGACGTCAAAGCCGGCAGACTGTCCATTTCATGCTTTTAAGAACCCTCTAAAAGAAAATGTTACTGGTAAAACCTCTACTATAATATAATGAATGAAATACTTGCAATTTATAGGCTATGTTGCCTTTTTTGGTTTAGAATAAAGGTTTAGATTATTATGAATGGCCTTTAATGGAGAAAGAACCCTGCAGAAGTGTAGTTACATATGTTATATGTTATTTTGTTGACTTGTGTACTTACAATATACCAAATGTTTCCAGCAATGTTTAAATCCATAAAAAGCCATTTTAACCAGTGTAACAGCCTGTGTCATTGTGTCGCCTGCAGAGGTGTCAAAAGTATTCGCATTCATTACTCAGGTAGAAGTATAGATACTGGGGTTTAAAAAGACTTCTGTAGAAGTTGAAGTATCAACTCAAGCTTTTTACTCAAGTAAAAGTGTAAAAGTAACTGGTTTCAAAACTACTTAAAGTATAAAAGTAAAAGTAATGTAAGCGGGAAAAAATGCCATTAAAGGGGTAGTTCACCCAAAAATGAAAATTCTGTCATAATTTACTCAAATTGTTCCAAACCTGTATGAGTTTCTTTGTTCTGAAGATTGAAGAACTTTTGTAACAAGCAGATTATATGCAACCATTGACTGCCATAGCATTTTCCCCCTACTATGGCAGTCAATGGTTGCTCTATCTGCTTGGTTACAAACATTCTTCAAAATATCTTCAGAACAAAAACTCATACAGGTTTGGAACAACTTGAGGGTGAGTAAATGATGACAGAATTTTCATTTTTGGGTGAAGTATCCCTTTAAGGACAAAAGATTAGGCCGCGCCACAGTGCATACCCCACCTCCTCAAAAAAACATTTTTCTGAAGGCCATAATGACTATAATGTTATATTAAAAAGTTAATGTTGAACATTTTTAGATGCACTTGGCAACGCGTTTCAGCCGCATATATTCCCATTGAAAATGAACGCATTTTAGGACAATGCAAATACATTAAAGAACCATATTGTGTACTACTGAGCATTAACGTGTTTCATGGAGTGGAAGATTTGATGACTAGTTGCCTATAAATATTGTAAAGGTGCAAAAAGTCAAAATTCAGAGGCATGTTATCAATAACCATTTTTTGAATGTGTGATCAGTGTGGCCAGATTGGGTCAACAATTTCCAGCCCAAAAACCTCACCAAATGTACATTTATATATTTTTTTAAAAATGGTTATTGATAACATGCCTGGTTATTGATAACAAGTTTGCACCTCTTACAATACTTATAGGCAACTAGTCACTCCAAGAAAAAACCCCAAAACTTTAACTGCCAAAATAATGTGATATTATTTTATTGCCATACCAATCAATGTTGATAAGTAAGTTACCATTTTATCTCCTTAAAGCATAACATTGATGATTAAAAAAAAAAAAAAAAATTCCCAGTAAAACGGTTCAAATATGACTATATGTCCAGGTAGAAACTGTCAAAACCGCAATCCCTTAGAAAAACACAAGATTTTCAATGTCAACAGTAAGAAGCCAATTTACGCGCAAAAAGTGCCCAATATAGAGATTGGAAAAAGCTATGTAATTAACAGGCATTTCACACGTTAATGCACACACCAATGTCAAAATGCGTAATTCATTTATACTGTACAATAATCCGTCAACAAATACATAACAACAATGCGCATACCCTTGTGTTGCACTTTGCTTTGACAAAACTACAGTA
The DNA here is from genome assembly GCF_949357685.1 of Gobio gobio. NCBI lineage: Eukaryota > Metazoa > Chordata > Actinopteri > Cypriniformes > Gobionidae > Gobio > Gobio gobio. The sequence goes on along the minus strand of NC_137110.1, from coordinate 24,768,190 downwards.
TGTCTTTCGTGAAGTACATGGCACATGCACATTTAGCACAGTCAAAACGGATTAGTCGTTGATTTTAACATCTTTCAGCATCTGTCGGGGTTGCTAGTTGCAGATGTCCTAAGTGTGTGTATGATGATGGACAGGAGTCACGGTTATATTTATAAAGAGTCTTCGAGTCACAGGTGTAATTCACGTTTGAGAGTTGAGTCACTCTCCCACTCTTTACTGTAGATACAACTTACTGTGTATTTATGCCACTGGCATAGCGATCACTGATTCACTACGAGTCATCGCGCTAAAAACCCGGCTAAAGTCATGAATGAGGCTGAGCACGTCTGCCTGCTGATCGCTGATTGGCTGAAAGTACGTGCTCGTCGGCGAGAACCCGCCCTATCTGGCAACATGGTGTGTGATTTGTGCAGGTGCAGGCGTGATTGATAGCCTACAACCCAATAGGGTGTCGGAATGGTTTGTGTTTATCCTTCTCATCCAACCACAATCAAATTCACTCTGTCCGGATGGCGCGATTTATCTGGATAGTTTTTTTTATTTTATGACAAGCCGGAATGAAAACATGCCGAAATAGGAGTAACGAGGCTATTTTTAAAATGTAAGGAGTAGAAAGTACAGATAATTGCTTGAAAATGTAAGGAGTAGAAGTAAAAAGTAGGCTGAAAAATAATTACTCCAGTAAAGTATAGATACTCAAAATTTCTACTTAAGTAAGGTAACGAAGTATTTGTACTTCGTTCGTTACTTGACACCTCTGGTCGCCTGTCAATGATGTTATATCCGCTTTACCCTTGATTTCCAGTTTTTAATATATTATGTTTTATTAAACAAGTGAGCGACTCTTTGGATACCTTTATCGCCAGAAAACGAATCATTATATAGCTCAACACGTTTAGTATTATTGTTTGAATCTATTGTTTTCTTGATTTACCGCGAATTTACGCGATCAAATGTAAATGTAACAAAGTTCAAGTTCTCAGGAAGGAGGCAGAACTTACAATAATAGAGGCAGCGGCCAACTGCGGCATATAAGCATAATAAAAAAAAGCAACGTAAACTGTCCCAGGCCCTCGGCATCGCTTCATACCACAAATAGTAACATTAATAAAACTTTAATACATTAGCTCAGCCATGAACATGATTTCTGCCTGAGGCCCGTCCGATTGCTTTACAATCGACAGTATGTTGAATAGAGTATGCCAAAAGTCCCTGGATGGTCTACTATTTCAGGTAGATTTTTGAAGTGTGGATCTTTGCATGATGGTCAGCGTACAGTGATCACACTCTAAAAAAAATGGTGCTATATAGCACTTAAAGGATTAGTTCACTTTTAAAAAAACTTTTGCCGATAATTTACTCACCCCCATGTCATCCAAGATGTCCATGTCTTTCTTTCTGCAGTCGAAAAGAAATTAAGGTTTTGGATGAAAACAGTCCAGGGTTTTTCTCCATATAACGGACTTCAGTGGGCTGCAAACGGTTCAAGGTCCAAATGACAGTTTCAGTGCAGCTTCAAAGGGCTTTAAACGATACCAGGGACTTATCTAGCGAAACGACCAGTTTCTGCGAGAAACCGAGCAGTATTTATGCTATTAATTTACCTCTTAACAGAGGAACGCGATCGTCTCTGAACTCCGCCATTACTTCCGGAGAGTGAGGTCAAATTCGATCGTGGTTATAGATATATCGATGGTAGATGCCTCATTCTACTGATCCATGCAGTCGCTAATGAGGCATCTACGTATACATCTATGACCACGATCTAATTTGACCACTCCCCGGAAGTGATGGCGGAGCTCAGAGACGATCGCGTTCCTCTGTTAAGAGGTAAATTGATAGCATAAATACTGCTCGGTTTCTCGCAGAAACTGGTCGTTTCGCTAGATAAGTCCCTTATTCATCGTCTGTTGTCGTTTAAAGCCCTTTGAAGATGCACTGAAACGGTCATTTGGACCTTGAACCGTTTGCAGCCCATTGAAGTCCATTATATGGAGGAAAAACCTGGAATGTTTTCATCCAAAACCTTAATTTCTTTTCGACTGCAGAAAGAAAGACATGGACATCTTGGATGACATGGGGGTGAGTAAATTATCAACAAAAGTTTATTTAAAAGTGAACTAATCCTTTAAAGTGGTTCTTTGGCTCGTAATCACAGGGGAACCACTTTAAGTGCTGTATAACACCAAATCTTGGTGCTATATAGCACTGCTACCATATACAGAACCTGTTAGGATATGGTGCTTTATAGCACCAAAAGTGGTTCCTCTATGATAACGAGCCAAGAACCACTTTTAGTGCCATATAGCACCATTTTTTTAGAGTGCATGATGCGAATTTCATCATCAGAAGAGTATGCGCACTGCTTTTTGGAGGATTCGGTTCAGAACTACAAACACGAATAAAAAGAACCACAAGCATGGTGGATGTTTGAGAGACCGACGGTTAGTAGAGAGTGACGCCCTGGAAAGGGTTTGAATTATTAATAATCAATTTCTAAACTGATAAAAAAATATATAATGGTATCTGTTATATTTCATCTGGAACAACATTGTGGACTTTTATAAAGATACAAACAGCTCAACAGATACGTCAAGAGCTAATCAAATGTAGCAAACAAAAGCACAACCGTGCTTGCTTGATATGCAAGGACCGATGAGGTTTATATAATTTGTTTCAGAGATAAATGGAAATTCTGGGCTTGGAACTATATGTGGGTAAGAAAATGACAGAATTTAAATTTATTGGTGAACTACACTTTAATACTTCTCAATTTCTTCATTAGGTTCATGAAATTGCAATGCATGTGCCCAAGCACTGGAGCCCTAGACGCTGACTTTAAATGAAAAGTCACAGGTCATAGTCTCCTTAGGACCTGGTCAAGGCCACACTCATAAAGAGGGAGGGAGGAAACCTCAAATCATCACACAACCCCACCTGAGTGGCACGCGCTTGGGCTTGGTTCTCCCTTCTGAAGCCCTGATAACACGGCTTTCTTATCGCCTTCAAGAGAGGAGATTTGGCCCCTGTCCAAGAGAACCAACGAAGCAAGAAAACCACTGTCTAGACACTTAAGGAGAAGTCAAGGAAAAAAATGCTCTGTTTGACAGGAAATACTGAAGGGGCTTTTCACTGAAGTCAGGCGAGTTGAAGGGCTGTAGTCCAGACAATGTCATTGTGCTGGACCGTCTCACCAAATCCCCTTTTCTCCCACCATTTCACAACCTTTTACCATGGATCTCAGAGCCGGACTATGGGGAATCACCTCTTATATGTGCTATCTCTGAGCAAGAGAGTGAACAAAACCGGCATGGCTGCTTTTAGGTTTACAGTTACCATTAACAAAAATGATGGGGATCAGACATGACATTGGGCAGAATACTTCCCAGAGAGGTCATTGTTAGACTTTTTTAAACATCTTGTTCATATATAATTGTTGGTCTATCAATGTCATTGTTTTCCTGTTTTCACACATACACACACACACACACACACACACACACACAGTAATTTCACTTAAAAATATGCCTAACTGAAAAAAAAAATTCAAAAATGATTTTGGCAGACCAAGTTCACAACATTTCAACAGCCCTATTGAATGATTTACAGCAGTTTTTGTGGAAACAGTCTATTTTTGCTTACACTAAATAAATGCTTTTAATTCTCTGACAGCAGGTAGTGAAAAAATTCAAATGTTAGCTACAACAAGATGAATCATGCAATACTAGACTTAATACAATGCTTTGCAATACTTGATTTGCCTTATTTTAAATAATGGACCCATTTCACATTTCCAGGTTTCTCATAAGTGGAAGCCGTCATAGTCGGGTAAACTTCTATAGCAGTGAATGAGAGACTTTTGTCACCATTTGCTCAAAAAATGATTTGCTAAAAAAAAAAAAAATCCACAATAGTGGAAATAATAAAGAGATTAAAAAATAGAGAGATTGATAATGGCAGTCAGAAGAAAGAAAGATGTCAACTTTACCGTCACTCCCATAGTCGCTGTATTAGAAACTAGTGTTGTCAATAGGGCTGCAACAAACGATTCTAATCGATTAATCTAACGATTATTAGAACGATTAATCAATTTATCATAGATTATTGTCATTTACGTCAACGACTAATCAGTAAATTTTGAACGATTATTCAGCTTTTTCAGTTAGTTAAAACATTGAGTTCTACATATTCTAACTATAATATATAAAGAAGAAAATCACTTGAAAATGGTTGTTTTAACTAACTTTGAGCCAAGTTCTCAGAACTCAAATCACACACAAATGCTCTCTAAGCATTGTTTAAATATTCTATTCTCTTTCAATTGAAAAAATAAATAATAATAAACAAAAATTAGCTGCATTACAGACCAAAAAAAAATAGATGTTTGAATGTAAACATCTCTTGGCAGCAGTATTAAGAGCTTCATTTGTAAAACAATAATAGGCCCCACTACTTTTCTTAGAACTGAAACAGAAAAAGAGGACATTTACTTCAGGACACAAAGAATGGTAAAAAAATATTAATCTGCAAATGACATTGCAGACAAAATGACATAATATTAATCTCTTCCATGACAATTGAGCTGACAGTACATGCACGTTGTGCTCCTGTGAAAAGTTTCGCCTTGCACATCGAATCAATCATTCAGCTCCTGGTTCAGTAGTCAGGGCACTGATCAGGACAATTGTCAATGGGCTAACTCCCTGATCAGTGCCCTGACTACTGAACTATAGGGAGCTGATTGAGACGCAGCCTTAGTTTGAAGTTTTGTGAAACTTTCCCACATCTTGCTAGTTCAGATTTGTTTGCACTCCATCATTCGCGCTGTTTTCTTCAACCGCAACATTTGTAAGGGGTGCATTACACTCTAGCGCTACAGCGCCGTAGCGGTCAAATCGCGATATTGCAGGCCCTTACATTAGGTCACATGAGATCAAACGACTACTCGACAACAAAGATATTTGTCGACAATTTTTTATTGTCGACGTTGTCGACTAATCGTTTCAGCCCTAGTTGTCAAAAGTAGCGCCCGCAATACTAAGTCGGTACTGAAATTTTAAATATGTGACACTTTGAGCACTGTTGAAAGGAATCGTAAACGGCCACCTGGCCATTGTGCTCACACACTCATCAAATATCACTGTGATTGGCTACAATGACCAGCGCTTCAAAAACATGTTGTAATAAATATACATCAATGACACTTTTCACAGAGCGCTTACACAGATACACACGGGAGCGTTTGAATGCAGGCGCCTATCAACCTACCAGTCTGCTGGTCGACGCCTGCTTGTGCTTTCAGATGCTCCTGCTCCCGCTTTCAAAACACTTCGGTGTGCTTTCAAATGCTCCCGTCCTTTGATCATTGTACCCAATCACAGACACATCCGATGAGCGCATGAGCGCAATGGCACATTTTTTAAATTTCAGTACCGACTTGGTATCGTGGTCTGTACTTATGACAACACTATTAGAAACACCCTTGCAGCAGCGTTAACTAGTTTTTTTTTTGTTATTTGATGCAAAGGTAATATAATGCAAAGTATAGTCCTAGTGTTATAAATCAGGGCTCTACATTAAGCCTGTTCACGTGCTTGTCCTTCGGACAAGTAAATCTGTCATTCACTTTGTACCTACTATTTGTACCTTTTATTAAGGGCTTATAAAATATAGGCTATGCTTCAGCTTTCCTTTTATATTCTTAAATTAGATCAATAAATTAAATTAGAAGACACTATAGGGCTGTTACCAATCAAATTAAATAATTTACACTGAAAAATTACAACTGCATTATATAATGTTATGAGATTGTTTTAAATATTTTTTGAATATACAAATAAGAAAAGTTGGAAAGAATGTTTAAATATGAAACTAAAACACCATAGGTAGGCAGTCGTTTACGAATAGGTAATTGAATCTTTGATTCAACCGATTAATTCAAAACGCTGAATCATTCACTTACACGCTGTTGCGGTGACATGAGTTCTGTGATCTTTGTTTGGAACTATTTTCGCTGCTGAAATAGAACAAAAACACTCAATATTGTGTAACGGAGCCTAGCTAGTAGTTGCTGTGCGAGTAAACCTCTAGCGACTGACGCTTATAAATAAACTCTACATTTCTACATTTAACTGTTAACTGAGTTTCTCTGTGTGAGCGGTGCACATGTGTTTCGATTTCTCCTCGAGAGGCTGCGCGAGCATCAACAGCAACGTTACCGTCAGTTCATTATAGCCTACATTATATATTATTATATCCACTATCGATCTCCACTTACACTAATGAACGCAGAATCATTCTTGCATTTTGGTGATTCCCTAGTTATTTTTTGTTAATGACGTTTTATCAGGCTACTTGTCCGGTCGGGCAAGTCAAATTCTCTTTCACTTGCCCCTTCAAAAAAATCCACCTGTCCCGGACAAGCAGACAAGCCCTGTATAAATGTACATACATTTCTTTAAAAATTTAGTTTATTTTAGTTAAAATACGTCATCACAGTCTGTGAAAGGGTCCATTAAATCATCTTAAAGGCTCCTTGGAAATTTGCTGATGCCCTCTTGTGGGCCCTGGCAACTTTGTTGAGAACCACTGTGGTATAAGTATGCAAAATTATTTGTTGCTGTTTTCTATAAAATGCATGATTCAATTCAATCGCCCCATTGTTTCATGCACTGAACAGGCATTTGAGTGCCCTTCACCCAGAAACAACTGAAAAGAAAAGGTGCAACGCAAAGACAACTGTGTTTACAGTCTCATCACATGCTTTGGATCTGAATGGCACCCCTGTGTCACAGCTCAGTGAAGCAAGACGAGCCAGCCCCAAAGCGCTTGCAATAAAAAAAACATTACTCACTGTCTAACAAACATGCACTCGCACACAGATAAGAAAAAACAATCATCTCAAATACACTGACCTCTTACCACACAATATGTCCACACACAAAAACAACACGATATAATCCATCATTAACTTGCTAAAACATGTTACTAAGGCCTCTGACAGTTCAGTTTAAAATCAAGAAACAGATTACTAACAAAAAGAGGATGTATCCAATTATTTTATGAGGTGGTGATTTCGTATGAATTCAAGAAACATACGTTTTTAAAAGCAGATATTTGCAGATTGTACGAAAACATTTGAATGAGATTCATACGAATTAGACACCAATTCGCCAAAACGTAAAATAGTTAAGTATTCCCCCGAGAAGGTGTTGGTGTATCCACACATCCAGGTTTGGAAAGATATCAAATGTAAACAAGTATCACTGGGGTGGGGGGGGGGATATCGGTTGACCACTAATCTGAATAGATTTCCTCTACAACCCAAGGCAAATAATAAAATAAAAAAAAACACTGGAGTACAGTTGTTACCTGTGGCATGATTTCGATTGAAATATCACTGTCAAGTTTTGCTTCTGAAAGGTTGAACCCAGGAGGACTATGATGAAAAGCACCCGGAATATCAATTAAAAAGCGCGAGGAAAGAACAGAGCACACAAGGAAGAAGAGAACAGAGCTTTGGCATCGGCTCCACTGATTGGTTGTACACATCCTTCTGCCCCCTTTGACCACAGGTTAAGTCATGGGAAGCGTGGGTGGCAACAGCAAGCAGAAGTAATTATTGTTCGGGGCCTTTTAATTTCAGTGGCATTTAAAATGATTAATCCTTTTCTAGAGCTCAGTCAGAGTACTTCGTATTTTCATATCGGCCCCCGAGGAGTGACTCGCTTCTGAATAGGTCGTCTCTCTCTCTCTCTCTCTCTCTTGATTGCTCTCTGTACATTCAGACATTGGAGACGTAACGGCGGTGTTTGTTATTGGCTGTGCAGATCATACTTTACCCGAGTGGGTGGTTGGAAAGCATCCGCTAATGGTCGCCGGTCTTCATTGTTGTCGGGCATTCAAAGCAATTCACATAATTAGAGCGCATTCTTACTACACAAAACCCATTACTGAAATAGATTAGAATGAGTATATCTGGTATAAATACGACTGTGTAAATGAGATCAGGTATGTTTGACGTGGATCAATTCACTCGCAGGATGTGTTTTGTTGGTGAAATCAATGATTTGTCATCATTTTTCAAAAAAATTGAAAAATGTGCAGTCAGTTTTCATTAGGCACTGCTCTAAAAGAAAAATCTGCCAACTCTCAATAATTCCATCCTTCTTTCTTTATGAAGACAGGTACAATAACATGACATGCAAATTAAATAACCTTTATTGCATCACTATTGCTCCAAGCCATGTGTCACTGAAAATTAATTGAGTTTTGAATTTATATATGTACTAATGAGCAGAATGAAAAAGGATAGAGAATAAGGGAGACTGGTTAGTTGTCACTGGTTGGTTAACGGTCTTAAATTACAATATTGTGTGTGAATTCTGTCCTCCAAACAAAAATCATATATTATGATTTTTGTAGCTGCTGGATAAACTAGTGAACACAATAAAACCCCACTAGCACACATCAACTATTTAATGAAGCTAAATTATAACTTGAATTTCATAAACATCAGGGTAAGCTAGCATTACTATTAGGACAATTGGCGCACGTGTTTTATATGCTGAATTTTATATTAATTAATATTAATAAATAACAATGCAAACTATCATTTTATTTATTTGTCAAAATCTTAATTAGATTTTTTTTATGTTGCCAATTCATGAATTGTTTTCTTTCATAATTTATTTACTAGTATGATAATGTATATTAAATAAAAATTTTGTGGAGGGTGGATTTTCTTTCAAATATTTTAGATATAAAAACCAAATTTCTCAAATTAGTCAATGAGCAGCCGGCCCCCATTGTGACAATTTACCTCAAAAATGAGCTGTATCTTCCTCTTTTTTGCAGCCAAGACTTTAGGATATGGTACACATCAACTGACTTTCAAAAATAGACATTCTCTCATATATTCAATCGAGGGAGGGAAAGTGACACTAGTCTCCCATTTATCGAGGAACTATGGGTAACACTGACATCTAGTGGACAATAAGTAACAACACCAAACACAAGCCATAATGTTAGCTCCTGGTTTTCTGTAACATTATTACGTTTTAAAGGTAAGAACACAATTCAAATAAACAATTGCATGTCATTGTTCTAGGAAAGTGTTTATATGTCTTTATAAAAATATTTATAAATACTAATAAAAAAACTATACTACATTTTCAGCTGAATGTGGAGTCTCAAAAAGCAACAAAACCTAATTTATATACAGTCAAACCAAAAATGATTCAGATATAATTTGTTACTAGTGGGTGCAGGACTATAGTTAATTTATGTAAGTGAGGATAGCAAAATAAAGTGAATTGCAATTATACCCAAAAATTCTTCATACAGTGGACTACCAGTAAAATTGATAAACATTTGCGACCCTCTTTGACCTGACCATGTTTTGCTTAAGTGTTTTTTTCTTTCATTGCTAATGCGACCTTTTACACCACAGACTGGACAAAATCAAGCATTGCTTGGTAATTGGTTGACCTAAATTGGTATGATCTACTTTGTGTACTTAAATTTAACAGCTGACAGCTGATTGGTTGATTGTAACCCATTACATATCTTTCTATCAAAGTTACCTGACATTATCAAGATGAATTAGAGTTCTGAGTTCTTGTCATAATTTATTACCATTTTCTAAACTATAGAGAACTGTGATAATGTGAGAAAATATTGTATGTATATATATATATATATATATATATATATATATATATATATATATATATATATATATATATATATATATATATATATATATATATATATATATATATATATATATATACTGGCCGAAGACGCTAGTAATAAACTGACAAATCCCAACAAAGTCTGACTCTCCAATGATCTCTCCAGTGTAGCAAATCAAAAACCAAATTTCCTCCTGGGCAGCAGTAGACACGGACGAGCGGATACCTGCGGCCACCTGGGCCTCACTCCAAAGACTCGGCCAAGACAATTTCTCTCAAATCACCTCTCTATCTTAATCTGACAGCCCTCCTCGATTAGGAGGTGTGAAAATTACTTCTCTACCCACCAGCTGTCGTTCTGAAATTATCTTAATTGTACCATGATTATGCCTCTAAGCTCCTATGAGAGCAACCGTTGCATCCGTTAACAAGTAGCCTACTAGCAAAGATGGGAAGACCTTCAAAGTGTAAGTGAACACCTTAGAAGAGCTGCACTCCACGCACACACAAATACAGACACAGACAGACAGACAGCAGGAGGAGGACCACCACTAACTTACATGCTAGCGTGTGTATAGCTGTGTATTTCGCTTAATATCAAAACATTAACAGTGCTAGGCCATATTTGCACAAATAAGCTCATTAGCAAACTCAATAAACATTAGACCAAAAGAGAATCTAGAACACAAAAAATAAACAAAGTTGCCCATCTGTTCACACTGTTAGAAGTCAACGTTAATAGTAAACAATGCACTTTTATCAGGACTGGACAAAACCACGAAGCGGCAACAGGTGAGCAGTTCCATTAACTAGCAATGCTTGTGTAAATATACTATTACTTTCTAAAAATGATTACCACATTAAAGACCTTGTTCATTTCTTTAACTATACAAATACAAAAATGCACTCACCACACACACACACACCACCAACGACGTTGAAGTTGCATGGTTTAGTCCCGCTCCGTTAACTCTTATTCCCGCCAGCGTTTTTTTTTTAAGTTATTTTTGATCATTTTCTCACTACTTTCATGGCCCCCAGAATATTTTGTTGTAAGAATATCTGAACATGCATGTCAAGGCAAGAACAGCCTCCGCTTTTTAACAACGTTTTATTCTAGCTTCAAGCATTTTAATCAACACTTAAATATGGTTTGAGTAATTTTTTTTTTTGCATTCGTGACTTCATTGTTTAAAGGGATAGTTCACCCCAGAAAAAAATCAAGAGGAATTTACTCACCATTACATTGTTTCAAACCTGTGAGTTTCTTTCTTCTGTTGAATAAAGAAAATGTTTTATATTTTGAAGAATTTTGGTAACCAGACCCATCGACTTCTACAGTATTTTTTTTCCGCTAGTATATGGAAGTCAATGTCTACCTTCAACTGTCTGGTTAACAATATTCTTAAAAATATCTCCTTTTGTTTTTATAAACAAAAGTAACTCATACAGGTTTCAAACAATTTGAGGGCGAGTAAATAATTACAGAATTTGAATTTTTGGGTGAACTATCCCTTTAATTGCAGCCATATAATGGATGTGTTCACATGCGGAACAACTTCTATAACACAACTTAATGTAAATTTAGTACTATACTATACTATAATGGTAATCAGCTATAGTTGGTTTTCTTCTCTTTTTTTATTTTTTATTAAAGTTTAGGGTCGTCAGAGACTGAAGAAAATCAGAGACCACAAATTGGGTCCCGGACATGCCATTATCTAGGCGTATAGACACATATCCGTCCTAGGAGATTTTAGTTTTGTTTTTACCTTTATTGTTAATTTCATTAATTTATGATGCATGAGTGGCTAACAGCAAATTCTAAAAAATTAAATGAAATAACGTCTGTCAGTTGAAATAGCTGATAATTTAGAATTTGCTCTGATGTCTATTAAGGGGTGTCTATTAGGATGTCTTAACACCCTTGCTTCGTATACACAGAACTATAAATATGCAAATGAGCCCCACCTCCACTCAAGTCGATGTATCAGAATGGTACGTTTTATGTATTGCTCCCTGCAATGTTGGTCACATAACTGTACTTAATATGATTAGCCTTTGGCCTGATTACATCAAATAGCCAATGTGTTGCTAATGTTACACAAACCATGTTCCCGTTCGCCACCTCAGAGTCAGACAGCTGTCTTCTGAAAATCAGTAGGCTATCTTAGAAACGCTTTGAACAATAGAACGTCAGTGGAGAAAGACATATAGTTCATCATAACATCGTAACACAATTCATCCGCTATATTGCTAAATGTACCTGATTGTTCATATCCACAGAAATATACCGGAATAACCTGGCTTCTCTTGAGGCTCCCCTACTTTGCATAGTAATGATGATATGCTAAAGCCCACCCGCACATTAACCTGATTAGTTACAAGGTAATTTGGGCTGTAAGAAACAAGCGATTTCCCGTTTTTTGGACTTTTTACATTACTCATATTAAAACACCACACAGTGATAGACATTTAAACAACATTTTCGACAGGGGGTCTTTAAGTCGACTCTTTTTCTATCCGTTTCCATCACTTAGGATGAAAATGAATGCATTGAACCAGTTCATTTGTAACAACTGGACAATTCATGAGATTTCAGCAAATGAGACTAATGCTTCATCCCAATTCGCATACTATTCATACTAAATATGAAATCTTCCTTAATTTCTAAAGGTATCAATGTGAACACATTAACAGTATCTAATTTGTCGTTTTAAAATATCTCAACTCTTTCATGTCTAACTCCATGACCTGAAACAAAACAAAGTAAGAATATGTGTTTTCTTATGAATGAGTTTCTGCTCTGAATTAGGCTGCAAACAAGTGCAAATCAACTGGCAGCAAATTTGTCCAAAAGATGGGTGAGACTGATTATTATCCTCTACTTTGTGGGGGCCTTAGAACTCTGACTAGCCAATCAGAAGTGAGAAAAATTTGAGGGCGTGTCCCAGGTTTTATCAATATTACGGTATTCCCCACTGAAACCTTGGTTCGAATCCCAGGTGAGGTGAAAATGATGTTATTTATACCTTTTGACACATTCATTCATTCATATATTTAATAGATTTGGATTATGAATCAGTAATCACTTTACTTTTGTTCTAATATGAAACTTGTTTCTGAAGGATACTTATTTTACTATAAATTAATTGGTTCAATTTGTTATACAACTTGTGCGTGTCCAAAATAACAGTCAAGGCTTTTCGGGACATTTTCAATTTAATTGTTTTAATAAAAAGTAAACATTCATAAAAATAAAATAAAATGTATGCCTATTTAATTATAAAAGACAGTAATTCTACCACAACACTATGTAAATGTTAAGTGCAAAATAATGTGAACAAAGGCAATTGGATTGAATGAACATGTATGTAAAAACAAAACAAACTAAATAAATAAATCAATATATACATATATATACATATATATATATATATATATATATATATATATATATATATATATATATATATATATATATATATATATATATATATATATATATATATATATATATATATATATATATATATATATATATATATATATATATATATATATATATATATATATATATATATATATATATATATATATATATATATATACATAATATGTAAAAACAAAACAAACTAAATAAATACATATATACATATATATACATATATATATATATATATATTTGTTTTCCTTTTTTTTTCTTTTTTTTTTTGGTAAATCCTTTACATACAGGAATATCTGACCAAAATAAATAATCTATGAAATCAAGTGACAGTTTAAAAACACCTACTGAACAAAGGTCTATGGAAGAATAAAAAAGAACAGTACTACACAATACTTTTTCAGTTAAACAAAGATGATACTGCCCATGTGCATGTATACAATACAGTTATAAATATGATTGTGCCAAAAGTAAGAAACGAATAAAATGTAAAAACAATATAACAACATGCTTGAGAAATATTATATGTAAAAATGTCTTACAGGTGAGATACAATGTATTTACAATTTCAAAGATTAAAATTGGCGCTTTCCATAATCTAAATAATCATAGATTCATATTTCAAAATGATGCATATATAACACATTAAAAGTTAAGCAGACTTTTTTTACGTTTTACAATCCTGCATGGACCAACATGGCATTCTAAAGTAAAAAAAACAGAAAGACAAATAAGGCAAGAACAATCCACAGTGGTTTCAGCATGTAACAGACATCCATAACAAGATACAGTGTTATATTTTTATGATACAATAATTAAAATTGTATAAAACATAAAAGGAAGACTGACAAAACTCTCCCTAAGTCATCTCGTGAGGCATCCCCTCTTTCCGATATAGGGAAAACAATCTGGCAGAACAATAGACATATATCCCTGCCACACCAGGGAAACCAGAATGTGTGTGTGGACTCTCTGGGCCTTGTTTGAGTGGCTTGACCTGTCTTGCCTCTGCAGAACTCTGCTTTCCGGCCTGTAGCTCTCGTTTAAAAAAAGGGGTTTCAGCAAAGTCAGCAAATGGCATTCGAAGATTGTGAGACTCTGCATACATCTGGTACACCTTTGTAGAGCGGTAAAAGTACTTCACGATCCCGGCTGATAAAATAAATTAATGGAGGAGGTCATCCGAGTCCTCTTTATAACATCCTGCTGATGCTGTTGCTGCTGCTTCTCCACAGCCTCTTTCACCATTTGTTCAATCTCACCCTTAGTTAGCGGGAACTCCTGAGTTCACTGGGGCAAGTGGGAGGGTTACCACTGGAACACTTACAGGGCACAAGGGCAGCATTCTCCGCATCCACCTGGGTGACAAGGAAAATGGGTGTCCAGGACAAAAACTAGACTGCATGCCTTGATGGGACCTGTGCGAGCAGCTCGTGGAGAGGGAGCAAAGGGCAGTGGTGGTGTCATCTCATCTAAAGGAGAGGAAAAAGCTTTTCGCTTTTATCTCTGAAATATCTTTAGTATTCATATAAATAAGGAATATTTAAGGGATGAAGATGTGAGCTGAATTACCTTTTACTTTTGTGGGCTGTGCAGGCTGGATCATTGTTTGTAAGCCAAGAGAAGCCACACCAAAGATGTCATCCTGGAGCATAGAGTAATCCATTTGGGTTACAATCAGTGATTACATAGTTACATTATATGTTTTAGTGAGTGATGATATTTGTAAGTACAAATATGTTCCTCACCTCCTCAGGTGGGTTATCAGGTGGGAATCTCTCACTGAGAGCAGACGACACTGAGGACTTATGCTCTCCCTCCCCTGCAACAGGTACCTTCTGGGACTTGTGCTTGTCCCAGTCCAGAGGGACAGGACAACAACCAGGCTCCATTCACTGCAGTCCAAACCTTTCTCTGTTGTTTGTCTGTGAGACAAGTAAGGTAGGGTACTTGGCCTAGCACCACTTCTAGGAGCTTGTTCAGTTCCATAATCAGCACAGGATCAAAAACTGCATGCAGCTTCACTCCAGGCTGCTTCAGGTCCACAAGGCGCTGTAAATTCCAGCGAGCTACTCCAATCATGCCTTGTGCCTGGAAAAGTTCTGTGGATACCCGAGTTCCTGTGACCCATCTCGCCTGATGGAAATGGAACCCCTCGTGCTGAGAGGTACTTCTCACAGGGATCCACACGGGTACAGCTACCACCTCCCCCTTCACATGGTTCAGCTGGACCATTCCACCATGCCCATAGAGGATCCCCTCTGCAACCTCTGGGTCACTCAGGCAGCCTCTGAGGATGTGGACTCGCTGAATCCTCCACACCTTCAACATCGATGGTTTCAACAGTGGCACACCATCAGGATCGCATTCTAAAAAATCTTTGGAGAACGCTCTCCACTCTCTCCAGCAGCTATTTGGGGTGTGGGACCCTGGTGCGGCAGTGCTCCCTGATGTGCTACTTTGTTGGATTTGCAGGCACTATCCCACAGAAGACATAAGCCTGCTTCAGTCTCTGTAGGTCCGCCTGGTCCACAACACTAAAAGCTGCTGACAGAAACTTGCAGAAAGCACTTCGCAGAGGATGGTGCACTCTCTGGAGAACCACCCCATGCAGTGGAACAAGTCCAGCTTGATGTCGCTGTTATATTGTTTGCAGGAGGCACAGGTGTTGATGAGATGCCCAGAGGTTGCCGCAGGGTTTGGGATCCTGAAGGCAGCACAGCAATCTCTGTTCCACACACAAAGAGAAGTATATTTAAAATATTTAACATTCAAATACATATGATGCATGTATTTTCTATACTATATGTTATTTACTTTACAAATATAATATACTGTAGGTGGGAAGGAAAATGTGATAGCTGGTTCTTACCTGTCAACTCTTTGGTAGTTGGATTTTGGCAGTCCTGCAAAAACGTAATGACGGTACAGCCCCTCAAACATTGGCTGCAGGGACTGCAGCATCACCCAGTACAAGATGCAAGCACAACCTTCCAGGCCACCTTGCAGATATGATCAGCCCTTAAGGCTTGTCCAAACATGCCTTGGAGGAGCAGATTGAGTGTGCTCTCATGCCTATGGTACTCCTGAATGAGGCAGTCAATCAATTTGTGGGGTAAGACTGTTACTCCGCACCAGCTGACCACATCACCATACCCACCAAATGGAACAGGAGTATTTGTTGCCCTTAGTGCCCCTGTGATGGTCTGCTGACCATAAAGTCCACCGTCTCCATCCAGCAAATTCTTAACAGTGGACAGGTAGCCAGCTGTGCACGCTCTTACCTGAGGGAGAGAGCTTCATTCAACTGATTGGCCATATCATTCGGAGACTTTGCTATGCGCCGCAACTCATCCATCACAGTCTTACATATGGCCGCCTTGTGCGTCAGAAAAGCTGGCAAAATGTTGCAGAACCGACTTGGGAGCATGTCTATCCATTTGGGTTTGTCTGCAAACCAGTACTTTTTACAGACTTTACAGCTGAGCGGAGAGGCCAGTATGCAGTACTGGCTGCTTATACCAATAATGATACGGGGTCGTCCAACTCCTGATGAGACAACGTGGGGATTCGGACCGCTGTACAGACATGGCAGAGTATAGTTGTTGCAAACTCTTTCCATAATGGTGTGCTCTGGTTTCCAAATAAAGAATGGATGAAGTTGAAAGTATTTCGGTGATGGCAGCTCATAGACAGCATCAATAAGATCAGGCTGAGTTTTGAGTGTTGCTGGTGGTTTACACATCCCTAACACAGAAAAATGTAATGTAATTCTAATACCCTGTAGTAATGTCCCTTAGTAAATGTGTTAATAAGTAGTAATGTAAATACATGCAAACCCATATAACCCATATCAAGACTCTTTATTAGGGGTGTGGTATGGTAATGGTTTACATTACATGAGTAATCTAAAGCTTCATGTAGGAGTATCAAATGGGATGACGTGTCATTCTAGTCCAAATTAATACATATGTTTTTTTTAGCTGTACTTCTGCATTTTGGAGATGTACTACTTTTACTCTGTAGATCATGTACATACCAACAACATTCAAAGTATAGCATGCAAAACAAGAACTCTACACTTACCTTCAATGATGAGATATAAATGCCTTCAATGCTAGTAGAACAATTGAACACAAGAATTAGAACAGGCCTGAATGTGGCCTAGCCAACAAACAACCCCACCCCCCCACACACACACTAAACTTTACTCTTGGCAAAATGCAGTCAGGCAAGTACCGTTCTCCTGACAACCGCCAAACCCAGACTTGTCCATCGGATTGCCAGACAGAGAAGCATGATTCGTCACTTCAGAGAACACGTCTCCACTGCAGTGTGTAGTCAGAGTAGGACCTTTAGCCATAGGGACTCAACTTGTGCACAGCGCAGAAACAATGTAACATCCCAAACTTTTACCATTTTGAATAACGCTGAACGCTGGAACCTATGTCTGTGTGTGGTTTTCTTACTCTTTTGGCCTTGGAGTATGGATGGGGATATAGAAAGCATCATTCTCTCCAATTCTTCATCATCCTCCATTTCTGTGAAACAAAGCATAAAAGCAAAGATGCGAATCATATATCATCCTACATTTACATATTTCAATTTGAGCTAATACTGTATATACTCAACTGTACAGTCAACAAACTTGGAGGATGAGAGGCAGATGCTAAAAAGCTAGCTCTTGTTCTGAGGGAGGTACTGCTGCAGCCGATACATTTTGCTGCCTGGAACACTGTTTTTGGAGGATGAATGCAGCATATCCATCTGCTCTGCTCTCCCGAACATCCCTCCAAGTGTTGTCTGCATAAATCCCAAAGCCAACCAAGTTGTCATCTTTATTCCTCACAGGTGGTGCCACTGATCTTCCAGCGAAATACTTTAAGGTCCTCGATTTCCTGGAAGCTTCTACTGTACTCAAGGAATGAAAGTAGAGTGTGTCCTTCTTGGGACCCTCTGGTTTTAACTGTCCGGCTCTCTCAACCTTCTTAGTCAAGAATATGGTATAGCCTACATCATTCTTTAGCAGCCATCAGAATGACTTGCCTTTGTACTTTCCAAACTGAAGCACATATTCTCCTTGACCTTGTTTTCACTTTGAGGGGCTGATTTGTCCTGGAGATTAGGGTTGTCTTTGATCCTCTTCACTTCATCTGAGGGATCTTGTCTCGGATATCCAGTTGGTCCTTTTCTGAAGCACACTTCGATCTTGCCTGGGAAGATCCCTTTCACCTTCATACTGCTGTGCTGAACACAAAGAGCTGATTAGTGTTTATGGTCTGTTGCATTAACACACTTAATTAATTAACACTTCTATTCTGATTTAAATGATTTCATTTCTTAATAAATGAAACAAATAAATGTACCAGTTTATTCTGAAATAATTATTAAATTTAATTAAATCTATTTATTTTGTAAAATTCCATGAAAACACAACATTCATTGTTTAATATATTTCACAGTAATAGTGTGTGAAAGTAGAGGATATCTATTTTTTTCATGATAAAATGTTATTCATATATTACGGGCCTCAGCACTGGCGCCCCCCATTGGTGTGTTTTTCCCCTCACTGCTCTTCTCCCTGTGTACACCAATGACTGCACTTCTCTGTCAAGCTCCTGAAATTTGCAGACAACACCACTGTCTTTGGCCTCATCCAAAATGGTGACGAGTCTGCTTGGAGGTTGAACAGCTGGCTATCTGGTGCGGTTATAACAACCTTGAGCTGAAACATGCTCTATGCACTATCATCTCCACAATGAAACATGCACTATCATCTCCACAACGGCGCTCTTTTATTGATCGCCTTTTTTCGTATAATATTTGAGTAATTATCATAAACTAGGTAAGCTTACAAACTCAAAATTCATCCTGTGAAAACCGTTTTGAAATCGGACCTTGCGTTACCATGGAAACCATACTCTAAATTCTTCTAGCGGGCTCCTCCCCTAGTGGGCGGTGTCATATTTCATATTACTTTTAACTACTTTATAATCAAAGTCTTTTCTAATCTTGACAAAACACATATCATCGGAAAGGTCTGGTGACTGGTATTTGGTGACTTTTTTTTTATGGAAGTGATATTTGGACAGAAATTTACAGGAAAATGCATCAAAAAAACTACCAATGAAATGTGGATAACACCTGGTGGCTATTTTTGGTACAGCACCTAAACAAAATCTCATGGGAACTTTAATTTTTGTGATATCAACTTGGTTAGACATATATCTTTGATTTTATAGTATCGTATAACATCGACGATGCAATACACTTTAATTTATTTAGTGCAAATAAAATTATTAAGCCTATTTGGAGAGAGAGATGTTTAAATGACAAAATGTCAGTCATCGTGTGATAACGAAAAAATAACTAGGCTTAGACTACTTTAGTTCTGAGCAGGTGTTGTCAGTAAACAGGCTGTAAAACTGTTGGCTAAGTTACAGACATTCATGAAAAACTGACGCTGATTATCTCGGAAACATTCTCTAACAGCAGTAAAGTTGTCATTGTTTGTGTCAAACAAGTTGTGAATTCGCTGGAACATTAAAACAGGAGATCATGACTTACTCTGTGCTCAAAGTGATGCTCGGAGCTCCAGTGGTTTCTTTGTGGGTGAACTAGGATATGCTTTTTTTTCTGCATTGGTTGTTGTGTTAAATCTTACCCAGATACAATAATGCTGTTTTCTGATTGGCTATTGTGTAGCCTCCTTTCTTTTTTTTATTTGGCTGATAAGTGGCAGCTCCGACAAATAACTCCAGGGGAGACGCGCTTGATTCCTGCCCGGTACCATAGAGTGAGTGGCGCGACCAGATACATTTTGGGCGCTGCAGCATATTAAATATATGATGATAAATCGTTTTTCTGCGTGAGAAATACACTGTGTGGCGGGAGTGCGTGACACTTGTTGAGAGCCCTGGTATCTGAAGTGGGACAATCACATTGACTCCATTGTGAAAAAGGCCCAGCAGAGACTATACTTCCTTCGCCAGCTGAGGAAGTTCAACCTGCCACAGGAGCTGCTGATTCCGTTCTACTCGGCCATCATTGAGTCTGTTTTATGCACTCCCATCACTATCTGGTTTGGTTCAGCTACCAAACAGACATCAGGAGACTACAACGGACAGTCCGGACTGCGGAGAGGATTATTGGTGCCCCTCTGCTAACCCTCCAAGACTTGTACTCTTCCAGAGTCAGGAAGAGAGCAGGTAAAATCACAGACTCCACTCACCCTGGACACTACCTGTTTAAACTGTTATCGTCAAGACGGCGACTCAGATCACATCTAGGCACAGGAACAGTTTCTTCCCTCAGGCCATTTCCTTTTTGAACAGTTAAATACTGCAAATAGTGCAATACTCCCACTGTTTAGTGCAATATCTTCTAAACTCAGGTGATATTTATATTTATTCATACTATTCAAAATACTGTAAATATGTTAATAATCTGTAAATGTTTATTCTGACTAAACCTAACTGTGAACTTATACTTTTATAATTTTTTTATACTTGTGCAAGCACACTTGGCAATAAAGCTCTTTCTGGTTGTGATTCTGATTCTCCTCCACTGAGAATGATTGACAGATGACACTGAGCTTCTTAAATTCCTCGCCACTGAAAAGACAAAACAGCGCCATGAAATCTACGTGTGGTCAAAAATATATTACATCCGTAGTGTTAAGAACTACCATAGAGAATGAATGGGAAAAGTTAAGGGAAGTTTAGCTTACCCATTTTCGTGTGATTAAAGTTATTCTCACCACATGAGTTATTCTCTTATTCTCACAAAAAGAGGATCAGCAATTAATTTGAGACATTAGATGTTTCCAGAATTCAAAAAGATTCTCTGCGTTGGCCGGGAATCGAACCCGGGTCAACTGCTTGGAAGGCAGCTATGCTCACCACTATACCACCAACGCACGCGGGGTGACATAAGTTGCCGTAAGTCATGTAACGCCATCAAAAAAACGTAATCTTCGGAGCAATCCGATATTGCAAACTGAAATAAAATGAAGCCTTTTTTTCCCAAAGTTTCTTTCTAAACTCTGTAAAAGGTAAGGGCTCGTCCGGGATTTGAACCCGGGACCTCTCGCACCCAAAGCGAGAATCATACCCCTAGACCAACGAGCCATACCGCTTCCTCGTTTGTAAGAGATTATGAATTATCTTATGTGTACTGGGTGTATAGAAGGTCTGATTAGTTTTTGATGTCATATTTTGATAAAAACACTGTAACAGTATTATGAACTAAAACACTGTAAACGTACAGATACATGGGGTCAAAAGTGAATTGTCTTGAGTCATTAAATACAAATCTTTTCCCCATATAATACCACGGCCGGTTAGCTCAGTTGGTTAGAGCGTGGTGCTAATAACGCCAAGGTCGCGGGTTCGATCCCCGTACTGGCCAGTATGTTTTCTTTTTCACATATTTAAGAACTTTTAATGATTTAAATGGTACAACCTAATATGCACCATTGGTACATATGAGCAAAACGGACTGTGAAAATTAGATTTTTCAATTTCTCTTAAGACTAAACATGTAAGTACCATTGTTTTGTCTCAAGATGCACACCAGTAATGTTCTTTCTATGGCTTTATTACAGCTATTGGCCCTGTTTCACAGCCAAGACTTTTAACTGAAAGCAACTTTTACTGATATATCTAAAATATGTCCGTGACATTTTGTCTCAAGATGCACACCAGTAATGTTTTTTTTTTTTTCTTCTAGGGCACGTTTATAAAAGCTACTTAAATACCCTAATTTAACTACGGCCTAATCCTGGCTTAATCTAAACCCTGTCTGTGAACCCAGGCCATGGTATGTTAAATTCACTTTAGTGATCAGGAACACAATTTTTTGTAGTCATATATCACTCAGGAATACAGTAATGGGTCTATATTGGACCCATACGCACTGAGGATGGTGTTTTGAAACTGTAAGGATCAAAGTCAGAGATCTGCAGATGCTAGTTAGGTCTTGGGGTCGAAAAGGCTCCAAAACTATGATCAGACCTCACCTATATAACCACAAATTGTTTTGGAAGGTTGCAATTAAAGGGTAAAAAGTATTCTCGTCGTCGCTTCATAAAATTAAGGTTGAACCACTGTAGTCACATGGACTATTTTAACGATGTCTTTATACCTTTCTGGGCCTTGAAAGTGGCAATTACATTGCTGTCTATGGAGGGGTCAGAGAGATCTCAGAATTCATCAAAAATATCTTAATTTGTTTTCCAAAGATGAACAAAGGTCTTGCGGGTTTGTAAAGACATGAGGTTGAGTAATTAATAACAGAATTTCTGGGTGAACTAACCCTTTAAAAGCCTTTGGTGACATCAAACAGCAATCTCATGCTGCCAGTTGTTACTGGAACTTTCAGTGGGACTGGGTTTCATGACCAGAGATGAGACCAATATAAAGCTTTTTGGAAAAACACCAGTGGGTTTGGCATAGACAGCAACATACATGGTATCCAACTCTATCAAGCACCAACTGATATTAAATAAACACCTGACTGACCTTGTCAGCAAGCTTAAAATCAACTGTGGTTGGATGACAAAGCACATCTCAAAATAAACAGAACTGTTCACTGACCACAGAATGAAGGTTTTGCCATGCACATATATTAGCCGTCCCAAACTATATAGACGCTATATTTAAAAAATACCTTGTTGGATGAGCTGAAGCCCAACTGAATAGCTCTCTCAATTCTAGTGACTTTAAGTGTACATATTCTCTTACATATTCAACTATACACCAAATAATCCAATTTCTAATTCTACTGGTCCATGTTTACAAAAGGTCAGTGTTAAGAAGTTTCATCCAATCGGAGCGCTGTTTGCTAAGTGACGTCAGTCAATGCCTAGCAGTCAGAGGAAGACGAACTGAATGCTCCAATGCAGGAGATTTATATCTCCATTTCCTTCTTTCATTAGTGGACTTATGTGAGGAAGTTAATGACCAGAATACCACTCACTGTAACCACTCACTGTACCCATTCAACTGAATCATAAACTCCAACTTTGATTCAACTGAGTCTTATGTGTTCTTGCCGACACACCAGTGCGGATACAAATACACCTCTTCCAGTACAAATACAGTCCTCAATTAAATCTACAAAACAATTTGGTCCTTCGAGCCGGATAGTGTGTCTACACTGGACTAATGATGTCAGAAGAGCAGAGCCTAGAGTATCGAGTCCAAGGAGCACGCCCTAGACGTTCAGTTCGTCAACCAGCTTACTTACAAGACTTCGAGTTGCAGTATGCTGGGCTGCCTAGAACTAATGTTTCCCTGCCTCCGGAAACACTGCAACCACATGTGTCAGATGAATTTCAGCAGGATGATGGAGATATTCCTATGGACCATCCATATGCATCCAGTACTTATCATGACCAAAGGGAAGGATCTGTTGGATCACCTGATTCTTTGGAATCCCCACGTCTGGCTTTAGAGCCTTGGTATCTTACCACAGATCGGTGGAGTGAAAGAGATGAACGCAGCTCTCACTGGAATAGACATTCCTCGCCTCCTAACATCCAAAGCACAATGCATGATCTGGAACAAGAAAATAGACATCTCCGTGCTGCTCAGTTTTCCATGAGGGAAGAGATCAGCCAACTTGTAGAGATCCAGAAAAACATGCAAGAGATGCTGATTAACCAGTCGCAAAGTCAGAGGTCAATTTCTATGCCTAAACCACAGACCAGAGTATTAAACCCTCCAGTTCCTTTGCCTAGAGTTGTCAGTCGAAAGTCAGAGTCTCCAGTGCCATCACCAGCCCCTAGAGCTTAGCCAGTACCTGCACCACGTCGCCTTTCTACACATAAGAAGGCAGATCCTTATGCAGCTACATTCAGATATGCACAGCATGCATCTCCTTCATTTCAGCCTGACTCAAATGTCTTTGCTCCAAGTAACGTAGGTGCTCACATTTCCTCAGACACGGTTGACACTCACAGAGTTACCCAGGTCACATGGCAACCAACGACAGAAATGAGAGCTTCTTTGATCTCCACACCTCCTACTCATTACTCCAGTCCGCTGCATATAGCCCCAGCTAATCACGCAGGGATGCAGACTAACACTTCAAGACAGGAGGTCATTTATAGAGGTCCACAGCCAATAGGGTTGGGTACCGAAATCCGGTTCCAATATGGCACCGGTACTTATATAACCGGTATGTACCGGACCGAATCAGAATGCAGATTTCGGTTCCTCATTTCGGTGCCAAAATTCAAACGTGCTTTCGCGCTTTGGCTGAGCCAGAGACAGACGCTCAGCGCTGGTCACATCACAACTCATGACAACTATTCAGTGTTTTCAACGACATCATGTTTATTTCAGGTTTCAAACATTTAAATGCTCATAAGTAGGCTACTAGCAAAAAACACACCCTGATGTCTATGAAAGCGGCTATGACAATCCTTTCAGACGATTATAATTTGACTAACGTTACATGTTTTATTCACATCAGATACATGCATATTATATAGTAACTATAGCGTTTACTCTGTTCTTCTTCCAGTTCACTGGTCACTTACTTTCATGTATTTCGTGAGACGAGAATGCTCTCAAGTGTTGTAAATCCGACAGATCCGATTCTGAGGCGCAAACTAACATGGCGCCGACCATTGCGCTTTATAGATCAACTAACACACATTCACTCACACATTTGAACATCAGATAGTTCGTGACACAGTTAAGAAGTTTGTGAATATTTTGAATAAAAATAAAAAACGAAATAAACCCGATACAGCTGAGCTATCAGCGCTATTGCGGCTGCTGTGTCATCATGTGAGAAACATGACGCGTCGCCATGGAAACATTAAGACGATGCGTTCTAAAATATTTAGCCAGAGAATATGATCATATTTCAAAAAAGAGCTGAAGCTCGAAGCTGGTTAGTAGCATACCAAGAATACAGACTACTGCTGTTATTATTGTAATTAAGAGTTATATTAGGCTTGTTGTAGTTGGGTTAGGTGGCTTAGGTTTTACTGTGAATTTGTAAATAAGTCAATTATAATTTGTAAATAAGTAAATTGTGTTTTGTATTTATTTATATTCATACATTTAAGTATACATTAAACTTTTAATAAATGGTTCAATTTAAATAAAAATAAATAAAATAAAAAGCCATTTAATGTCATCCACCTCGTTTTGTGGCCTTTTAAAAAAAAAAAAAGTATCGGTTTGGCACCGGAATCGAAAAAAACCCAAACGATACCCAACCCTAACAGCCAACCATTCCAGATTTTACCCGCAGAGACCCTAGTGAATTTGCCCGTCTCAAACTAGCCTTGAGCAACTTACTACCTGATGAAGCTACAGAGCTATTCAAGTACCAAGTTTTGGTAGATCACCTGAAGTTAACAGATGCTCGCCTCATTGCTGATTCCTTTTTAAATTCATCCACTCCCTACTCAGATACCCTGGCGGCACTCACTGAACGGTACGGTCGACCTCACCAGCTTGCTCTGAGCAAAATTGCTGCCATTATGGATGCATCAGATATTCAGCCTGGAGACACTGTAGGCTTTGAACACTTCGCTCTTCAGATCCAAGCCCTGGTAGGATTCCTTAGGACATTAGGAGCTGAAGGAGACATTGAATTGCATTGTGGATCCCATGTGGCTCGACTTTTGTCCAAACTCCCTCCAGAACAAAGAGCATCCTTCAGAAGACACATGAGTTATGAACCAGGCTCAGTATACACACTTCTGGATCTAGCAAAATGGCTTAACTTCGAATCTTGGTGTCAAGACCCAGAGAGCTTTGGTGGATATAAGCCCCAGAAAGATTCCAGAGCGGATCAACAGAAAGAGACTAAATACAAGGTTAGACAGACTACAATCCTTCACGGCTCAAATGAACCATCTCCCCCAATACAACCAGTGCCAACCAAGAGTCAAGGCAAAAGCTTTGCCTTCTGTCCATACTGTGACAGCAAAGAACATTATCTGAGTCAATGTGCCACATTCCAGTCCCTGACTAAAGACCAAGTGATTGACTGGATCAAGACTAATAACAGATGCTGGAAGTGTGGACGCAACCACAGAGCTGCCCAATGTACTCTCAAGAAACTATGCCACTTGTGTAATGGGAAGCACCTCCAGATCCTCCATGAGGTCAACGTTAAACCGACGAAAGAAGGGACTTGTTTAGTCAGCTCAACTAGCAAACTGCTATACCTAGACCGCCCGCAAGGATTCAGCAGTGTCCTCCTGAAAGTGGTCAGAGTCATTCTGAAGCATAAAGGACAGAGCCTTGATACTTACGCTGTGCTTGATGATGGGTCTGAACGGACCATGTTGTTACCATCAGCAGCCCGGAAGCTAGGACTCACAGGCCAGACAGAGGACTTAGCCTTGAGATCTATAAGGCAAGACATCACCAAGCTTTGTGGTGCTTCAGTGTCCTTTCATGTTTCAACTCCATCCCAGCCTGGCAGGAGTTACAACATAAAGGGAGCCTTTACTGCAGAATTGCTGAGCTTAGCTGAACATTCATACCTTGTTGCAGACCTTCAGCGGCGTTACCAACATTTGAGAGGCTTACCATTACAACCTATCCACAAAGCCTGTCCCCTGTTACTGATCGGAGCAGATCATCCTCACCTTATCACGCCGATTGAACCAATCCGTCTTGGTCCACCTGGAGGTCCGGCAGCTGTCAAGACAAGATTAGGTTGGTCTTTACAGGGCCCAGCAAGAGTCTTTGGAGATAAAGTGAAATCTCAACAGTGTTTGCACATTGCTGTTAATCCCTCAATGGCAGAGTTGTTCCGTAATGTCGAGAGACTCTGGCAAGCAGATGCCATTCCTAACAGAACAGAGAAATCTGTTACTCGGTCCAAGCAGGACCAAGAAGCCCTTGACTTGCTCCAGTCACAAACTGTCAAAGTACTGGTCGATGGTGTGAGTCGCTATGCCACCCCACTCCTGCGGAAGAAAGATATGCCCAATCTTCAAGCTCCCATGGAAGCAGTACTCCCGAACCTTAGGAGTACAGAGAAACGCCTGGAGAAAGACCCCAGTAAAGCAGCTGCCTACCAACAGGAAATGAAGAAATTAGAAACCTCAGGCTACGTTGTCAAACTCCCACCTGAAACAGTTAATCCACAGAGTGAATCATGGTTCATCCCTCACCACATTGTGCAACACAACGGTAAGAACCGTGTGGTTTTTAACTGTTCATTTGACTTTGAAGGCCATAACCTGAATAACTACCTACTGCCAGGACCAGTCTTAGGCCCATCCTTGTTAGGTGTATTCCTGCGCTTTCGTGAACATCCCGTAGCAATAAGCGGTGACATTAAAGGGATGTTCCATCAGGTTCGTCTCCTCCCAGAAGATAAACATCTTCTCCGCTTTGTTTGGAGAGACTTGGACAGGTCTAAACCACCAGACATTTATGAATGGCAAGTGCTACCTTTCGGCACTACTTGTAGTCCGTGTTGTGCCATTTATGCTGTCCAGAAACATGTCATGGATCAAACCACTCCTGACGACAATGTCAGAACCACTGTAGAAAGAAATTTCTATGTGGATAATTGTTTGAAGAGCCTTCCATCACCTCAAGAGGCAAGGCAGCTGGTGAACGAACTCTGCACCCTCTTTGCCAGCGGTGGCTTTGAACTTCGTCAGTGGGCAAGCAATGATCCCAGTGTGGTGGACCACCTACCGACAGCAGCAAGATCCAGCAGTACCGAATTGTGGCTGTCTCAAGATCGTACTGATGTGCACGAATCCACATTAGGTTTAAGGTGGCACTGCAAATCAGACCTCCTTGGGTATAATACTCGTCCTGTCAAGCCTGGACCATGTACCCTTCGGCACATTTACAAGGTACTTGCAATGCAGTACGACCCCTTAGGTTTCATACTTCCATTCACCACACGGGCCAAGATTTTAGTTCAGAGATTATGGGACAAGCAACGAGAATGGGACGATCCAAATTTACCGGATGACCTTTTGAGATCCTGGAAGGGATGGGAGTCAGAACTCCCTAAGTTAGCAAGTATTTCACTTCCCTGCTGTATCACACCCTCAGACATGGATCAGTCTCACACCACCAGACAGATTCACATCTTTTGCGACGCTTCTGAGCAAGCTTATGGGTCTGTCGCCTACTTACGTACTGAGGAGAACAGTGGTCCGATCCAATTAGCCTTTGTACTAGCAAGGTCCAAGGTTGCCCCAAAACGACGTCAGACCATTCCCCGACTAGAGTTGTGTGCTGCCCTGAATGGTGCCCAGTTAGCTAAACTCTTGCAAACTGAGCTCACCCTAAAGATCAATACAGTGACACTATGGACAGATTCCACCACTGTTTTATCCTGGCTCAAATCTGAGTCATACCGATTCAAGGTGTTTGTGGGAACCCGTATTGCCGAAATTCAAGAGCTGACTGCAGAATGTACCTGGCTATATGTGAATTCCAGCAGTAATCCAGCAGATGACCTCACCCGAGGTAAAAGTCTCTCCGAACTATCCGTGCCGAACAGATGGAGCCAAGGACCACCATTCCTGCTTAAGCCTGAATCAGCATGGCCTATCACTCCTCCCACACAACCACCAGATATCAAAACAGAGCAGCGTAAAGGAATTTTCTGTGGCCTTACGACAGAAGTGGTTGTTCCTGACATTCCTGACCCAACCACGCACAGCACCTGGAGCGAGTTAGTTGAGGCCACAGTTCAGGGGCAAAAGGGTTCAGGCCCACCCTCGGCAGAGGACTACCAAACCGCAGAATGGCATATATTACAGAAATCCCAAATTGATAGTTTTCCTGATGAGTACAAATTGCTACAAGCTGGTAAACCTGTACATTCCACTAGTCGACTGCTTGCTCTGGCCCCAGAGTTTGACGACGCTTGCCAGCTTATCAGAGTGGGTGGCCGTTTACGCCGAGTTGCAGGACTTGAACTATCATCGATACACCCTGTAGTCCTTGACCCACATCACTGGGTCACCAAGTTGTTGATCCGAGACTATGATAGTAAACTCTGCCATCCAGGACCTGAAAGAGTCTTCGGAGAGATGAGGAGAAACTTTTGGATACTGAGAGGATGGGAAGCTATCCGTAAACAACAACATCTGTGCAGAGACTGTCAAAAATGGAAAAACAAACCAGTTATTCCCAGAATGGCAGATCTACCACCAGCTCGACTCAGACTACTCAAACCTCCATTTTACAGTACAGGTATGGACTGCTTCGGGCCATTCCAAGTTAAGATTGGCAGACGATGTGAAAAGAGATGGGGAATCATCTTTAAGTGTCTCACAACACGTAGTGTGCATCTAGACCTCCTTGCATCTATGGATACCGATTCTTTTCTGATGGCCTTGAGGAGGTTTGTAGCTCGCCGTGGCACACCTAGGGAGCTATATTCAGACCATGGTACTAACTTCCATGGAGGACAGAGAGAATTGCAAGAAGCCTTTGCATTGCTTACTCCACAGATTCAACTACAGTTGGCTAAACAAAGGATTTCTTTCCACTTTAACCCACCTGGAGCCCCACACTTTGGAGGTGCTTGGGAAAGAGAAATTAGGTCAGTCAAGACTGCCCTTCGCATCGTAGTCAGCTCCCAAGTCGTAACTGAGGAGGTTCTTCAAACAGTCCTCATTGAAGTGGAGGGAGTGCTTAATAGCAAACCACTGGGTTACACTTCCAGTAATGTAGCAGACTTTGACCCTGTCACACCAAATTATCTGCTCATGGGGCGGCCAGATAGTTCACTACCACTCGTAGTTTATCCCGCTACAGAGCTTATGGGTAGACGGAGGTGGAAAAGGAATCAAGTTCTGGCCGATCAGTTCTGGTCAAGTTTCATCCAGCACTACCTGCCTACCCTACAGACCCGCAACAAGTGGCAAGCAGAAGTCAATGACATTTCTACTGGAACTGTGGTAATGCTCATTGATCCACAATTACCACAAGCATTGTGGTTGGTAGGCAAACTTGTGAAGACCTTCCCAGGTTCTGATGGCCATATCAGAGCTGCAGATATTCAGGTAAAGGATAAGACCTACACCCGACCAGTTTCCCGCCTGATCCCCCTTCCTGCATTCACAGATCAAGAGGAAACTTGCTTAGCCCCCAAGACTGGTTAGTACAAATATGCATAGCATATTTGGGGGCGGCAGTGTTAAGAAGTTTCATCCAATCGGAGCGCTGTTTGCTAAGTGACGTCAGTCAATGCCTAGCAGTCAGAGGAAGACGAACTGAATGCTCCAATGCAGGAGATTTATATCTCCATTTCCTTCTTTCATTAGTGTCAGCAAGCTTAAAATCAACTGTGGTTGGATGACAAAGCACATCTCAAAATAAACAGAACTGTTCACTGACCACAGAATGAAGGTTTTGCCATGCACATATATTAGCAGTCCCAAACTATATAGACGCTATATTTAAAAAATACCTTGTTGGATGAGCTGAAGCCCAACTGAATAGCTCTCTCAATTCTAGTGACTTTAAGTGTACATATTCTCTTACATATTCAACTATACACCAAATAATCCAATTTCTAATTCTACTGGTCCATGTGTAATGAGATTAGGTGATTGACAGCCGGATTTGCCTATCAGCAATCAGTATCCGTGATATAAGGGCTGATTTGTTGTTGGCCGTGGTGCGTCACGTCCGACTTTCCCCTTTTGTGCCCGTGTTTACGGTGGTTACAGGTAAGCGTGCAGTGCTGTAATGGGAGTAATTTTAAAACTGGTTGGTCTGTTAAAGCATTTTTTTCGTAATGTTACAGTGTCGTTTGTCCGGGTGTCAGTGTGTTTCCGGCGCTGCTTTAGTGGGTCTAGTGACCGATTGCCTCTCAGGTATGTGTGTGTGCATTTGAATGAACGCATATTGCACTATCGTTGTTGTGCTGTTGACATTACCGCATGCTGTCTAGGTATGGTTTCCTGTACCCCATTGTGATCGCGGGGCTGATTAATAGACCTGTGCCTGTATATTTACTATTGTGGTGACACCTTGACGGTAAGTGTTTAAATGTAATTAGAAAAATGTAAGTCATGAAGGGCAAGTTTCATTACTCGTAACGTCTTTCTTTGTGTTCGTTATAGGGTTCTCCCTCTCGTTCACTCTCTGTTCCTCCCGTAATTGTATCATATTATATCGGATTTGCTGTGTTGCTGCTGTCTTCCGCTTTGCGCTGCGGACGTTTGGCTCACATTCCTGCAGTCCTGCTGTGTATAGCCTACTGTTGTGCAGACGCCACAAGGGGGACTGTTCGTTTGGTTCCGACTGTGTAGTGGCTGCTTTTGGTTTGAGATCAGCCTGGAGAATATGACGATCTCCTCTTATTGAGGGAAAATAATTGTTCCTTTTTGTTTCTTTTCCTTTGATTAGTTTCTGTTTCCTTTATATTTTTTTGTGGGTGATTTTTCTTTTGCAGACAACACAGAAATATTGTGTTGTCTATTTTTTGTGTTATTTTTCCTTTATTGACGCAACTTGATTTGTTTTCTGTTTACATCTGACTTCAAGTTGCTTTTGTAATTTCTCTTGAATTTATTTGATTCCTTTAGTGTTTTTCTTTGTTTCATGTGATATTAATACTTTTGTTTTTGCTTCATCAGTTATTATCATTTGTTTATATTGTATGTGGAGCTAATTGTGTTTACTTGTGAATTTGTTATAGTTATTTACTATTTTTGTTTGTCTGCAGGAGCTGGGGGTCCCACGGGTGAACGGATCTTCCTTCTGGTGGTGGGTCCTTATTGCGTGCTGTGTACCACTTCGAGTGTGTGGTAGTGTGTGATCTGAGTGCACCTTGGTGTATGTGCGTGAAAGTGTGCTCTTGTACAACCAGACCTCATTTTGTTCCCGCTGGATGGGAGCCTCAGCCCTGCTGATATTTACTTTATTTTGTTTTCATATTTAAAATTGATTTTGTCATTGCCCACATTTATTCTTTTTGTAATGTTGCTTTCCTCCATTTAAAGTGGGGTCTCATGCTGTTTCTCTGACCTTTTAGTGTCTACTTTTAAAAACATTTTTGCATTAATAAATATTTTGTATTTTTTATACTCCACCCACGTCTCCTGCTTACTTCTATGAGGGAACCGAACCTGTGTGCTTAATGTACTCCATTTTTGGGTTTTGAGCATTGTTCCCTAGAGTTAAATTCTAGGGTGGCGTAGTCGGATTTCTTTACTGGTAAAAGGTTGGTTTCTTAATTGTACCGCTCCGTCACATTCTGGCGTAGTCGGCAGGATTCCCTCTTATTTAGTGCAGAGACGTGGATGTTGGTTTGTTTGGGTATTTGTTCTGTTCTTTTTTTTTCTTTTGTGTTTTTTTTTTAGGAACCAGACGGTAGCAGTCCCTTGCTGTGGTGGATTGGCACAAGTAAAATTCAGTTTACATATTCGTGGTAAGTGCTTGCGCATCTACAGTTATGGAGGATGAAATGCGTGAGCTAAGAGAGTTGGTAGCTCAATTAAAGTCAGATAATGAACGACTGAGACAAGAGCAAGTGTCTGTTGCGCAGCCGGGCCCATCTAATGTTTCTATTCCTGCAGTTCCGCCTCCCCCACTCGTTGATGCCGGTGCATCGACCGCGGAACGGTTTGTATTTGTTCCTCGAGATCGTAAATGCCCAAAGTTTAGTGGTCGGTTGGGCATTGGCGTCGACGAGTGGGTAGAGGAGGCTCAGGCTTGTATACGGCTTCGTCGTCTGTCTACGGCTGATCAGGCATTTTTCTTGGTTGATCATCTGGAGGGAGAGGCGAGGGAGGAAATTCGTTATCGGTCGGTGGACGAGAGGGAGGACCCGAAACAAATCATTCGAGTGTTGCGTGAATTATACGGGTGCACAAAGTCTTACGTAGCGCTTCAAGAGTCGTTCTTTTCCAGAAGACAACAGGAGGGGGAAACTTTGGTAGAGTTTTCTTTGGCCCTGATGAGTCTTCTGGAGAAGGTTAAAAATCAATCCCCTCATGGCATCCCTAATGGTGAAATTTTGATAAGAGATCAGTTTGTCGAATATGTTAATGATTGTGCCCTTCGACGTGAGCTGAAGCAGTTAGTGCGACGTCAACCCACTGTCACGTTATTTGATGTCCGCAGCGAAGCCCTTCGTTGGGAAAGAGAGGGTATGCCTGGGGGGGCGCGTGGTCGAAGTCAGTCTGTTCCATCTGCTTATGGCATTCAATATGGGGTACAGGGACATCAGAACCTTAGTGGTGGCAGTAGGAGCGGTGGTTCAGCAGTGTCAGAAGTGAGTGAACTTCGGGACATGCTGCGGAAGCAGCAACAACAATTAAATCAGTTAACTCAAAGTATGGCTCAGCTTCAAAATCCTCAGTCACATCTACGACCATCTAGGGCTAATTTAATTTGTAGAAGGTGTCAGAAACCTGGCCATTTTGCTAGAGATTGCGAGGGAGAGCGGATGCTCGTCCGTCCACCGTCGACTCGTGTGAATTCGGCTTTAATGAGGGGTGAGCAGCCGTCGGAAAACTAGTTCCCACCGAGTTGCAGGGCCTCAACTTGGTTGGGAAAAGGATAGGCTCAAATGTCACTGGCATTGATTTTATGTCACGTTTCATGTCTTCTTGTCCACAGCTCGTTGTATCTATGGGTGGGGTTCAGGTACCTTGCCTGGTGGACACTGGTTCAATGGTGTCCACTATGACAGAGAGTTACTTTATGACCAGTTTTGGGTTGTGGGGTCAGGAACAGCTTAGATCGTGTAATTGGCTACAGCTTCAAGCTGCAAACGGCCTCGCGATTCCCTATATTGGTTATTTGGAATTGGACGTGGAGCTTTGTGGGCGAGAAGTTTTAGGCTGTGGCGTGTTGGTGGTCAGAGATCCTCCTGGTGGTGTGTGTGCGCAAGTTCCTGGGGTGTTAGGCATGAACGTCCTCAGCCGCTGCTACCAGGAGCTCTTTGGCCAGCATGGTACAGCTCTTTTCGATTTACCGGTGGTGTCACAAGCCCCCAGTTTTGTTTTTCAGGCATTACAACATTGCCACCAGGTTGACGCTCAGCCAGCTGTGGGTTGTGAGGGGCGAGTCAAAGCGCGTGGACGTCGGGCGTGTCGCATCACGGGTGGCACCATGAAGTTTGTTGCTGCAACCTGTTCTGTGCAATATTCGAGTGGTACTGTATTGTTTGAACCACCTACTTCTGGTCTACCGGCAGGTTTGTTGGCCTCTCCTGCTCTTCTGAGGGTGGACAGTGGTACCGTCTATGTGCCAATAGTAAATGTTGGTATTATGGACGTAGTGCTGTATGCCAGCACTGTTATTGGCACTGTGAACGAGGTAGATGTGGTTAGTTTACCCCCAGAAGTTGTAGAAGTTAAGACCGCTACGGCTAAGGTGAGTACACAGGTTGTGCAGGGCTCTCCTACTGTACAGGAACAGATAGCTGCGTTAGATCTATCGGTATTGTCGGAGGGAGAACAGGGTAAGGTCAGAGTATTGTTGGAGAAGTATTTACCCGTGTTCTCTACACACGATGGGGACTTGGGATGCACAAACCTGATTTCCCACGACATCCCCTTGTTGGACGACATCCCTGTCAGGCAGCGGTTCAGGCGCATTCCTCCATCGGAGTATGATGTGGTAAAGGCACATATCAATCAGTTATTGGAATCCCAGGTAATAAGAGAGAGCTGCAGTCCTTATGCTTCACCCATCGTGTTGGTCAAAAAGAAGGACGGTAGTCTGCGTATGTGTGTAGACTACCGTCGCTTGAATTCAAAAACTAGGAAGGATGCGTTCCCTCTACCACGTATTGAGGAGACTTTGGACTCGCTGGCTGGGGCCCGTTGGTTTTCTACCATGGACCTGGCCAGCGGGTACAATCAAGTACCTGTAGCTGAGGGGGACAAACCCAAGACTGCTTTTTGCACCCCATTTGGCCTCTTCGAGTGGAACAGAATGCCCTTTGGGTTATGCAACGCCCCAAGCACCTTCCAACGTTTGATGGAACGGTTGTTTGGGGATCAGCAATGCCAGTCCCTCCTCTTGTATCTTGATGATATAATTGTCTTCTCCTCCTCCATAGACCAACATCTTGTTCGGATGGAGGTTGTCTTGAACCGCTTGCAGAGAGAAGGCCTGAAGGCCAAATTGTCCAAGTGTGCCTTCTTTCAGAAGAAAGTCCATTATTTGGGGCATGTCATCTCTTCTGAGGGTGTTTCTACTGACCCAGGTAAAGTGGAGGCAGTTACACAATGGCCTCAGCCTGCTAATGTCTCAGAGTTGCGCTCCTTTTTGGGGTTTGCTAGCTACTACCGGCGCTTTGTGGAGGGGTTTGCCAAATTGGCTGCCCCTCTTCACAGGTTGGTGGCTCAGCTGGCAGGCCCAAAACATGTAAAGCGCAGTGCTCAGGAGTTTGCTGAAGCCTGGTCTGCGGAATGTCAGTGTGGCTTTGAGGGGTTGAAAGGTAAATTGACCACAGCCCCAGTACTTGCCTATGCTGACTTCTCACTACCGTTTATTTTAGAGGTAGATGCCAGTCATGGGGGACTAGGGGCAGTCCTTTCACAGGAGCAGCGAGGTAAAGTGCGCCCTATAGCGTATGGCAGTCGCAGTCTTAGGCCCACTGAGCGCAATACATCTAACTACAGTTCTATGAAACTGGAGTTTTTAGCGCTCAAGTGGGCCATGACTGAAAAATTTAGGGAGTACTTGCTGGGCCAAAAATGTGTGGTATTTACTGACAACAACCCCCTTAGCTACCTGACTTCCGCAAAGTTGGGCGCCATGGAGCAGCGTTGGGCTGCCCAAGTGGCAGCGTTCGACTTTGAGGTCAAATATAGGTCAGGGAAAAGCAATCGTAATGCTGATGCCTTGTCACGACAAAGCTTTTTGGGTACAGAAATAGTGCAAGAGTTGTGTCCAGGTGTGGTTGTTCCTGTGGCGTTACAGCGAGCTGCCCGAGTTGAACAGGTGGCCCAGGTAAATCGGGTTACCTCCTTTCCTTGTTCCTCACTTAGTGACATGGGTGCTCAGCAGGTAATGGACTCCGTCATAGGGGAGTTGCTGGTGTTTTGGAGGCGTAAGTTGCCCCCAACTCCTGAAGAACGTAGGAAACTTTCAAAGTCTGTAGTTATCCTACTTCGGCAGTGGGACCGCCTGGTCGAGACTGATGGTGTGCTCTATCGGCGTGTGTTTCGCCCAGACGGTGGTGAGGAGGTCTTCCAGGTGTTATTGCCAGCAGTCATGAAACACGAAGTCCTGACCCAGCTTCACCAACAGCATGGGCATCAGGGGGTGGAGCGTACATCCCATCTCGTGCGGCAGCGATGCTACTGGCCTGGGATGTCTGCGGACATTGCCCGCTGGTGCCAGGAGTGCGAGCGGTGCCAGTGTGCTAAAGGTGTCCCCACTGCTTCTGGTAGCTTTATGGGACACTTGCTAGCTGCCCGTCCTAATGAAGTTTTGGCTTTGGACTTCACTGTGCTAGAGCCCTCAAGGTCCGGGCTTGAGAACGTGTTAGTGATGACTGATATTTTTACAAAATACACCTTGGCCATACCCACTAGAGACCAACGGGCAGAGACCGTAGCTCAGGTTCTGGTGGTAGAGTGGTTTTGCAAATTTGGTGTGCCAGGTCGTGTCCACTCTGACCAAGGCCGTAATTTCGAATCCACTCTCATCCAGCAACTTTGTAGTTTGTATGGGGTTGAGAAGTCACGGACCACCCCATATCACCCGGCTGGAAACGGTCAATGCGAACGCTTCAATAGGACGTTGCATGACTTGTTGCGTACCCTGCCGCTTGCTAAAAAGTGTGATTGGCCGCTCTGTCTCCCCCAGGTACTCTTTGCTTATAACACCACCCCTCATCAGTCAACTGGGGAATCTCCGCATTTTTTAATGTTTGGGCAGGAGCCCAGACTCCCTGTTGATTTCCTGTTGGGCAGAGTTCAAGAGCCATTGGCGGGCAGTGTTCATAGATGGATTCTGGAGCAGCAGGGTCGGTTGCAAGTGGCTTTCAAGGGTGCCCGGGAACGGTTGGGTTCCGCAGCCGATAGGCGAAAGGCCCGGCATGACCTGCAGGTAAAGGAAGCACCACTGAAGGAGGGTCAGCTGGTATACCTCCGCGATCATAGCGTGAGGGGTAGACACAAAATCCAGGACCTGTGGAGCTCAGTGGTGTACCAGGTCCTTAGGGCACCTAAGGGGAGCGGGCCGGTATACACCATTGCTCCCACCACAGACTTGGGTAAAGTAAAGCATGTGCACCGATCTCTGCTGAAGGCTTTGATCGGCCAGGATCTATCTCCTGAGTTATCTGACCCTTTGGCTATTGAACCTCTGCAACCCCTGGAAGAGGAGCATGATTATGAGGAGGATTTGTTTGTCTTGGTGCCAGAGACACCACAAGATAGAGGTCGGTTGCGGCCACAGGATGCTGTTGTTCACTCTGTCCCTCAGACATCTGGTGGTGCGCTATCTGTAGAAGCCTGTAGGTTAACAGATGGTCCGGAGGTTGAGGTGGGTTTGCAGCCGGTTGCATTGCCTCCAAATCCATTGGAGGTGGTTGAGAGTGGAGTGAGAAGAACTGGGAGGAGAACTGCTGGTCACCACACTAACATGCACCACCTCCCTCGAGCAGTAGGTGCTGGTTCAGTGTCTCGCATAGTTGGTAGTACAGTTGGTACCCTGTTTCGGCCGTGGAATTAAGTTCTGAAGGTGGCTGCAGTGTAGGTCACCGTCGGGGCGACGTTGCAGAAACTGGGGGTGGAATGTAATGAGATTAGGTGATTGACAGCCGGATTTGCCTATCAGCAATCAGTATCCGTGATATAAGGGCTGATTTGTTGTTGGCCGTGGTGCGTCACGTCCGACTTTCCCCTTTTGTGCCCGTGTTTACGGTGGTTACAGGTAAGCGTGCAGTGCTGTAATGGGAGTAATTTTAAAACTGGTTGGTCTGTTAAAGCATTTTTTTCGTAATGTTACAGTGTCGTTTGTCCGGGTGTCAGTGTGTTTCCGGCGCTGCTTTAGTGGGTCTAGTGACCGATTGCCTCTCAGGTATGTGTGTGTGCATTTGAATGAACGCATATTGCACTATCGTTGTTGTGCTGTTGACATTACCGCATGCTGTCTAGGTATGGTTTCCTGTACCCCATTGTGATCGCGGGGCTGATTAATAGACCTGTGCCTGTATATTTACTATTGTGGTGACACCTTGACGGTAAGTGTTTAAATGTAATTAGAAAAATGTAAGTCATGAAGGGCAAGTTTCATTACTCGTAACGTCTTTCTTTGTGTTCGTTATAGGGTTCTCCCTCTCGTTCACTCTCTGTTCCTCCCGTAATTGTATCATATTATATCGGATTTTCTGTGTTGCTGCTGTCTTCCGCTTTGCGCTGCGGACGTTTGGCTCACATTCCTGCAGTCCTGCTGTGTATAGCCTACTGTTGTGCAGACGCCACAAGGGGGACTGTTCGTTTGGTTCCGACTGTGTAGTGGCTGCTTTTGGTTTGAGATCAGCCTGGAGAATATGACGATCTCCTCTTATTGAGGGAAAATAATTGTTCCTTTTTGTTTCTTTTCTTTTGATTAGTTTCTGTTTCCTTTATATTTTTTTGTGGGTGATTTTTCTTTTGCAGACAACACAGAAATATTGTGTTGTCTATTTTTTGTGTTATTTTTCCTTTATTGACGCAACTTGATTTGTTTTCTGTTTACATCTGACTTCAAGTTGCTTTTGTAATTTCTCTTGAATTTATTTGATTCCTTTAGTGTTTTTCTTTGTTTCATGTGATATTAATACTTTTGTTTTTGCTTCATCAGTTATTATCATTTGTTTATATTGTATGTGGAGCTAATTGTGTTTACTTGTGAATTTGTTATAGTTATTTACTATTTTTGTTTGTCTGCAGGAGCTGGGGGTCCCACGGGTGAACGGATCTTCCTTCTGGTGGTGGGTCCTTATTGCGTGCTGTGTACCACTTCGAGTGTGTGGTAGTGTGTGATCTGAGTGCACCTTGGTGTATGTGCGTGAAAGTGTGCTCTTGTACAACCAGACCTCATTTTGTTCCCGCTGGATGGGAGCCTCAGCCCTGCTGATATTTACTTTATTTTGTTTTCATATTTAAAATTGATTTTGTCATTGCCCACATTTATTCTTTTTGTAATGTTGCTTTCCTCCATTTAAAGTGGGGTCTCATGCTGTTTCTCTGACCTTTTAGTGTCTACTTTTAAAAACATTTTTGCATTAATAAATATTTTGTATTTTTTATACTCCACCCACGTCTCCTGCTTACTTCTATGAGGGAACCGAACCTGTGTGCTTAATGTACTCCATTTTTGGGTTTTGAGCATTGTTCCCTAGAGTTAAATTCTAGGGTGGCGTAGTCGGATTTCTTTACTGGTAAAAGGTTGGTTTCTTAATTGTACCGCTCCGTCACACATGTTTACAAAAGGTCAGTGTTAAGAAGTTTCATCCAATCGGAGCACTGTTTGCTAAGTGACGTCAGTCAATGCCTAGCAGTCAGAGGAAGACGAACTGAATGCTCCAATGCAGGAGATTTATATCTCCATTTCCTTCTTTCAGTAGTGGACTTATGTGAGCAAGTTAATGACCAGAATACCACTCACTGTAACCACTCACTGTACCCATTCAACTGAATCATAAACTCCAACTTTGATTCAACTGAGTCTTATGTGTTCTTGCCGACACACCAGTGCGGATACAAAGACACCTCTTCCAGTACAAATACAGTCTTTAAATCTACAATCTACAATTAAATCTTTAATCTACGATTTAAATCTTTAAATCTAAATCTACAATCTACAATTAAATCTACAAAACAGTCAGACTTCGACTTAACATACTTAAAAAAAAAAAATTATATATATATATATATATACAGTGAGGAAAATAAGTATTTGAACACCCTGCTATTTTGCAAGTTCTCTCACTTAGAAATCATGGAGGGGTCTGAAATTGTCATCGTAGGTGCATGTCCACTGTGAGAGACATTAATCTAAAAAAAAAAAATCCAGAAATCACAATGTATGATTTTTTAACTATTTATTTGTATGATACAGCTGCAAATAAGTATTTGAACACCTGAGAAAATCAATGTTAATATTTGGTACAGTAGCCTTTGTTTGCAATTAGGTCAAACGTTTCTTGTAGTTTTTCACCAGGTTTGCACACACTGCAGGAGGGATTTTGGCCCCCTCCTCCACACAGCTCTTCTCTAGATCAGTCAGGTTTCTGGCCTGTCGCTGAGAAACAGGGAGTTTGAGCTCCCTCCAAAGATTCTCTATTGGGTTTAGGTCTGGAGACTGGCTAGGCCACGCCAGAACCTTGATATGCTTCTTACAGAGCCACTCCTTGGTTATCCTGGCTGTGTGCTTCCGGTTATTGTCATGTTGAAAGACCCAGCCTCGACCCATCTTCAATGCTCTAACTGAGGGAAGGAGGTTGTTCCCCAAAATCTCGCAATACATGGCCCCGGTCATCCTCTCCTTAATACAGTGCAGTCGCCCTGTCCCATGTGCAGAAAAACACCCCCAAAGCATGATGCTACCACCCCCATGCTTCACAGTAGGGATGGTGTTCTTGGGATGGTACTCATCATTCTTCTTCCTCCAAACACGTTTAGTGGAATTATGACCAAAAAGTTATATTTTGGTCTCATCTGACCACATGAGCTTAAGAGACTTAAGACGGGCCTGGACATGTGCTGGTTTAAGCACGGGAACCTTCAGTGCCATGCATGATTTCAAACCATGACGTCTTTGTGTATTACCAACAGTAACCTTGGAAACGGTGGTCCCAGCTCTTTTCAGGTCATTGACCAGCTCCTCCCGTGTAGTTCTGGGCTGATTTCTCACCTTTCTTAGGATCATTGAGACCCCACGAGGTGAGATCTTGCATGGAGCCCCAGTCCGAGGGAGATTGAAAGGCATGTTTAGCTTCTTCCATTTTCTAATGATTGCTCCAACAGTGGACCTTTTTTCACCAAGCTGCTTGGCAATTTCCCCGTAGCCCTTTCCAGCCTTGTGGAGGTGTACAATTTTGTCTGTAGTGTCTTTGGACAGCTCTTTGGTCTTGGCCATGTTAGTAGTTGGATTCTTACTGATTGTATGGGGTGGACAGGTGTCTTTATGCAGCTAACGTCAAACATCAAACAGGTGCATCTAATTTAGGATAATAAATGGAGTAGAGGTGGACATTTTAAAGGCAGATTAACAGGTCTTTGAGGGTCAGAATTCTAGCTGATAGACAGGTGTTCAAATACTTCTTTGCAGCTGTATCATACAAATAAATAGTTAAAAAAAGTGATTTCTGGATTTTTTTTATTTAGATGTCTCACAGTGGACATGCACCTACGATGACAATTTCAGACCCCTCCATGATTTCTAAGTGGGAGAACTTGCAAAATAGCAGGGTGTTCAAATACTTATTTTCCTCTATATATCTATATAAAATACTTACTGATAATTTTTTTTTGAAAAAGGCAAACACATTGAGGGTATAAAAAAAAAAAAAAAAAGCTATTTTTCGGCAACACCCAACCAGCATTAACCACAAAAGTTATGGCTTGAGGTGCTACATTCTCATTGGTTATTGTGCATGTGTAAGAAATCAGTCTCACCCCAACAAGTCCAGATACATTTTCGATTTTTATTTTCGTTTTTGGACAGTTTATTTTCCAGTGTTATCCATAATCGTTTCCTTTTGTCATTTTTGCATAATTCTTATAAGGCTATTACGAGGGCCATTGCTATGGTTTCAGACAAACCTGCATAGCAATTGGAAGACAAAAAAAGGGGCTGGACACTGACCCATTAGCAAGAATGAGTAAAACATGACATTACTTGACATTTCATTGGCACAAAATGGTCTCTTTTTTTCCATCCTTCCAAATATTATAATCTTTAACAAACATGACATCTGAATATCAAAAACGAAATGAAAAACAATAAGCAGTTTAGTGTACGTTTTAGAGACTTTGGGAATCTTGGGACTTCTACTGCACAAGCGACTGCATCCCTGGGACTTCCAAAGCAAATGGCAGTTTGAAAATACTTTTGTAGTGAAAGTCCCTCTTTTTAGTCTGAGTTTTAAAGGCTGCATGGAATCCTTTCCCAGAGACAGGGAGACAAGGATGGGGACAGAGACGAGTGAAATGTCTGCAACAAAATGGCTACCCTAGGGAACGAGGCAAAAGTACAGCTGGTTACCCATTTCCTATGCATGAATCTGACTTCAACCAGAAGCAACATCTTTCAGAGGTATACAGTATATTTTTTTCCCAAACCCCATTGCAAAGGCAACTATGAGACAGAGCAGCTTGATAAACCCAAA
The DNA here is from genome assembly GCF_949357685.1 of Gobio gobio. Classification (NCBI taxonomy): domain Eukaryota; kingdom Metazoa; phylum Chordata; class Actinopteri; order Cypriniformes; family Gobionidae; genus Gobio; species Gobio gobio. The sequence goes on along the minus strand of NC_137110.1, from coordinate 24,725,737 downwards.
AAAATTTAACCTTTGTAATGAAATAAATGTTTTTTGTAATTAAGTCATATCAATTCACTTAAATCTGGATTACAGATCTGAAGCATGATCAGGAGTACTTTTGTTTTCCTTCAATTTGTGATTCGCTCTATAAAATGGAAACAAGTCATCTCATTTCATACTAATTCAGGTGAACCTGGTAGAGATACCTCTCAAAGAGAACAATGTTTACCACCTGTTTTGTTTTTAAGGGTCACTAAGAGAATAATCAAGACCCTTATTAGCAAAAGTAATTTGAGCAGAGGAACTGTGCTGATATACTGGGTGTCAGAGGAAGTGGTCGGTCCACATCCATATGGGTCAAATGAGGGATAATAGTAAGGGGGAACCAGGAGGTTGCAACATAACCACTGAAGGACACGCATTTTAAAAACGTTTGGGTCCCCATGGAGAAGATCTTGCAGTAGCCACAGGTGCGCCGAAACTGGGGAATTCCTCAGAGCTGCTCATATCCGGAGCCTAAAGCCAAAAACACAGGTGACGACGAGTTAAATTCCACTATTAGAATTATTCATAAACTTATGACTCAAAATTCAACTTCGCAGCAGATTCTTACTAAAGACATAACATTGGTTTACCTTTTCACTGCCAGTGGTCCAAGGAGCCTCCCGCACAACAAAGCCCTTGGATGGACCACGAGGTTCTTCCATGCTGGAGGCGGAAGAACTAGAAGGCTTCATGTAGGCCATTTTGGCTTCATTTTCAACTACATCAGCAATCTGAGGGTAACGACAAAAAAAATTAGTTTTTGCAAATGTAGTACTTAAAAAGAATTACCTTTTTTTATTTTGCCAAAATATAGCATAATCTTACATATTCTTCCTCCAGGTTCAGAAGGTGATCAATGGCTTCATCGACATGCTCTGGGCGGCCAGTCACAGTCACTAAATTTGGATCTGCAGCTCCACTCTGAGGGAACCGAACATCAACCTGGAAAATACAAAATATATAGAATATGAACAAAAATAAAAACTTTTAAATTAGAAGTCAAATATTTGGTCTTATTCATTGATGATGTGACCACCACCTTCTCACCTTAAACTCATCCATGATCTTGCGGATTCCCTTGCCACGTGCCCCTATGATGCGAGCGTGGACTCTGCTGTCCAGGGTGATGTCTTCAGAGATCATTTCCTCCAGTTCATCCACTATAGCCTGAATAGCATCACGTGCCGCCACAGCATTCTGCTCATAGCCAGTAATGGTAATCTGATCCTAAAAAAAAATAAAATAAAAAAAAAAAGTTGGCATGTTTTCAGAGAAAACTGTTTTTGCTTTATCCTTTTTTTTTTTAAGCTCTAGCCTGTTACCTGGTTCTCGTCATTTTTCTCTGGAAACTGAATGTTAACCTCATGCTCGTTGCGGATTTGGGTGATTATGGCGCCCTTGCGCCCAATAATCTTGGGGTGATACTTGGGTTCCACAGTGATGGTCAGCTTGAAGCTCCTGAGAGCCTGCAGACAAAAATATAATTTAGTTTTTATTATATAATGAGCAATTACAGAGTGGAAATAATTTGAACAATGTTCAATTTGCTTCAAACTCACTCTATCCTCCTGTTCAGCCTGTAGCTCTTTGACACGCTCAAGAAGACCCTCTTTAGCGCGGTCAAGGTGGGTGGACAGGCCAGTAATGGAGATAATGTGAGACTGTAAATCATGAGCAGGCACTTGAATATTAACCTGTAGGAAAATATAGAATATAAAATGTTAGGAATGACAGGACAACAGCAAAAAATAAATAATAAGCTGTAAAAACCTGCTGCAGTGATACAGGTTTAGAATTCCACTGAAATCAGCTACAAAGAGACAAACCTCAAACTCATCCATCATCTTGCGAATACCACTTCCTTTTTGGCCAATGATGTAGCGATGAAGTTCAAAAGGCACTTCCACCGCAATGGTCACAGGAACCAAAGCCTAAACGACAAAATATTGTTTAAACATTCGATAAAATGCACCCGAACACACAAATCAGAACTACTGCGTACAATGGATATGGCATGTAGGCAGTTGTACCTTTAGCGCCTCAACAGCAGCTTCACACCTCTCTTTGCGGCCAGAGAGCACAATGACATCACACTTCTTTGGGGCCAAAGGATCAACAGGTTCTTTGACCTCGCCATTGGCTTCTCCGTTCTCCTGAACTGGAGCATCAGCTGGTGGAGCTGAATACACACAAAGGCCACAGATTTGACTTTAGAGGCATGTGATTCTGTTTGCATGTTCTGCAGAAAAAGACTGGGGCATTGAATATGAAGATGATTGCAAAGCTATTAATTTTTTTTAGTTACAAGGTAATGTTTTCCCCCTTGAAGTTCACTTGTAAAAATGTTAAAATAATTAATTTTTGCTTGCCATTTAGTGGTTCATGACCATAAAACAACCTGCCATAAAATGGGACAAAAAATAAATAAATACATTGGATAAGTGTCTGCTGCATGCATAAAATGTAAATGTTCCAAGGGGCAGAGACTTAAAGGGTCATAAATTGAAACGTCAAATTTTCCTTGATCTTTTGACATAAAAAGGTCCGAACTCAACTTTCTTGCAAGTCCAAAACCAGCTTTTATTGAAACCAAGCTCAGAAAACGACTCGTTTCGGATTGTCACATTGTCCGTGTGATGACAGACCACCTCTGCAGGAGAGGATCAACACATCCTTCTACATCAATCTCTTTAGCCCTGGCCATCGATTCACACATCACATAGCAGCAAATGTGAGACAGGCACAAACAGGATTACTCCAAAACGTCTTGTAATCCTCAGAGGTAGCTCTATAGTCTTGTTGCTGAAGTGTGCCAAAAACAGTCTTTGCATTCCATCCTTGTGATCCGAACATTAAAAAGAGTTAATCTAATCTTTCTTACATGAACTTCGATTCCAGTGAGATTGCGTCGGTAAGACACTGCTTTTTGTTCGACTAATTTTACTGCAGATTCTCTTTTCAGATAGACTGAAAATAAAAGATGCAGTGCTGACTACTGTATTGGATATGACCATGTCCGACGTGTTGCAACACACAAGTGTGATTTAGAAGAGTAATTTACCAGGTTTCACTAATTGCCTTGTCTGATAAAGATCGTTTGATATGTACCGAGTATTTATACTGTAGCGCCAGTCAAACTGAATAGTTGGTATTCTGTTCTTCTTTGGGAATCCCCTGCATTAACTCCATAAATGCCAGATACAGAAAGCGCATTGAGAACTCTGCTTTTGTTATTGTTTTGATCCAAGCCATTTGCTGTAATGCTGAATAAAACCTTCAGCGAGCAACATCTTCGGTTTCGTCATCAGTAAGACATTACAATATTTAATTTTAATTTAAAACGCGACACTGCATATTGACAATGTATATGCTTTTTGCTTTATCGAAAAGGATAAACAATGAATAGCCCATAAGAACAACAGTGACAAACAACGGTACATTCATAATTGAGTTAACGCGAAACATAGCAAGACATTCTTTGTAACAAGATATTTTTCATAGTGCTGTGAATTGATAAAAAAAAAAAAAAAAAAAAAAAAAAAAAATCAACTTTCTGTAATTAATCATGATTAATCGCGATTAAAAACATTTGCGTTTAATATTGTTATAACTTCAGTTACTCTCCAAATTAATGAAGAAAATTTAAAGACAGCTTATTTTAAATATTTGTTGTAATGGCATCTTTTTATGAATGTAGGCCAGTATCACTGACACTAATGTCTCTATGAAACATGACATTACAGTATAACTGAAAGCTGCCAGTTTCAACATTTAGTAGGCTTTAAGAAAACAACTTTTAATTTAAGTGAACTTCAAACAATCTTTACATAAACCCATTGTAATAAATGTTTTATTTACCCATGACCTTTCCTGTTAGACATGGCATATACAGAAATTTAATAGTTATCAAACACCTTTCTTAACTGCATTAATGATGATTAATCTATATTTCATTTATTTAAGCTACAATTTTCTGTTCCCGTTGTTCTTTGATGAACATTAATGACAGACATCAGTGCTACTGTCACTTTAAGACTGGACGCTGCCGCACATAATGCGGATCTGACGCGCTGTCCCGCGCATCTCATTTTCTCACAAGTTCATTTAAGACAATATATGGTGATGCCAGTTGTGTTTAGTATTCTCATAATAGGAATCTTAAATTAGTTTAAGAGTCCTATTATGAGAACTGGCATTTTGGCAAAATTCTCTTTGTCGAGTAGTGTTGTTGTTATTGTTTGTTCTAGAGCAAAAGAGAACTGTGCACGAGACTGGCGCGAGTCTCTGTGCGTGTGACTGTGTCCCTCGATCAACTCCCCATCTTCCTAGGTGGTAAATCAGAATATCGTGTGCATGAATGTGCCGACTCCCTGATCAGTGCCCTGACTACCGAACTAGGGAGCCGATTGAGACGCACCCACACAGACAGGACATTGACATAAAGCGCCTTCTCTTTTGTCTTGTTGCACATATGATTTAAAAGCATTTACATGAATAAGAGCGTGATCATATAATGTAACGTTAGGCCAAAATGGATATAAAAACGGATGCTGCGTTAAATATTTTGAATGCGTTAAAACTGAAAAAATTAATCGCCCGCATTAACACGTTAATTTGCACAGCACAAATTTTTCAACATCGGACGTTTTTAAAACCATTCTAAGCGTGTAATGGCGGGGATATTGAAAATTTTAATATGTAAAACTGTTACCCAATCATAGCAGTGGGCGTTTACTTCCGTCTTGAATACAGCACGCCCATCAAAATGGAGAGTTTCAAAGAGAGGGTCAAAAACAGGGCAGAAAATAGCTTATTACTTCTAAATTAGGATGTTTTTTGATGTAAAAATCTTGATATATACAACAATGTTTTCTGAGGTCCACTTATATATTTATATGTCAGTCCATGACACCATTGAAATTACTAACTTAAAATGCTTAACCACACACAAAATCAAGATGCAAACATTTGTTTTTGAAGAACAAACACCATGCTAATTTAAATCAATACATTATTGAAACCAGTAGCTTTGTCAATTACAGCAGAAATACCGGAAAATGTTTCCCCACATCTTACTCTTATTTCTTTAGCTTTACCAAATTGCCATCACTGATGTGTAAATGTAAATGTCAGTGATATCATAACCATGAGGATGTCAAGATGAGCCATTTTTGAGCTTCAGCTTCAAAACTCGGTCTTATTGTACGAGGGAGAGTTGAGGCTTTTATTTCAAAAGATCAAGAAACATTTGATTTTCCATGATATGACCTTTTAAATTATTGACAGGCACTGTATTTACCTTGCTGGTCCTCTCTGTCTGGAAACTTGATCTGCACATTGTGGTCTTTAGTGATCTGCTGTATGCGAGAGCCCTTCGGCCCCATTATGGAGCGGTGGAACTTCTGAGGGATTACACACTCCATGATCACTTGCGCATCCTGCAGATTTAGAGGAACATATAGTCAATTACCTCCTTAAAATAGCACAATAACTGCAGTTGTCTGAGACATTTGCAATGTCTCATGCAAGAGACATGCAAACTGCAATAAATGAATGCAGATTGGAACATCCACTCACCAAATCGTCAATCAACTCCAGCATGCGTTTCTTGGCAGCCTCCACACAATCTTTGGCTCCTTTTAGGGTGACCTTATCACTCTGTGAGCCAGTTCGGGGGAAACTGACTATAACTCCACCATACTCATCAGCGATGTCCCTCAGGACTTGGCCACGGCGTGCCACAAAGTAACGATGGTGCTTGGGATCGACGATCATTGAATCCTCTACAACGTTATCCTGATATCAGAAATATGAAAGCAAATGGAAACCATTCAGAAGACACTAAAATTTGACTGATCAGTGTTGGGTAGGGATGCTCCGATCGATCGGCATCAGCTGATTAAAAAAAAAAAAAAAAAAAAAAAAAAAAATTTTCACATTCTATGACTTGTTCGGGAGTCAGTAAAATAGGCTGATCTCCCCAACCGATTGCAAATTGATGACGCCACTGTTGAGTTATGCGAGTACTTCTCTTTACGGTGCTTGAACATCAAATACACACACGTATGTGTCAAAATTCCCATCTCAACAAGCATCTTAAACAGTCCTTTGTCTTAAGTGAACATAAACCGTGCATTCAGTGTTAAAGTGAGCAGGCTAATAATGCTGCTGCCGTCCTTGCCATTCATGTTAAACAGTCTCTGCTTTCACTTTTGCAAAGATTATGCACCGTTTTTGTACATTTGATTACTTTATACAATTTATGTTTTATTTCTATTTCTAGTGCTTGAAGTTTAGCGCTTGTGTTGATGGTGGGCGGTTATTCTGCATATATGTTTTGGATGAAAAGATGAATGCATCTCCCCAAAATGCAGAAAAGCATGAATTTATAAAGAGAATCCCGCCTTACATACTTAAGACAAAGGAAAAAAGGACACAAATACTCAGCACTTGCTGAATAATATTCCTACACTTCATGGGTTGTAATTATGTTCGGTTTGACATTTGAGTCTTGTAGGTGTTTTAATAAGCCAGTTAATATGTATAGTATTACTATGTATATGTATGTATACTATATGTATAGTATATTGCGTCAGCCATGTTTTTAAAGCCCTATTAAAATGTTGATTGTAAAATTAATATTTGTTGTGCTTATTTAATTCTTAATTAAAACAACAATCTAAAGCATTACTGTAAATAACGTCTGTGGTATTAACTGGACTATCTTAATACTTACTTATATAAAGCTTGAATGATCGGGATCGGTTGATCATGACAAAAATAAATAATTGGTATCAGCAGCAAAAATCCTGATCAGAGCATCCCAAGTGTTGGGGTTAGGAGACGAACATGGGGGACTAACCAAGCTCTTAATGAGTGCCTCCAGCTCCTTCTGTGCTTCTGCTACAGCTTCCTCAGTACCGATGACTGTAATCAGCTCCTGATCCTTATCATCAGCAGTTGGGAAGATGATCCTGGCGCCTGTGCTGTCCCGTACCTTGCGGATATTTCCACCTCCTTTTCCAATAAGGAACTTGTGGTATTCAGGTTTGGCACGAAGCTCAACGGTGTGGCTTTTAGTTTGCTATTAAAAACAAGTAGATTGAAGTCAATTAAATTGCTTTTAGAGCAACAATCACTGGTCTTGTTAAAAGCAGTTACTTGCTTAACTTGTACGAACAAAGCTTGTGCCCAAATGACATTCCAAGCATAGCATCAGTATTATCGGCTTTAAGTTTCAAGTTCTTCAAGGAAACCCATCCCTTCAAACATACCTTCTCTTCTGCCAGGGACAGCAGCTGTTTCTTGGCTTTCTCTACCTCCTCCGCTGGGCCTCTGATTGTCACTGCATCGATGCCAGAGCCCTCTGTTGGGAAATGGATGTGCACACCACCACACTCCTCCATGATGGAACGCACAAAACGCCCCTTAGAACCAATTAAGGAATTGTGCAGTTTTGAGGGGATGGACACCTCTACCTCTGTAATATTCGCCTGCACAGATATTTGAGAACAATTAATAAATTCCTCTTCCATCCACACACATAATGTTTTGGGTGAGTAATGTTTTTAAAATAAGTCTCTTATGCTCAACAATATAAACTATAACGTTTTCAAAATTACAAAATTCTTACAGTCCTCAAACTTTTAAAATGCCCCTATTGTGCCACTTTATAGGTTCCCTAACGTGGTTTTGGAAGTCTTCTACAATATGGTTTACATGCATCTAAGGTCAAAAATACTTTCAACTACTTTATCATAATATAAATTGCACAGCACCTCTTTTTTAAAGGTTCAGTGTGTAATATTTATGAGGATCTGACAGAAATGCAATATAATATGCATAACCATGTTTTCAGTGTAGTATAAAATAAAAAAACTTACATAATGAACTGTTGTTTTGATTACCTAAGAATGAGCCATTTCTATCTACATACAGCGCAGGTCCCCTTACAGTTAAATCATTTTGCATCGTCATGTTTCTACAGTAGCCCCAAACGGACAAAACTACTCTACAGAGCGCTAGTCACTCTCTGCTCAAGGTGCACCCAATGAAGACTATAGTCTGTCATTATGCAAATGTATATCAAACCCAAGTAGGAATTATTGAGGACTCATTTCAGCATAGATTCTTTTTAGGAGACAGATCAAAGTGCACGCAAATAGTTACTATCATCATCTAGACAGCTATATTACACACTGCATGAATGGTAACATTCAAAAAAGCATAATGGGGGCACTTCAACAAGTGTGATAGACTTTTAACCTCACATTAAAAGTTGAAAAAACAAATCACCAGTTCTTTCTGAATGGCAAGGACCCGGTTTTTTGCTGCCTCGCAGTTTGCCTTCTTCCCAGTGATGACAATCATTTCAGAGTTGCTGTTTTCCGCAGGCAGGTCAATCTTAGTGTTAGTTTCTTCACGAATCTAGGAAAGAAAAAGTGCCAGTAAGTAAACCGTCTGAGAATTGATGAACATGCAAGTCTAAAAAGTAACCTAAAAGTTCACCTTCTTTATATTTGCTCCTCCTTTGCCAATTATGTTTTTGTGGAATTGCTTGAAAATGGGAACTGAGACAGAAAAGCTGTTCTCAACCTGGAAAAAGAACAAAAGTAGGGCAGTTTAAGAAAATGCTAAAATTGACAGTGTCATTTTCACAGACCGTTAAGCCTAAAACAGAGCCTTTCAAACTACATTTGATAGCATGCACCAGCACTGGCGGTCAACATGGGTACTACAACGTTTCATTCTTGCCCCGTGTTGGTTTTATTTCTCTCTACAAGTTAACAAAAAAAAAAAAAAAAGTCTTTGTATTAATTTAAACTAGAGCTGCATGCATCACTTAATCCGGTCACACAGGTTTCATCAATTCTGAAGTCTATTGTTGCAGTCTCCAGTGATTTGTTGTTGCCAAAACTCATGTTACACGCTGTATGTATACCCTAGTGTACGCATGAAAACTTAAACATATATCAGGCTTTAAGGACCATTCTGACCAGAACTAAAGTTAACTTCTTTTTTCTTTTTTTTAAATGGGGAAGACCACACCACAACTATAACAATATAGTTGGAAACGCTTTCAGAATAACTTTCTCCAGCTGAGTAACAACAAAAAAAAGAAAATCATACACACCCAACTTTAAAGGGGGTTGAGCATTTAAAATGGCAGACAACAGAACTGCTGTGTCCATGCTATATAATATAAAAAGAACTATGCCCATTTGTGTGGACACTAATATAGTTAAAGGGGTCATGAATTGAGAAATCAACTGTCCCTTGAGCTTTTGATATATAAAAGGTCATGGTAAGAAGAATATCCTGCAAGTTTCAGAGCTGAAAACTTCCTTGTTAAGGCCTGTTCACACCGGGACGATTTTCGTGCGCATTTAATCGCCAACGTTTAACGCCTCGTGACTAAACAAAAGACAATGTGAGTGTGCACACCGACATGCAAAACGCCAGGCGTAAAAGCGTCATCATTTTTTTTTTAAAAGCCTGTGGTTCGTTTTTTATTTTGACGCGGCGCATTAAAAACTGGCCAACTAATGAGATTGGCGCTTTTGTTCACGTGCCTGGAGCTGCTGAAGCGACAGTAAAACATGACTTGGTGGCGCTCAAGCACAAAACGGTCTTGCCGAGCACGCATTGGTATACAACAAAGTAGTAAGTAGACAGTGGCCCTGTCCCAAATGGCACACTATGTGCACTTTCAGTCTTGTGGACTTACAATGGACGCTGCGTGCGCGTGTCCGTTAAGTCCACGAGACCGCAGGGTGTGTGCTATGTGTTTTCCAGACGGGTTACCAAGCATGTTGTTCACTCTTTTGACTTGATATTTGAAGGAAAAAGACAATCGCGAAAGTTTTGATCATGCTTTGATTTGTCTGACTCGGCAGTGAGGTGTGTGCACGTGGGTGCGTTAGTGATGCACGGTTAACGGTTATATCCACTCATCGGGCGGTCCAAGTAATAAATTACTTGCAAGTCTTCAGTGCAGCACGCACCATAAAAACATGAGGCGCAAAACCAGGGTAGAAAATAGCCTATTACTTATTCATTATGATGTTTTTAAATGTAAAAAGTTGACCTCAGACAACAGTATAATAAAATAAAAAAGCCAGTTCATGAACCCTTTAACACCCTTGGGGCCAGATTTAGCGCGAGAGCGCAAATCCAAAAAAGCGCCGATGGGAGTGGAAACTTCTGCACATGATCTACTGACATTAAAGTACTGAAAGGGAAACTCCTACAAATGCATACGCAATAAGAATCCTCAAAATAACTGTCCACACCTTTTCAGCACTAATTTTTCACTGCGTGTCTTTAGTAAATCCTGACAGTTACTTAACACCAAAAGAGGGTTTGCGCTGGCGCAAGCTGTTAGTAAATGTGGCCCTTGATGTGAACGTGGCTTTACTGTGCTTAAAACATGAGTGAAATGGGTTGTATCAAATGTTTAGTAGTAAGTGCACTGACAAGGGATTTCTAGGACTTCAGTTGCACAGAAGATAGACAAAACAAAACAATTATATTGTAAAAAAGTGATGTTGCGGAGTCACGTTTTAATGCCAAACCAGGTGATTGTGTTGTGAGAATCAACGTTAAGGTGTTAAGTGGATCAAAAACCCTTGCCATTGTGCATGTTCCAGATACATTTATTCACAACAGCAAAGGACTAGAAAGAGACACGGCAATAAAAAATTCAGGAAAAATTTGTTTACCATTTCAGCCACCACTTTCTGCATAAACTTTGAGCATTTTTCCACCTCAGTGCGAGGCCCACGCAGTTGTACAATGTCACTTTTCTGCGTTGGGTCAGGGAAGTTGATGATGACCTAAAAGCAAGGGGTAAAGGTTATTTCTCCATTATATGCAAAAAAAAATATGTGACTGGAAAAATACATTATGTATTCTAAAACATTTACCTCGGGGAACTTATCCCGAACTTCCTTAATTTTCTCCCCTTTCTGTCCGATGATGGCTCGATGAAAACGATGTTCAATGATCATGTCCTTTGTACGCTCATTCTCCTGTTGAAATCATGACATTCTCAGAGACCAAGTCAAGAGTTGCCAGGCAACTCCAGCAAATAACCCAGAGGACTTTATACTCTGAGGCTATAGAGACTACAGATGTTTTTTTTGTCCCCACCAGCACACATGCACTTGACTCCACTTTAAGAATTATGCAAACAAATTTACTGCAGACAAAAAAGTTTAAAAGTAAACCCTTTAAGAAAAACGCAACCGTTACACACAACAATGGGTAAACCCTAACTGAAAGAACAATGACGAGAGAACACTAAACAGAGCCTTCTTTATTCAATTACAAATCCATCCAACTTGCCATGCGTGACGCTAGCTCCAGCAGCTCCTTCTTGGCCTCCTGCACGCCCTGGGGGTCACCCTCGATACGGATAAGGTTACTCTTCTCATTGTCAGGTGGAATGCGGACTGACACTTTGTGCAGTTCCTTTATGCGGTTAACTAGGTGTGGAGAGAAGAGCACGTGTTATGTGTTAATGTCAGCTTTAAAACCTGCTCTAAACATCACAACAGCTGTATACTCACTGTTTGCACCGCCTTTCCCAATTAAGTGTCGGTGGAACTTTGGGTCCACACTTATCTCAGTGTAGTCCATTCGACTAACCTATAAAATAAAAACCAACCCAACGGTTTAGGACACATTGAGGCTAAAGTACAACAAAGCAAGTGGAACCCAATGTTTGTCATGTAATGGGAAGATTAGTCTTCTTACCAGATCTGTAACAATCTCTTGAATCTGGCCCTGTACTATCTGTACGTCTTTGGTGGGACCCTCCAGCGTAATCCTGTCCTCTCCCTCCGTGAACTCAATGTGCACCTGTTAAACAGAATACCATCATTTACTCACCATTATGCTGCTGCAAAACCATAAGATAAGTTTGTTCTTCTTCTGAAAACCAATAACAATATTTTTAGTAAAACCTAATGAGGTTTGTTCTTAAAAGGAATAGTCAGCCATCCTAAGTTTGTGACTTTACTCAGCCAAACACAAACAGTTATTTTAAATATCCTGGCTCTTCTCAGCTTTGTAATGGCATTGAATAGTTTAACTAAATAGCGCATCCACCCTAAAATGTAATCCATACAACTCCAGTGGGTTAATAAATGGCAAAAAAGATCTGCATTTAAAACTTTAACCTATAATTATTCATTTTCTATGCTCCTGAATGTTTCGGTGCGCCCCCAATTTCTTAACTATAAAGTTTCCACCTCAGTAAAAAAAATTTTTTTAAAAACACAGTGCAAGTGTATACGGGCACGTCTGCTTCATAATGAGACATTAAAAAGGTATCTTTGTGGGCAAGCTCGTCACCCTCGCCTTGTAGTTGCTTGGAATTCCAAGAGAAATCGGATAGTGTTTAGACGTAGGTCAGATGTCCAGATATCGGATATGTATCGATTTAAAAATCACATATGGAAGTGGCTCAGAACGGATGCAAAAATTTTTTTTTTTACATGATCCAATGTGGATGCGTGTTTACACATGTGCAACATTCTGTTCGTGTCAGAAGTAGTCTTTGAAAAAAAATTAAGTGCATGAAGCAATTCATCTGTCTAAAAGCAGAGGCTTTTATATAATGTATGTTAAGATATTCATACAAAATATTCTGGGGGCTATGAAAGTTGTGTGAAAATGATCAAAAATGCTGGTGGTGGCTTTTTTCTTTTAAAACTATGGCGTGGGAAGAGTTAGGCATCAAGCAAGTATGGTCGAGTTTCCGTTTACCACATTTGATGTGCTTTGTGCATTGATCAATGTTCATATATGAACAAAAGCCTGTTTCTTGGCTCAAGCCCAATGTCATTCTGAAGTACTTGTGCTGGTTGATGCAATTACCGCAACCTTTGAACAGTCACTTTGACATGTGACTCTGGTCAAAAACATCTGTTGAAAATGAGCTACATCTACACATACCCCTCACTGAGCAAGACAATGGGTATTCAGGCCAAGCACTCTGATGTGATAAGGGAAAAGTTGACTCGCCTTGGGCATTTGCTGCGTGATCTTTGCCAGATTCTGTCCTTTCTTGCCAATAATGAAACGATGAAGCCAAGAGGGAGCAGACACTGAGGACACAGTGTAGCTGTTGGCCTGTACAGAGAAATTAAGGGTCAAAGGTTACACAGTCAAATTGATAGCATTTCAAAAGTTACATTAATACAGTTCTTAAAAAAAAAAAAAAAGTTTAAAGCGCAAGAGCTTAGAGGGAAAGATTTCTTGTACTGAAACATGGAGGGAGGAGGAAAACAGCCATGTTTACCTTGGCATACACTTCAGTGAGTGCCTGGCCCAGCCGGTCTGGCTCCCCACGCAGGATTACTGTCTCTGAGCTGCTGTCGAGGGGTGGGATCTCGACCGAGACGCCGGTCCTGTCCAGGATCTCTTGCAGGGTGTTCCCTTTAGGCCCAATCACATACTTGTGCTGAGATTTCTTCACCTCCACTGCAATAGTGGTTGCGTTCTTCTTCTAAAATAAGCAAAAGGCCACCTTTTAAACAGTCTCCTCAGTTGCTTTCAGGTTTATCATTACTTATTTCACATTGATATGCGGTCCAGGGAGTTTCAGAAACATACTGTGGATTTGGAAAAGTCAATAAAATCCATCAATTATTCTGTCATTGCTCACCTTCTCCTCATAAATCTTCTTGATCTTGACCATGGCCAGGGCCACCTGCTCTTTTTCCCCAGTGATGACAATCTCCATTTTATTCACACTGGGTGGAGGGACATTAATGCGGGCTCCCGTCTCCTGCATCATCTCCCCCACCAGCTTGTTAAAAGCTCCAGTGATGAAGGGGTGGTAGACCTTTTCAATGTTCATTCTCTCCACAGCACGCTTATCCTGCAATTTATTGAAAATATCACCCTCTGCATCTTTTAGGTTAAATATCTGACACATCATAATAGCTAACTCTGTTATCATGCAGTTATTTTAAAGTTTCCTCATTTTGTTTTGGTGGGCTCCAACAACAGGTTTACATGCATCAAGTGAATCGCAAACGACTCAATGGATGAATCAGTCTCTCTAAGTCCCTCCTTTCCACGAGCCTACTCTGCACTAGAGCTGCAACTAACGATTATTTTTTCTGTCGACTAATCTAACGATTATTTTTTCGATTAGTCGACTAATCTAACGATTATTTTTCCGGATTAATCTTATGATTCTTTTTTACTGATTATTATATTTCAAAGAAGGTAGTGAATTTGTAGGGCTGTACGATTAATCGAAAAATAACCGAAACCGACATACAGAACCTCTAACCGACGTATTTTTCCCATGTCGGTTATTCCGGTTTTCACGTGACTCCGCCCCGTCAGTCACATCAAGTGCAGTTTGAAGGCACACAGAGAGATGCAGGTGCAGTTATCTTTGTTTATAGATGCCCAGAATCACTAAAGTAACTGCATGTTTTACACAGTTTATACAGGTCAGTTAATTGCTGTTCTTATAGCCTACGCGCTGACACACACACACAGAGAGAGACGGCGCGCGCAAGCCCCGAAGCCGCTTTCACTTTCGTGCTCGTAAAGTTTGTCAAGTAAATGCGTTTAAACGCGACAACGCGCGCGCCCTGAAGGCAGACCTCTTTCACCTCGTCCTCGCAAATCTTTGTCATTTGTATGTGGTTTAAGCCCTGTCAGTTTGAACATTAAAGTGTTTCGACCATCAGATGTGTATTATGTTGAACTAATGCCTGATTTATTGTGACAAACGAACACTCAGACAGAAGCTGGCACATCACGTGAAGATCGCGCGCAGATAGTAGCGCAGAAACGCAGGATCAACGCTGTCCTGTGACTAAAGTAAAGTCACTAAAGTAGCTTAGGAACTCAACTGTTATTTTAATACCTTTGAAGTAAGTACAAACCACAGCTTCATAATGAATAGAGACAGTAAGAGTAATTCAAACACACAATCACCCTCTCATTAATGCATTCAAATAAATGTAATGTAGGCCTACAGTGTTAATTTATCTGTATCTGATGTACAACAAACAGAGATCTGCTCCATAGACCAGAACTGCTGAAAGTGAACCGTTTCCTTTAAGTATTTTAAAATCACAAAGAAATGCACTTTCATTAGAAAAAAAAAATCCACCTTTTAATAGTAGAAAATATTTACAGTACAAACCTTATCAGTGAACTTACTCAACCTTATGAGGAAAAAAAAAAAAGAAAAAAAGCAAAATAATCGTTCATTAATCGAAATCGAGGTATAATGTTCAATTAATCGAGGTTTTTATTTTTGGTCAAATCGTTACAGCCCTATGAATTTGTATATTATTTTAACATGAAATCAATGAATGATGACAATATTAATTGTATTTCAGGAAGGGTAGTGAACATAGTATGCCATTTTATAATGAAATATATGAACACAAGAAGCTTTTTAAACATAATGTATAATGATACTATTCATCATAAAATGTATACAGAGTAGGCCTAATTAGGAAAAGTTGTTTACTATAGTAGTTGAGTATGATTTACTTATTGATTTGTCTCAATAGTAAACGAAAATGCACTTGCATTTTTCTGCAAAAGGTTCACATACTGGAGCTTTCAGCATAGTTTTAATATAGTATAACTAGTCGTCTATTTTGAAGATACATGTGCATAAACAACGACTAAAGCTGCCAGAAGTTTTTGCCCAAACTTCAAAGACATATTTAAATGATTAAAGCTAGAGGCATATCTTAACTTTAATGTTACTTTAATCATGCAAACTACCTAATATACAGCATGTTATTATGCATATGTGTTTGCGACCGAGGGGAAACAGGTCGCATTAACAGCAGATATATGCAGCCCATAATAAATAAAAGCACGAGACGTACTGGGGTCGGAGAAGAACCCCGGAAAATGTGACCGTCTGTTGCAATACACGCGCCACGGTTCAGCTGCGCGAGAGAACCATGGAGAGAACACTGGCAGCAGGGTTGCCAGGTTTTCACAACAAAACCCACCCATTCATTACTCAAAACTAGCCCAAAACAAGCCCAATCGCGTTTCGGGGAGGTTCTCTGGTAAACATCGCGTTCGGGGGGTTAAATATGTGTGGGTTTTTTTCAGGGCTGCCTGCTAAAGTTCTCATTCCCGAGGCTAAATATCACATAGTTGGGATCACTTCAACCCGCGGACATGAGACACAGCCCGCGGCAACAGTGTAGAAGTAGCCCAATTCCGCGGAAAAAAACGGGACTTGGCAACACTGACTGGCAGTGTGAAAGCTCCTGCTCTGCCACCTCGCGCAGTGTGAAACCGGCATTACAGAGCGAACAAAGCACAGTTTTATTCGGCTTCTGTTTAAAGTACTCCCACACTTTTGAATGTTGCGGTCTGGCTTTATATGATAAATGATAATTTTCACTATGCCCGGGAGCAGAAGCTGCCATTATTCTAGAGATCTTCTGTTCCATTCTAGAACGTAAATAATGTGCAGCCGACGCGCCGACGCATTTCACGCACGTCGACGTATTTTCGTAGTCGACGTCATCGACGACGTCGACGCGTCGTTGCAGCCCTACTCTGCACTAATTGGTCAGATGGTCTACCGCGTACAGCGCGTATTTCGGAAACAAATGCCCATTACCAGAACTGATTGTCAGTTCTGTCTGGAGGCTTCCTAAAGCTCAGCGATTGTACACACTATAAAGACCGTGATGACGTTGGTTTTACAAAAATGCCAGCGCAAGACCAAATCAAAGAAGAAACAATGGAAAAATTTATAAGAATTAATTGAGGTACATTATGAGATGTTTCACCATCAGCATTAGCAAGTGTGCTTCCATCAACAAACCTCTGTGTGTCTAATGTATTGCAGTGCATATGTGGGAACTATCAATAACAGTGCATACGTTAGCCCAGCTGATGTAAACGAACGTTTGCAAAACAAATCTTGCTCCATCCTTTATCTTTACTCAAAGTAGTAAGAATGAAAGACAATCTGCATTATTAGAAATAGTGCAGCCCACAGCTGATTTACAGTAGTATTTCAGTAAGACCGTAATAACATGAACTAACCGGTTAGCCAGATACGTGAAACAAACACAATGTAGAGACAGCGTCTTCTCAACATGCTATCCAGTTTCCCTGGTGTCTGAAGTGGATATGCTAATGTTTCATCACAACGAAATGGCTTAGGACTTGTTTGAAAAACTATTTGTTTAATTGACTCCGAGTCAACTCTTGTGTTTGTGAGACAATAAATTTATAAATGCTGCACTTTCAGATTTAAAACTTTGCAGGATGTTTTCATTCACTTAGAATTATGTGAGACTACATGAAAGGTAATTTTCAAAAGGTAAATGTCTTTTTAAAAAAAAAGTGGAATAAAGTTCCAGACCTGCTCAGCAGAGATGAGCAGGATCTCGTGTTTGGCCTTCTCCAAGCCTTCCTTGGTTCCAGAGATCTTGATCAGGTTACTGGGGTCTTCGGGTCTAGGGATCTGGATCTTGGTGGCAGTCTTCAGCTCGAGCTCCTGCAGCTTCTCCCCACTCTTGCCGATGACAAAGCGATGATGTTCTTTGGGGATGGCCACAGTAGCTGAAGCCTGTTGCAAAGTAAAGCATTTACAGAAGTTACTAGGGATATACAACTATTATAATCCTGGGAGATACGACAAGCTGAAGTTATTTTCATGATCAATAGGGATACATTGTCAATATTAAAATTCAATGCGATTATCTAAATAAATGTTTAAACATTAAAAACTAAAAAGTAACTGTTTAAACTCTACAAGTGAAATTTAAATTAAAAAAAGCCTGCACACTCAGTCAATGAAGAAAAGGACAAACTGTGAGATGTTTAGTTTTTGGTTATTTTTCGGTAAACATTACAAGTGAAATAGATATTCATTTTGAGACCTGCATATCAAGCTTAGCAATCATCATATGATTGTAAGAGTAACTTAAAAGGGGTACTTCAGCGCTGGAAAGATGCATGTGTATTTAAACTGGGTCATTCAAGTAGTAGAAACATGAAATTATTTTTGAAGATGGTGCCTTCTAGACTGAGAAAAGACAGAAAATGCCTTTTTGGCTCATATGGATGAAAGATAACTCCCAGAAGGCACTTGCTTTGCAGCCCTACAAGGCCACTACCAAGCCACGCCCAGCAGTTATATCTCTTGCCCACCGCGGCGCCACCCCACCATCGTAATTTATTTCAGTTAGAGAACAGACACTGCGATTAAAAACTGAAGTGTCTGCTCAATACGGCACGAGCGAAATGAGTGTCCCCGCACAAACGCTGCAAGAGTCGGATTTCATTCATCAGAGAGCGAGGAGCTGACAGACAAGATGATCGCGGAAGATTTGGTTTCAAAGCGAAGTGCGCCTATTTAAGTGAGTTTGTTATTGTACAGTTTTCATGAACCCACAATTCAAGCAAACCTGCCCCGAATTGGCGCTAATTTTAAACCGAAACTAAAATGAGCACGGCCGACCAGCATTCATTCACGGTTGCATTGTCAGTCATTCAGAGCCTCACAGTGCATGTCTAGTCTGGCCCGTTTTCAGTTCATGCCTATGGAAACTTAACTTTCATAGGAATTAATTGAGAACACTCGCTTTGCTCCGCACCGCTCCATTATGAATGTCCGTGCGGCTGTCTGTGTCTTGCATTCCGTGAGTGTGATCCGACCCCTATGGGTGGGTTGAAAACATGCGGAACTAACTCCTACTACTGGCTGTAGTCTCAAGCCTCTGGCCAAAAAAAGCCTCCGATGACAAATTTCTCATCTCGGGGGGATATGGGGGGGGTGTATATGATATACGATCATTCGAATATACTATAGATATAGATATTCTACTGATAGAGCGCTTAAATGCTAAATCGCATAAGTAACCCTTTAAATAATTTTTTTTTTTAAACTAATGTCTTATAACCAATATAACACCAATATTTTGCGCCAATCTACAAGCTGACCAAAACATGTTATTTTGCAAGCATAAAACTGTTGAAAGATTTAAAACAACAATCATTTTATATTACCTGAGTCTGCAGTCGGGACACAATCTCTTTGCGGGCTTTCATGACAGCGTCATGTTTCCCAGAGACCATTATGGAGAGGCCTTGGTCCTTAGCCATGGAGAGTTCCAGGTGGGCTCCAGTCTTGTGCATGATGTCAAGACACACTTTAGCCTGGTCTCCTTCTCCAAACTGGTTTATGTCCTTGTACTTGCGCTCTTCCAGGGGCACATGGAAAACCTGTATTTATTAAAGCAGAAAACAGTCAAACCAATGAATAAACATTGCCCAGATAAGATAGTGGCTGTAACTAGCCAATCGCCATACCTGGGTAATTATTGAGGACTTGAGAGGTTTGAGTTTAGAAGTCCAGGCATTTCCAGTCTCCGGGACACCCTCTGGCAAAGGCTTTTCAGGCAGAGGGGGAAAGGCATCCTTGTAAGTGGGGAGGCTTTCCTCATCTTCAGCACCGCTAGCGCCCGCCACAGCAGCTAACGGGAAGAGAGGCGCAACATTAAACATTCACTCTGCCAAAAGAATGGTTACGAATCAGTCAAAATTACCACTTACCTTTGACCTGCTCTGGCAGAAGGCCACTGCGATGCTCATTAAAGCTTTCTTGCGTAAGTACAGCGACTGAGCTCATGGTCGAAATCCCACGTTTACACGGAGTCCGAGTGTGCCACTAAGAGAGGAAGAGCTCAGGTGATTACTACGTAAAAGAAAGTGCCTAGACAACCAAGATAAAACGGTTAAGATATGAACCACTTGCCAACATGGGTGGAGCTTAAACCCTTTCACAATAACAGATTAAATATCTAATTTTGTAAATGCATGTTATTGATCTTATTGTGAATTATTCATCCATGCAAGTATCATTTAAAAATTAACCTCATAATTTCTCATTAATTTCATAATTCGATCCTCCAGTAAAATGGCAGACTTCTCTCTGGTGACATATGCGGGACTTCTCCAATCATTTACTCCACTTACACCCTGCCCCTTTCATAAGGCCCTGATAGAATTCAAGTAAAATCAAAGAATGAATTGATGCGACATCAAAATCACACCAAAACGAAGTTCAAAACAGCCTTCCTGGAAAAGTTTGCTACGGCAGTAAACACCTTCGTACTACCATTGGTCCGTGACTACAATGTCATGGGTAGGTGTGCGCTGAGGCTCCGCCTTCTTTCACGTGGAACTCGTTTCCGGTTAATTTCTCCTGTTCAGTCCATTGAGGTCAGACCAAGCGGCAACCTCCCGCAGTTCCTCTTAAAGCCAATACGGAAGTGCCTTAAACTGCAGTTCATCGACTGGCCGCTACGGACAGGCTCCAGAAGGGAGCAGAATCTCATTGAGCCCCATTTTAAAATGGCCAACTTTACAGCAGAATAAAACATGTTTACAGCCTGGTACAAATGTGGTTTTGGTCTATAAGGCTAATTTTTGCCCTTCATGACAACAATGAGGGGGTTGAATTTTTTAACTCATTCGTTTACATTATATAAAGCATTAAAGTTCTGCCTAATTAAGGGCGTGGCCACTTCGAGTGACAGGTGGATAGCCATTTATCTGCTGTCTGTTAGTCATCGCGTCACTTAAGCTCCGCCCACATCCCGGCTTTTTGCCCATTTTCTGTTATCCGGGAGTGACGCGCTGCCAAGATGGCAACGGCCATCTCGTCCATACTTTGCGCTTCAGAACGGCACATCAGAATCCTATGGGCGACGTCACGGACACTACGTCCATATTTTTTTACAGTCTATCGGTCAGACAAACACAAGTGAAAACATGAACACACTAGAGAGCAGCATTACAGTAGAAAATGAAGTTGTACTTCTGATGAAACTAGACAGACAGTTTTTCCATGTTTAATACGGTAAAGATGCTTGATTTTAAGTAGGGTTGGGGCTGGAATGGGGCATCAACGAAACCCCAGTACATCAATTACGTAAATTAGTGGAAAGTGATGATTTGTCACACTAAGGTGTGGGAATTTTTTTTTTAACAGAGACCGAATAAAATGGTGCTCTAAAAGCTCTGTGAAACTAAAATGGCAAACCACAGCAGCACAACTATGCAGGAGCATCTAAAGAAAACATCCAGGGGCTCGATTACCTCAAAAAGACGAGATGGCAGCGCAAGTATTTAGATAATTACAGTGAAGTTTTACACAGCACAAGATTGTACATAGAGCATTCTGTTTTATACGAGCTGCCGTAGGTGCGAGGCTGTGAGGTGTGCAGCTCTATCATACTCTCTGCAACTGGTTACAAAGCATTTAACTCTATTGTTCGTTATTTAACATATCTAATGGATGAAATCACGCCTCCATTGGACACAATCTTGGTAAAACATCACGGTTTAGCCATAGTAAACACCTTTCCTAATTAGGCCTACACTGCATAAACCTTATCTTTTGTGATTAATATCATTAGGTAAAAAGTTAATGCATAGATTAGTTATGTTTATTTATTGGTAAATAACCGACTATTCAGAATATAAACAATAGATTAGCTAGGGAAAAATTAATTGATAGATTAATTGTTTGGAAAAAAATAATTGTTAGTTCCAACCCTAATTTGAAAGACCAGTGCGTACTATTTATAAGGATCTATTAAGAGAAATGCAATAAAAATATACATAGCGGTTTTCAATGGTGTTTAAAGACCTTACATAATGAACCCTTATGTTTTGAGTACCTTAGAATGAGCCATTTCTATCTACTTACACCACGGGTCCCCTTACAGTGAAGTCTCCATTTCGCACCGTCATGTTTCTACAGTGGCCCTAAAAGGACAAACTGCTCTATAGAGCACTAGCTACTCTCTATTGTCTCCGACAACAACATTTTTGTCCTGTGTCAGCCACCATAGCTTCTCCGTGCTTCGAAAGGGAGGGGTGACCGGTTGCAATTCACAACCTCACCACTAGATGCCACTAAAATGTACACAGTGCACCTTTAAGCAATCTATTGTATAAAGTGCTATAAATAAATGTGAAGTGACTTTAGAGTGCAGAATTGCAGAGCTTGTGCAATGATCAGATGCATTTATGTTTTATTAAAAAAAATGCTTGCTCAATTTTGTGGTTTTAATTTTGTTAGTGAGCGGAAAGCACAGCACATTTACATATTTATCTAAACATTGGTCCAGGGAGTGTGGGGGATGTAGGGTTGTAACAGTATAAGATTTTCACAGTATGATTACCGTCTGACAACCAATACAAATATCACGGTTTCACTGTATTAAACAGTCAATTATTATCATCAGTTAAAATGACCGTTAAATGAAAAATGCAAAAAAAAAAATGGTTGAACAAATGTTCAAATAAATTGTATTATGAGAAGTAAAATTCTATTGAACAATAAATAATACTTCTGTTATAATTAAGTTAAATCGAACTTATTTTGACGGGTTGTAGAGAAGACCTTTGAGGTTCAGAGTGTACTTGAAAGAGTTCTCAAAAAAAAAAGAAAATGCTCTTTAATAAAAAAATAATAATAAAAAAAAATGTTCTCTCGGGGGGAGCTCTGGAGATGCTCATGTTCACGTCACACGTACTTGAGTATGCAGTACACAAAATGGAGAGAGACCCAGAACAAAGATTATATAGCAGTCTTTATCTTTTTCGACGGGGATAGAGATAACAGCCTCTGTCTCTGACATTTTCTCTGCTGTACATGTGTGGGTGGAGCAAGTTGAGAGGTCAAGTGGAAAGAAGTTGCTTTTTCTCCGTCGAATGTATTTTTCCGCCCCGATACCGTGATAAGAAAACGTGCATGCTGTGATAATCATACTGGTGATATATCGTCATAACGGTATACCGTTACAACCCTAACGGACGGTGTCTGATGTTCACTAACAGTATAATCGCTGGTCACGCATTTCAAACAGGGTTTTACCGCCAAGCGAAGAACAAAAAATAACTCTGCCATGAGTATATTGTGGCTTTTACAAATCAAGAACAAAATGACAGAACCAAGTCACAGCCCTACTTATCAATTTATAATCTATTTCACTCACATACACAACAAAAATAAAATATATATAGCTACTTCTGCTTTCAATGCAACTTTACGATGGGGGAAAACCTATATTTTGGAAAATAACTTCATAAAATAATGAGGTTTGTTCAGAGCAAAATGAGTGAACTGTCTGTAGGAGCAAATTTCAAACACTAAGATCGGATCCATTTTGTGGAAGGTCAAAGTTGCCCATCTGTTACCTTGGACAAGGGCTAATTCTAAGCCATGGAGTTATATGAACGAGCTCTAAAGCTAAGAGGATTTCCCCACTAACCTTTATTTGTTGCATCCCTAGTATGCAGAGCAGCAAAAAAAAAAAAAAAAGTAAAAATTCTACTTCGTAAATAAAAGTTCCACAAAGCACGCTCGCATTTAATTGAAAACATGCACGCCACACCTCAGTGAAACGTCTACTTGGCAGACTGCTCTCCTACTCCCCGCACAGGACTGTGAGGAAACTAAAAAGACAACAACATAAAAGCTGAGGCTACTGTTACAGCCATGCAGCCTTGAGTTATGAAAGACCACTTATATTCGCTGCAGAAATTCCAATGTCAAAGGCTCACAAGAGTAGGTAGCAAAAA
This sequence comes from Gobio gobio, assembly GCF_949357685.1. Classification (NCBI taxonomy): domain Eukaryota; kingdom Metazoa; phylum Chordata; class Actinopteri; order Cypriniformes; family Gobionidae; genus Gobio; species Gobio gobio. The sequence continues at coordinate 24,702,085 of NC_137110.1, read as the reverse complement.
TGGTGTGCAGAAGTTATACAGTAAAATGGAAGACCATCATCTATAGATGGCGTAACCCTTGGGATAATTGGCTAATCACTCTTGTATTAAGTCATACAACATTCCTTCCAGTTCACTCTGACAATCTGGCCCCTCACACCCCCCCAAATGCAAACTCCAATCCTCTCTACACAGAACAAGGCTGTTTAAAATGTGCTTCTCTGCATGCCCCTGCCAGGGCCTCTTCCTCTACAGGCCTCCTAAAGACTTGGACCCAGAGGCTAAACACATTCATACAGCTCCTCAAGGCAGATCAAAAGAACTCCACGGCAGTTGATCCACAAACCGAACACTAAAAATCCTTCAGATGCTCAAATGACACATTTAATCACATGACCACTCATAAGATGTGATTTGATCTTAATGATCACGGCGAACATCTTGTGATCCATGGCTACAAACACAAGACAAATAAGGATATTGCAGTTCAAAGCAAACATTAGGCCTGTCAGCAAATTAATCTATTAGAAACAAAGGCTGTGGTGAATAATCTTACCAGCTAAATGGTCAGTTACCAGATAATCCGTCCTGTAAAGCTGCCCGTTCGTGTCAGCCTGCCAGCTTTTGCCTAAGACAAAACAGATCAAAGGAAAAGTGGGAGAAGGAAAAAAAAAAAATTAGACTGTCACTGATGATGCAAAACCACTTTAGTTTTCCAGAACTTAGTTACACGTGGCATGATTTGTTTGCTATTCATTTGAACTTGCATATTTATTTAAATGCATGTAAATGTGACTCATTAAAGACTCGATTGGAAATAGGAACTAAAAGACTGATCAATCCTGTTCCGTCACCTTCTTGAGTTTCAAAATATTAAATCATAACCATAATTAAAGATTCATGGAATGTATATGCTCTCCAATACATGTGTATAAATACTTTAAGTAAACAAAAAAAAACAAATCCGAGTCTTTAAGTGTTGAAATGGCCCTCTCGCGTCTTGCTAACGTGGCCATTCCTGCGTATGTCAGATTTAAATATGGCGGATTTACATTTCCTCTCAGAATGACACAAAAAGGGGGATTGGAACAATAGTTTAACGTATGTTTAATAAAAACAATGTTTTGTGTGTCTAACAAAACCCGACTTTTGTATGTAAAATCCTCACACCGCTGTATACATGCGCGGTACGTCAACTCATGACACGCCATGCTAACGGCTAACGGAGTAGGAAAGACGGATTTGTAATTTTAACACTTAATTCCTCAACAATTCACACCTAGGAATATTTAAAAACAGTGAGAGGTTGATGAGCACATATTTAATGGAATTGGTAATGTCTGTCGTTGTAAGACACGCCAGTTTTTGTGGTTTGCCGAGATGAAAAACTTGTCCTGGCTAGACACCAACTCCAGTAAACTTTGAGCTGCGCGTGCGCGATAGTGACACGTACACCAGCTAGCGCAAGCGCTAACACACTGGATTAGGAAAACTTTACTCGTATTGATCCATTAAAACCTAATACTCCGAGAATGACAACGCCTAACAGGTATACACTGAAAACACGACCTTTGCTGGTGATCGAGTGTGAATGTTTAGTCAAGCTCGGCATTTGTGGCTGTCCACACAAAGTCCACGTAGGCATTAGAGCAAAGGGTGAAACAGTGGGGAGAAATTGACATGGAGTCAAGCCAGAGCACATTTTCACGGCAGAACGTTCTCCTAACGATGTACGTGTATCAGAAGTGAAGAAGAAGCAATGCAGACGTTCGGATGCATAACATATGCAGACTGATTTGCGGAATGAAGAGTGACTTACTTGTGTTTGTGTTCCCGTCTGCCCTGTGTGGTGCAGAAGCTTGTAGTGAAACTCCACTGGCGAAAGGGAGGAGCAGCAGCCTGTGAGTTATATAGCTCAAGTCTCCTCCAATCACATTCCTTCACGTCACTGTACAGATCATGCATTTCTCTCTGGAGACGAACGCAGTGGTGGGGATTTGTGGATTCATCTCAGTAAGAATTTTGTGAATCTTTTCATCAGAAAGATTCGTTTGCTCGTTCGTTATTTCTGCAGGTTACATCAGCAATAGGTGGCTATAAGTCGGATGATTATGAATCGGTAGGCCTAATTGAAATTAATAATTCGTTAAAGGGTTAGTTCACACAAAAAAAAATGAAAATTGTCATTAATTACACACCCTCATGTCGTTCCAAACCCGTAAACACAAATTAAGATATTTTTAATGAAATCCGAGAGCTGACCCCTCCATACACAGCAATGTAATTAATACTTTCAAGGCCCAGAAAGGTAAGAAAGACTTTGTTAAAATAGTCCATGTGACTCCAGTGGTTCAACCTTAATTTTATAAAGCTACAAGAATACTTTTTGTGCGCAAAAAAACCGACTTTATTCAACAATGTATTCTCTGTGCTAGTCTCCTGCAGTTTACATGCAGTGCAGAATCAGATGCTGTTCACCTGAGACACATGCATGTGATGCTGGCAGGAGCTAGCCAATGGTGAGCCGCCGTTCTGCAGTAGAACTGTGTATAACCTTTTACAGTCTATATGGCATAGAACTCAGAAGCTGCATTGTATTTACAACGTAAACAGCGTGGCACAAACTAAATTATTTAAGAAATTCGTTATTTTATCGCCGCTTCTTAAAGTTAAAGTTGAACCACAGAATTTTAATCCTTTAATAAACATGGACCGAAGGCAAAACAACTCATAGGCCTAATGTTTTTTTATTAAAACGCATGTACACAAATATCAAAAATACTTTTGCTACGCAACTGAAATGAATTGGGATTTTGATTCATTATAGTATAGTAACTCAAGTCTTGAGTCACTAGCTCTGTTTCCATCCAAAGTTGCGAATATAATTTATGCGCAAAAATTGCAATATCGCATAAAACATTTGCGAATAAAGCACCGTTTCCATCCAGTGAGTCGAAGAGAACATAATCGTCACTTCCTGATAAACTACCACAAAAAATCACTAAGAAACATAGGAAAAGCCACCATATATAATAATTTTCGTATATAATAAATGATTTGTGTAAGGTGGAAAATAATCAAAGATATTTGAAATATGACAAAATCATCTGCTTTGCTGTTAGCAGCCATCGTCGTGATCAAGATATTGAAATTGACTCAACCCCCACCACCTTAACGCCATCAGAGGGGCCAGTTGGGGTTTGAAGAACAAAAGGCTGGCTGGTCAAAAGGTTTTCGCACCTGTGATACAATGGGGGAAGGTTTGGTCTGATTGGTTATTTTCAAATGTCTCACGGTTTGGTCTGATTGGTCAGTTTTACAAGAGTCAGGTTTGAATTTGGTGACATCAGGAAAGAGGATAAAAGAGAATTTCAACTGTAGCTCGCTCTCTTTGGATTCTCTGGCTTTCTCTGGAGAGAGCTGTTCTTTAGCTCTCTCTCTTCTCTCTCTCTCTCTCTCTCTCTCTCTTTCTCTCTCTCTCTTTCTTTCTCTCTCTCTCTCTCACAGGTAACATTCTAGGCAGAGGCCTACAGAGCATAATTAATGGTTTATGTTTACATCTATTTGAAACTATTTAGAGTGTAACCATAACTAGAATTTGTGTTTCCTTTTAGAAGAGATTTATGTCTATGATGTAATTGACATTTTACATTTACTTGATTGTTAATAAATTGTTACATTTTTGATCCTTTCTGAATTAATCTGTAATTATTAACTATCTCCAATGTGGAACGGTATAATTGCAACAAAGGGTTAAAACGGAACGATTAAATGTATGATTAACTATCAAATATAGATGACCAAACAACCGGTTGGGATTCTCTTCTAAATGCGACAACTAAATGAAATGGAGTCAGATAAAGAATATTATAATCAAATCCATTCTTCCAGCTGAGACACTGAACGCGTGCGGCCTTCACCGCGGTTCGCTGCCGATCCTTGGAGCGAATTCATGCGGTCTTACAATTTGCGTCTCAGAGAAACTCGTGTGTCTCAATAAACGTGTTGTCATGCTTTCAGAGGCAGATGTTCTGTTGGAAACGCAGTCGTGTAAGACCGTTCTAGGAGGGAAATATACCGAGCATCTTTGACAACAGACTTCAGATTTTTCCGCTGGTTAGTACAGTTAAGGCCTGTACACACTGGGACGAATATCGTGTGCGCTTATCGGCAGCGTTTTTCGTGACGTTTTTCGGTGCGTCTTGAGTGTTCACACCCAAGCGATTTTCACTGGCGATGCGCCGAGTGAACGTGCATATTCAGTAGATGCGCTCCCGGAACACGGAAGGTGGTGCTGCGGCACTTTACGCTTCTGACACTCGCTTTTCACACAGAAGAAGAAGAGAGACAGTATTTACGTGCTTGCCAAAACCATAGATATATTATGTCTAAGGCCAAAACCATTCACACACTTTTTGCTAACTGGCAGGCAGTTTTTTTTAAATTACGCTTTTACGCCTGCCGTTTTGCGCGTCGGTGCGATTAGCAGCTCATCATCTTCTTCTTTGTCTACTTACTACTTCTTCGTCGTATCAATGTGTGCTTAACAAGACCGTTTTGTGCTTGAGCGCCACCAAGTCGTGTTTTACTGTCACTTCAGCAGCTCCAGGCACGTGAACAAAAGCGCTGATCTCATTGGTCGGCCAGTTTTTAACGCGCCGCGTCAAAATAATAAAACGAACCCAAGGCATTTTTTTTAAATGACCCTTTTTTACGCCTGCCGTTTTGCGCGTCGGTGTGCACACTTTCATTGGCGCCCTTTGTTTAGTCATGAGGCGTTAAACGTCGCCGATAAACGTGCGCGAAAATCGTCCCGGTGTGAACAGGCCTTTATACTGTTACATTGCGAAAGTCACTTTATGCGCATCAAGGAATTTATTCGGTAAATGCGTTTCCATCGTAGTTTATGCGCATGTTTTCGTATCGGATAGAAAATGTATCCGACTCAAACAAGGGTGTAAGTTTTTAATGCGCATTTTTAGAATTTATGCGCATCTTGGCGTTCCATTCAGCATTTTTTGATGCGATATCCCAAAATGCGCATAAAAATAGGTGGATGGAAACATAGCTAGTGATTCGTTCATCAGCAGTAGGTGGCAATAAGTGAGTGCATTTTTAGGGGCCAAGCACTGAAGGTGCGGAGGCACATATTGAAATCGTTAGATTTCTTATTATTCCACCATTGGAGTCAATGGCAGCCCATAGAACCGCTTGCGGAAAAGTTGTGAAATTTGGTACACTGATAGAGGTCAGTACCAATAGTAACCACACCAAATTTGGAGTCTCTAACTCATTCCCTCTAGCGCCATCACCTGTCCAAATTTTCACTCATATTTATGCTAATAACTAGAGCTACAAACTAAATTCTATTTTTCTCTGATTCCTGAGCTCATAACGATTCGATCCCACCCATGACGTCATTAAAAATTCCCGCCATTTTGAATAAAAAAAAAACTACTTTTGCGAACTTGTCCTAGACGGTTTGTCCGATTTGCCCGAAAATTGAACCAGATCAACTTCCGGCGGTGCCAACAAAAATGTATGGAATTCAAGTTGATTCATCAAATCGTTTTCGATAAATGCGTGGACAAATTTTACGTAGCGGTTACGAAAATACACATAAGGCTATATCTCCACAACGCTTTATTGTATTGAAACCAAACTTGGTACATGTCATCACAAGCATGACCTGTGGCAACCTGCAGCGTTTCGCCGCAGCGCCATCCACTGGTCCGGAGATACGAAAAATATTTTTTTTTGCTAATAACTTCTGAACCGTTTGTCAAAAAATCATAATCATGGCTGTCGGCCATTTTTAATTTAGATAAAATGCTGTATTTTATGAACACATGAACGGATTGTTACGAAACTTGGTATGGGTCATCACCACGATGCCCTGAAGGAGCCTGATAAGTTTTGAAACAGCGGCACCTAGTTTTCCAAATGCTTATAACTTTGGGTGTGGTTGACTTATTTTCATGGGAGTAACTTTTTTTGTCTCCTGAATCCTTGCCGAGTCCAACGATACCATACTTGCCAGGTTTTGGCATATGGTTTGTGCAGCGTGGTAATTTAGTGCTTAAAAAACGTTATCTAGTATCTCCGAAACCGCTAGTCCGATCGAGACGAAACCAGCGTCAGAAGTTCGGAAACATAGGTCGATAGCCATATGTTTATGCCCAAATGTCAAAATATTGATAGTAAGGGGTAGTAAATCCAATCAAAGTCAGGTGTCAAGTCATTTTTTAAGTGTTTTTTCATATAAATGTCTATAACTCCAAAACGAAATGAGATATTTTCACCAACATTGACGCACATGAATGGGCTCACTCAGAGGACACATTAAAAAATGGTAGGATTGTGCCTCTTGGTGGCGCTATAATAGAACAAAACATGAAATTCCCATAGACTACAATGCATTTTTCAGCCTTTTTGCCTAAAATCATCTTAAAATGTGTTTAATTGTTCATTGCTGCAGTTGATCTGACACTCCCAGCCATTTTGGCATGTCTTGTCTTCTTCTTTGTTCCTTAAAAACTGATTCGTTTACGAAATAAACATCACTAAGCATGTAGTTTTCTATAGCTTATCAACACACACACAGCATGTATAAAGCATAAACAGTGATAACATATAAGCATAGGTAATGCTTAATTACCTAAAATCAAATAATATAGATAATATAATACTTTTTGTTTGTTTTTAAAATGTATTTTCTTACATACCCCTGCACCCATGAGTAAGTTAAGCCATAGAGGACCTTAGTGAGCTTCTCTTGCATGGCCAAGACAACAAATTGTCTTAAGGCTAATTACATCAATTTGTATTGGAGATATTTTTGTATTAAGACTGAGATCTTCCCTTAATGCAATCATGATATCGGACACTGCTAAGATAAAAAATAATGTGTTGGCTATGTGTTGTTGTTGTTGTTTTTTTATCTCCACTGGTCTTCTGTTATACATTCTCTCAATTTAACCTGAGTTCAGGATAAGTGATTGTCAGTTGATCACAGGTTTGTTCTGATAGACAGGAAGGAAAAAAACATAGCTAAATGCTAACAAATAACAATGCCACATTACGCTAGATGTAAATAAATAGGTTTATCAACTTTTAAAAGTGTGTACTTCACAAATATTTTGTTATTGACATCAAAGGTTGTGCGTTTAGTCAAAACTTATTTTTTGGTGCAGATATTTATCACTTGATAGAAGCTAGCCAAATCAGATACGCTTATCCTCTAAAACTATAAACTATATTTACCCATATATAAATGTTAAATGACATAACTGTATTTTTGAAAATATACAGAATGATACATTGTGTTAATATATTACAATATATTGAATAATACATAAGGAATTGCCGCTTTTCATATATTGAAAAATATGTGACAAATACTAATGTATCATAATGGATGTAATTTTATATTCAGTAATAGACTTGAACTTTAATGACATCCCATTCTTAATCCGTAGGGTTTAATATGGAGTTGGGCCACCCTTTGCAGCTATAACAGCTTCAACTCTTTTGGGAAGGCTTTCCATAAGGCTTAGGAGTGTGTTTATGGTAATTTTTGACTATTCTTCTAGAAGTGCATTTGTGAGGTCAGGCATTGATGTTGGACTGGGCCTGGCTCGCAGTCTCAGCTCTAATTCATCCTAAATGTGTTCTATCGGGTTGAGGTCAGGACTCTGTGCAGGCCAGTAAAGTCCCTCCACACCAAACTCGCTCATCCATGTCTTTGTGGACCTTGCTTTGTGCACTGGTGCACAGTCATGTTGGAACAGGAAGGGGCCATCCCCAAACAGTTCCCACAAAGTTGGGAGCATGAAATTGTCCAAAATGTCTTGTAATGCTGAAGCATTAAGATTTCCTTTCACTGGAACTAAGGAGCCAACACCAACCCCTGAAAAACAACCCCACACCAAAAATGCACCAGTGACTTAGGCCCATCAGTCCACAGCAGGATCTTAAATAGCACAATTGTGGCACTAACCACAGCAAACATACAGATTAAATATGAGGGAAGAGCAAAACACTACATTTGGTTAAGGTATTTATTTGACAAAATTATTAAATGTAAACTACAGATACAGGTTTTATTTCACCATGCAAAAAATAAGAAAGAAATGCAAAACAAAAAGCTCAAAGGATAAAGCATACATTGACTACAACGTAATCAGTTATTAATATTTTGTTGGTTCTCTCTCGTTTTTGCATGTGTGTATGACAGACAAATAAAACAATTGACTCAATGCAAATTTGTTAAAGAATATTACGTAGTTATGCTTTAAGATTTGAATAAAGGGTGAAGATGTCCATTTTCCTTGACGGGAAACTCCTTTTGACAAATACTGTATGGCAGTTCATTGACCTTGAATGCAAAGCAATTTTTAAAAATACATTTAAATATTAAAATAAATGTTTCATTATCTTAATTAGATGATTTTATTATAATTACATGAAATGATGTGGTCATGCTGCCATACCCTTCCAGGCTCACCATTGCCTGATTCAGACGTGGAGGGTGGCCATTTTTGGGTTGACATTATTGTTGTCCTTTGTGCCACCTCAGTTAGCATCTAAGAGTTCATATTTTCTTTGCATAATTTGGCATGTTTTATTGTGTTATCACAAATAAAACAATTGACTGCAAGCACATGCAATATGCTCATAAAATCGTTAACACATTTTTAAAAAATAATATTTGGATAAACGGTGAACATGTACATTTTCGTATAGGCCAGACATCACTTTTGGCCACTACTGTACAGCAGTTCATTGACATTCTAAATGATCTCCAAACCATGTGGCAGAAGCAAGACACTTTTATGAGGATAGCAAGTTTCAAGAGTTGTTGGATTGTTGAAAACCGTTAATGAAATTATGTTTGCATCATTTCTCCAACTGTAAATGAGACATATGCTATATCAATAAAAAAGGATTCCAAGTAAGACACTGATTAGTGGTTCATGTGTTTTAATTGGGGTTGGAGCTAAACTCTGCAGGACAGTGGCCCTCCAGGACCGAGTTTGGAGACCCCTGGTTTAGGGCTACTGTGAAAACATGCCGGAGCAAAATGGTGACTTCACTGTAAGGGAACCCGCAGTGTATGTAGATATAAATGGCTCATTCTAAGGTAATAAAAACATAACGGTACATTATGTAAGGTCTTTATACAACTCTGAAAATATAGTTATGTATATTATATTGCATTTCTAGATCCTCATAAATACTACACACTGCACTTTAAATGATTGGTGTCATACTGCTGTGACTTGTCACCATTGGCTGATAAAGTGTTTGAGGGCGGCCATTTTGGGTTGACATCACTGTAGTCCTTAGTTTGCAACACTTAAAGGCAGGGTAGGTGATTTGCTCCAGAAACATTTTTTGTAATGCTGGTTGAAAGTTTCTTCACATCCTGATAGCAATCACTAAGTTAAGTGGTCTAAAGTATTTATATTTATCATCTGTGGAAAGCGAAGGACCATAAAATGTTCGCCCAATCATTGCATTCGGACCGATCCTACCTGCCTGTCAACATAATGTATTTCCATTCCTCCGCGCACCTGCTCACACAGACATCACACGTCATCAGCGCATTCACGTTCAAGTTCAATTTATTTATATAGCACGTTTACAACAGCCACTAGGTTGACCAAAGTGCTTTACTGATGAACAAGATAAAGAAAAAATATAACATGCATAAAAGCAAATAAAACTAAATATAAGAACAACATAGTTGAGTTATCATAAAACAGGAAGACCACAAACATAAATCAAAACTCAGATATAAATTAATAAACCAACCGAGAGAAAAACAAATGCTAGAGTTAGACATACGTCAGTCACGAGCACCGTAACCAAAACAGCAGCCAGCTTTTACAGTTCCTCCTGAACCAAAACAACAAGCTTATGCGTTTGTGCCATAACCACTGTCATTTGAAAGAGATGGAAACCCGTGATATTATACTCATAGCGTTTTGTTACTCGAATGTATGCATTTTAATGGCAACACTATCAACAGCGAAATGCTTTCAAAGCTAGCTTGCTATTTACTCTGAAAATTGCCTACCCTATACCTTTAAGTGACATAAAGGGATAGTTCACCCAAAAATGAAAATTCTGTCATCATTTACTCACCCTCAAGTTGTTCCAAACCTGTATGAATTCTTTGTTGACTAACATAGTATTTTTTTCCCTATATGGTAGTCAATGGTTGCTCTATTTGCTTTGTTACAAAACATTTTTCTAAATATCTTAAATAGAATTTTAAATAATAAATAGAATTTTCCTTTTTGGGTGAACTATCCCTTTAAGAATCAGTCTTACACTTTGCTGAATGTTTCTTTTAGCTTCTTTATAGTCTATTACTCTCAAGCCATTTCTGAGAAGTTTTATACATACAGGCCCTGATCTTTTGTTGTATTTGTGGTATTCATTTGAGATTGTAGTCATGTTTTTGCCCATATGATTTTTTAGTTATTTAAGGTCAATATTTTGTTTCAGATTTACAATGTGAAGAAGTTCAAGTTGCAGTAGTGCAACGTTATCCACAATATTGTCCACAAGATGGAGACAGATCCTTCTCATTGAACCGATGATAAAGAAAACAAGCTACTGTTGTAATTCTTTGGGCCACAATTGGGATGATATGATGAGAACCTCTTTCTCAGAGTATCAAAAGCCAAACATCTACCATACAGTGCCAGATCATAGTGCACTACCACGGATAAGACCAACTAAAAAGACATAACAAAAACATCATTCTACCTGATAACAATTTTGTTACATCACTTACTTTGCCATACTTTATATTCAATAGTAATAACTGTATATTTATTCACGACTTACAAATCATTTATATCACATTTATACATTACCTACAATCCTGTTTTTACTGTGTTTCATGTAGTACTATTGTTTACTGTTGCCTTTTGCTCCTCGTGACTGTCTACTACTCACAGTGCCACTGTTGTTTCCTGAATTAACTGTTTAATTTTCATCCATTGACATGCAATGTTGACTTTAAAGATATAACATGTGAATGATGTATACACATAGCAAAAGGCATAGGCCTAAATATTTTGCAATAGGGCATTTAAATTTTTTTTTAAAAACAGTCCTTGCCACAAACGCCTTTGCTTGCTTATTGGGGTTTACACAAAAATAATATTAAGGCATATTTCTTTAATTAAACTACTACATGAAATATAAGATATTATTGCTGCAACATTTTTCTGTTAAACTACTAATTTAAACAATGTTGAATTTGAATTGTGAAAAGTGCTGTATAAATACATTTGAGTCGACTTAATATTTCGTTCAACAATCAAAACAAGTAGTTCATCCTGTTTTTGTTGATGTTGTGTGTAATTTTATTTGCTGCTCTCGTGGTTACAGCAATTAAGCAAAAATTGTAGTGCTACATAGTGAGACAAAATACTGTTGTGAACTTTTCTCTGCTATTCTGTATGTTTTAATGACTTCTGGGTTGTTTGCACTGTTAGAATCATAAATAAGTAATTCCAAAGCTTCATCACAAATGACATCAGCAAACTTCTCTGCAGTCTAAGCGAGTATGGGTTGATGTCACAGTTTGAGAAGAACATAATGTGTGTAATATCCTTATGTGATACTGCTCTGTTTTATTTTGTATCAAATAACAAAATGTGAATTTTGTTCCAGTAATCTATGTATAAGTTACACTAAGGATACATGTGGATGCCGCCTGTCTTCTTAACTGATTGACTTTACACATGGCATGTCAGGACCAATCCTCTTTTTTCCCCTCCCCTCTCAGTGCATTTGAAGTTGAGACTAAATTCAACAATTATAGGGAGAGAGTTGTGTGATGGATCTACTTGGCAGCCCTACTCTTGGGTAGAACCAGTTAGTGTGGGCTGAGGATATCATTCTGCTAATTGTCAAGAGGTGGACAAAATTCCAGAATTAAAAGCAGGGAATACAAAACTGAGGTGAGTGCTAGTTGTTTGCTTACTTGTCCTGTGATGTGCATTGTTTTGATTTGCTCTGACGAAACAAGTTGCATGGAATACAATCCAGGCTTTTTTTCTTACTTTCTTTTTTTTAAAATTATGTATACACAGTAAAAGCACACAAAAATTAAAATCCAGATATGTACACAGAATGTATGTAAAAGCTTCAATTTCAGCAAATAAGTTATATTTTAGTATATTATTGCTATATATTACCTTATTGCAAGTGCAAAACAAACTTAAACTTAGTGCTACTGTTCATTTTCACTGTGTCTGAACTTCCTTGTCATACAAATGTGTCTCAGACATTTTCAACAGTAAATGTCTGCACTGTAAATGGGATGTATTTGTATTGTTTATAAAAATGAAACATGTATTTGTGTTACACTCTCAGAAAAAAGGTACAGTGGAGGTACAATTTTATTCCTTGGGGAACAAAACGTATAACTGTACTTTTAAAGGAACACGATTGGTCCTTAGGGTACAATTATACCATTGTTTTCCTCTACTTAGAGGGGTAGGCAAGTTCAGTCCTAGAGAGCCGCTGTCGTGCAGAGTTTGGCTCCAACCCTGAAAGACATCTATAAAAACTCTTATTGAGAATTAATAGAGGTTTAGATGTTGAAGTTTTATTGAAAATGTTTTGTCATTATGGTGATCAGTGTTTCCTTTAATTGGGCAGTTTGACTCTTGGCTTTTTATGTGAGTTTGTGGTTTAAACACATAATCTATTCAAATCAAAAGAGGCCATAAACAAAAATTATCATGAAGAAAAATGTTTGACTAAACTCATCAATGACTTAAAAATATTAATACAAAAATACTTTCTTGCCACATATCAGACATTCTGAATTCTGATTTTAAATACATTCTAGGGGGAAAAACATACGCACACAGATATCAAGAATCGGCATATGAATCTCAACAATGGTGACATACTTAATCCTTAATGCATGCTGGGAGCCATGAGTTTTATACTATGGTGGCTTAGTATGGTTGTAGCTAAACTCTGCAGGACATCAGCTCTCTAGGACCGAACTTGCCTACCCCTGACTTAGAGGTACAAAAATGTACCCTTAAGGGTACCACCCCAGTGACGGCCACTTGTACCTTAAAAGGTACAATTTTGTACTCTTTTTTTTTTTTTGAGAATGTATAGAATCTGGCCCTTCATTCCCCATGTTCACATATTCAAGATGTATCTCTCTTATCTTCCATCTGTTGTGTCTTTAAACTGTTGAAAAAGAGTTTTGACTTGGATTGCTATGGGCTTTGGGCACACTGACTGCATTGTTTTCTCAGGATCATTTCATAGGAGAAAGTGGACTAAAGTGCTCACCTTAAGGTGCTTGTACCTCAGTTGTTATCTTAAGAATGAATGCTTTGGAATACAGATACGTAGGTCTCTTTTTTTAAAGAAGACTACTTAAACAAGTTATAGTTATAGTTTAAGTTTACCAAGCAAATGTACTAAACTAAACATTAGTTTGATTAAGATATATATAATTTGGACTCTAAAATTGCTAGAAAATCAAAGCCATATATGTCTAATCAAGTTGTGTTCCAAATTTGAAGTTGATATCACAAAAAAAAAAAAAGTGGAACATTTCAAAACGATTTTAACAGGATTAATTAAGAGTGTTTAAGCTTTCGAATGGACCTAATTTATGATGATTTCTAAAATATGTGATGGGAATAAAAGGCAATAAAATGTGTGCCAGGTGTCCCGCTTGACACTGACCGTTAGCAGGCTATCTTAATAAAACACTTAAAAAAATTTGCAGTGTTCTTGATTCAGGTGGTGCCTTAAAGAGATAGTCCACCCAAAAATGAAAATTCTGTCATCATTTACCCTCAAGTTGTTCCAAACCTGTATGAGTTTCTTTGTTCTACTGAACACAAAAGAAGATATTTTGAAGAATGTTTGTAACAAAGCAGATAGAGCAACCATTGACTACCATAGTAGGGAAAAATTACTATGGTAGTCAAAGGTTGCTCTATCTGCTTTGTTACAAACTTTCTTCAAAATATCTTCTTTTGTGTTCAGCAGAACAAAGAAACTCATACAGGCTTGGAACAAACATACAGGGAGACTCATTTTTGGGTGAACTATCCCTTTAACTTAACCCACAAGCTCATCTTCCCTTTCCATGAAAACAGTTACTATGTTTGTACTGTATACTTTTTCAGTCATTCGTAGATTTATGGAAAGTGGGAAATTTCCAAATTCCATAACAAAGGTGACTTAGTAGAAAGCCTCAGGATACATTATTACCTGCTTGACATAATTTAATAGGAATGTCTTAGATGATTTAGCTGAGTTGACAGCAAGCGGAGACGTGTGATCAGACTTACCAAGGTGGGAAATCCCGGAAACGGCTCTTTTTATGCGTGATCCAGCGGTTCCCACAAAAAGGAAATTGTCGGTGGGTTTGCATGTGTGTGTGAGCTGGGTTGTGGGTTTGCAGAAAATGTAGCCATTGAGTATAGCTAAAAGAATATTATTAGTGCACAGATAATGTTTAAATATATGAGAACTTATACTAGATGTATATTAGCACCAATGGCGTACCGTGGGGTTTCAGTCAGGGCCTTCACAAACCATCACCACACCCCACGCCGTTGCCATAACAACACCACACACACCGATACAAAATACAAGCATGCACTGTATGCATTACTGTTACGATCCCCGCTTTCAAAGTGCTCGTTGAAGGTCGCAAACAACATAAAAGGACACGCGAGAATAAAAGGCAATTTAACTATTTATTGATACCACTGCACTCGCGCGTCATCGTTTAGACAACTAGTGAAATTAATCAAAATCAACTCACTCACTGATACAAATACTCTAAAACAAACAAACAAACAAAAAACACAGACCAACAAGAGCATCAAGAAACACAGATAAACACAGCTTGTCTGCGAACGTTACCGGTTTGACATCAGGATGCACACGAAGCTCGCGCAGCCCGTCATCCGCAGCGGCCATAGCTCATTTAACATAGATCGCTCACAACCCGCAAACAGTTCAAACGGCTGATGACATCAGCGGGGGGTAGCGCTGACTCATCGCTGGGCCTCTGGGGCGTTCTATCACTACACATTAAAATTTGATTGGCTGATGACCCACGTCAGTCAAAGTTCGAAGAGCAGACGAAGTTGTTTTCATCACTTATCAGCAGAGAGAGGACGACGATCAAACACATCCTGCCCCGGCGGCCCGCTGCTGCCTCCACCCCGCCGCCGGCCGCAGCGCCTCCGGCTGCTGTCACCGAGGACGTCCACCCGCAGCCGCCTCCGCTCCCGCCAAAGCCCACCCGGGCGTCGGCGTGGAGCCGGCCGTGGGAAGGACGTCCAGCCCGCTCAGGCCGCTGCCAAGCCAGGTGGCAAGTGCCGTCGCAAGCGAGCCCGAGACAGGCCACCCAGAGATGGAGGAAACTGCTCTACAGGAGATGGCCGCAGCTCCACTCCTTCCCCCGGAGGAGGGCCGGGGAAGAATCCTGAGTTCTTGTTTAATTTCTGTTCCGCCGCTGGCCCCAATGCCAGCGATGTGTTTGATTGCCTCCGTCTGCTTCTGGGCGGCCGAGAACTGCTGGGCAAAGCTCTCAACCGTGTCGCCGAACAGCCCGGCCGTGGAGATGGGGGAGTCCAGGAACCGATATTTATCGGTCTCCCTCATGTCGACCAGGTTGAGCCAGAGATGGCGCTCCTGGACCACGAGCGTGGACATCGCCTGACCAAGGGAACGGGCGGTGACTTTCGTCGCCCATAGGGCGAGGTCCGTCGCCGTCCGGAGCTCCCGGAGGAGCTCTGGGTCAGGCCTCATGAGTGCTTGGGCTTGATGCACCTGAAGCAGTGACATGGAATGCAAGGCAGACGCGGCCTGTCCACAAGACCTGTAAGCCTTCGCGGTCAGACCGGAAGAGAACTTTCAGGCCCTGGACGGGAGACACGGGTCACCACGCCAGTTGGAAGCGGTCGCAGGACACAGTTGCATCGCGACAGCCCGCTCAACTCAGCCCCCCAAATTCTCAATAAAAGAGCAGTTTCCAATATCTCTGGGTCCCAAGAGAGCGCACTTGGCGGTGTTCGACGCTCCCATGCCTTGTCACCCTCAAGCGCCTCTCCAATCGCCAGCAGGGGATGCCGGCTGTGGGGACGCACACAAGCGGCCTTCCCACACTAGCACATCCCCTCAACGGAAGCAGGGCAGTGTTGCACGGCACACTCAGACCCCACTTCGGGTCGCTCCTATGCCGTCCGAGTCGGGTCCCTGCGTGCCGCTACGCTGCCCCGCCCCGGTTGACATGACATGGTAGACGCCCCGCTTGCGCGGTCTCTGGGGGCCTGGCTAGCGCTCCCCAGCCCGCCTCGCTGGCTCATCCGTACCATCAGACTCGGCTATGCGATTCAGTTCACCCGGCGTCCCCCTAAGTTCAGAGGCATTCACTTCACCTCCGTGGCGAAGGCGGATGCCCCTGTCCTACGGGCGGAGAAGGGTACTCAGCCGCTTCAAGGAGCCGCTCAGAGGCAATCACGTTCTGGTCCATACGGACAACACTGCGGCCGCTGCGTACATCAACAAACAGGGTGGTCAACGCTCCCGTCGCATGTCACAACTCGCCCGCCATCTCCTCTTATGGAGTCAGAAGCATCTGAGGTCGCTTCGAGCCATTCACATTCCGGGCCTGCTCAACCGTGCGGCCGACGAGCTGTCCCGATTACCAGTGCTCCCGGGAGAGTGGAGACTCCATCCCCAGGCGGTCCAGCTGATCTGGAGTCACTTCGGGGCCCCACAGGTAGACCTGTGAGTTTACCTCCGCGGGCCCCTGAACCCTAACAAGTGCTGCAACCGGTAGAGTTTCCGGGAAAACCCGCTGGCCCCTCCCATGGGCGTCCAGCGGTGACTTTCAGGGCTCACTTCTCACTGAGAAGACCCCCGGAGATGCTCGATCGGTTCAGTGCTTTCCTTCCTACAAGACGGGTTGGAGCGAAGGCTGTCTCCCTCCACCCTCAAAGTTTATGTTGCCGCTATCGCCACAAACCATGACATGGTAGATGGTAAGTCTGTTGGGAAGCACGATCTGATCGTCAGGTTCCTGAGGGGGGCGAGGAGATTAAATCCGCCTCGCCCTCCCTCTATACCCTCTTGGGACTTAACTCTGGTGCTAACCGCACTACAGAGGGCGCCCTTTGAGCCTTTGCAGTCGGCAGAGTTAAAAATCATGTCCCTAGAGACAGTACTCCTGATTGCATTGGCATCTATCAAGAGGGTAGGGGACCTGCAGGCATTTTCGGTCGATGAATCGTGCCTGGAATTCGGGCTGGGTAACTCTCATGTAATCCTGAGACCCCGGCCTGGATGTGTGCCCAAGGTTCCCACCACTCCCTTCCGGGACCAGGTGGTGAGCCTGCAAGCGCTACCTTCGGAGGAGGCAGACCCAGCCCTGGCTTTTCTCTGTCCCGTCCGCGCGCTGCGGACATACGTGGACAGAACGCAAAGCTTCAGAACCTCAGAGCAGCTCTTCGTCTGTTACGGAGGACAGCAGAAGGGAAAGGCTGTCTCCAAGCAGAGGATGGCCCACTGGATAGTGGATGCCATCGTCTTGGTGTATGAAACGCAGGACGTGCCCTGCCCACTCAGGTTAAGAGCCCACTCCACTAGGGGTGTTGCTTCTTCCTGGGCGTTGGCTCGTGGCGCCTCGCTGACAGATATTTGTAGAGCTGCGGGCTGGGCGACACCTAACACGTTCGCTAGATTCTATAGCCTGCGTGTAGAGCCGGTAGCTTCCCGTGTGCTCACTTCCCATAGTCAGTAACACTGGAGTGCCCGTTCTAGTGTCGGCTTGCTGCGCCATTCCCTTCCCCATGGAACGGATACGTGTGCTTATCTGCTCCAGTCGAGTTCCCCTAAAAGTTAGGCGAACCCTGTCGAGTCCTCCGCAACCCACGGCAGTCGGATGTGGCATCCGACGCCAGGCTTAACACTCGTATGCATTGGTGGAACTTGTGTTAGGCTGGGTTCCATGTGTTGTGACCCCCACGGCGGTCCCATATGTGTATTCTTCCACGGTATGGCTCCCTACGGCGAGCCCGTGTCTTTCCCTAGGCAGAGTTCTTCTGCCGTCCCAGTACGGTGTTGTTACCCCGCCGACTTGGCCGGGGCCACCCTTGGGACTGCCGTATGTTGTACTGCCCAAGGCCAGTCCATATGTGTATTCTCCACATGTTAACTCCCTTCGGGCAGGATGTGGCTTCCGCAGCGGCCCTTCCGGGTACGCTTTCCCAGCATTATCCAATAAAGGTCTGCTGAATGGGTCTTGCGGAACAGCAGTGTGACTCTCCCTGCATGAGTTTTCCCGCCCGGTACAGACGGGGTCTGAGGGGCTCTTCGCTGGGCGCTGGAAGTGGTAGTAACTGTGGCGTTTTCCAAATGGATCCCAATTCGTCGGTACCTCCGACGTACATCGAACGTGACCGACTGAAAGGGAACGTCTCGGTTATGTATGGTAACCCTCGTTCCCTGAAGGAGGGATCGGAGACGTACGTCCCGTCGCCACAGTTGCTGTACCATCACTGCATGGCCGAGTCACTAAGTTCGGCTCCTCAGTGAAAAACAACTGCGTGTGGCTCTCGCTTCCGCTTTATACCCGCAGTGCGGGGCGGAGCGCGAGATGCAAATCTCGAAAGCCAATGGCCATTGGCCTGTTCTCCATATCTCGAAGCTGATAGGGGCTCTCTGAAGTGATCCCAATTCGTCGGTACGTCCGACGTACGTCTCCATTCCCTCCTTCAGGGAACAAGGGTTACCATACGTAACCGAGACGTTATTTTTAATGCCCCATATGTAAATAATTACAAAAGAAAAGCCACATAAATTAGAAATCATTTCCCACAGAAATCAAGGTTTGTCAATAAGCTCTTACTAAAATATATTAAAATTGTGAAAAATTATGCATTATTTTCTGTTTGTAACCTTACAAGAAGTTGGACAGGCAATGCCTATAGCAAATAGTCGTGAAATACAGTTACCTTCCCTTGAAAATAAACATTGGCTACTTAAATAATATACTATAAAAAAATATGCTTAAGTGTGAACTGAATGTAATGTTTTCGGACACTTAATTGCATGTATTTACAATTAAATGAAAATATAGTTTAAATGTAGTTAGTTTAACTTGAGTGCTTTATTGGCCCACTTAAAGGAACACTCCACTTTTTTTGAAAATAGGCTCATTTTACAAGTCCCCTAGAGTTAAATAGTCAAGTTTTACCATTTTTTAATCCATTCAGCCGTATCTTTGTATCTGGCAGTAGCACTTTTAGCATAGCTTAGCATACATCATTGATTCTAATCAGTCCATTAGCATCTCATTCAAAAAATGACCAAAGACACTTTCAATATTTTTCCTATTTAAAACTTGACACTTCTACAGTTACATCGTGTGCTAAGACCAACTGAAAATTAAAAGTTGCGATTTTCTACACCTATATGGCTAAGAACTACTTTCTCATTCCTGCGTAATAGTCGCGGATCTTCGTGGCCGTACCATGGCTGCAGTAAATTGGGAGATTTAGTAGTGTTTAATGTTTTTTTATGCTAGTTTAGAAGAGTTTCATCATGTTGTTTTTTTTGTTTTTTTGGGGGGGTTACCATCATGGTGACAAGTGGAACAAGAGCTTAGTTTGAGATATATGTTAAATGTTTAATGTTGCTGTAATCATTCAGCAAGTGTCTTGCTATGCTAATGCTATCAAAGCATTGTGTTACCAATTAGCAAGGTAACATTTACTGAATTAGCTAGTTAAAGCTAGCCAAGATTCCACTACAAAAAAATTTTAAAATTGAGATTACATGATAATTTTAAATTAAAGGATTAGTTCACTTTTAAATAAACTTTTGCTGATAATTTACTCACCTCCATGTCATCCAAGATGTCCATGTCTTATTTTCTAAAGTCGTAAAGAAGGTTTTTGATGAAAACATTCCAGGATTTTTCTCCATATAATGGACTTCAATGGGCTCCAAACGGTTCAAGGTCCAAATGACAGTTTCAGTACAGCTTTAAAGGGCTTTAAACGATACCGGATGATGAATAAGGGTCTTATCTAGCGAAACGAGCAGTATTTATGCTATTTATCAGACGAACGTGATCATCTCTGAGCTCCGCCATAACTTCCGCTAAGTGAGGTCAAAATACGAGCGTGGTCATAGATGTATAAGATGCCTTATTAGCACCTGCGCGGATCAGTAGAATGAGGCAACTACGATCGATATATATTTACAGTACAGTATTTTTAAATGATATTTTTAAGGCTTTAAGTACACATTCAACACAATTGAGCATGCTTCTTTTTTCACAAGGATTACCACTACAGCATTTGACTAAACAGGTTTACTCCTGTAGATTCTGCCCAATGAACAATTTCAAGATTCTGTCGAGTCAATGAACAGATCTTTTATTTCCAGTTTATATAGAGACATTTTAGAGTCATCTGTCAAAATTCACACTGGCAAATAATAAGTAGTGTTCTGCTCCCATCTGCTCCTCCTTACAGGCCATGCCAGGGCCAGATGGATACAAAGAACTGCGTTCTTGCCAAAACTTTCCTGCGTCTAAAACTAAACCTCCGCTTAAGGGTGAGAAGTGGCGCAGAGCAACAGACTTTATTTTGAGGAGTGATGCCCAGGAGAAGGACCAGCACTCCACCCCAGCAGTACAAAACCCACACCAAGGAATTGCTACTCAAGGTCTCGTCACTCCTCCAAGGATAAAACCGAACCCAAAACCTTGTCTACTGAAAGCACAGTTACATGCTGACCATCCTCAGTCTGTCAATAATAGCAATGTGGATTATGTTGTATCTGCATCGGACCCAACTTGTTCAGGTACACCACACAGAATTTTTAAATCTTCCCACATTGCACATTTTTTTGTGAATGCCTAATTTCAATTTATGAACCAACTCCCAGTAGTTGAGAAGATCCAGTCCTGCAGGGACTGCATCTTATACTGTCATAATCGCAGATGTGAGTAAATCTGTGAACCACTGGCAAACATTCACCAATCTGTTTCCACAGATGGAAAGAATAATGACACCCATTTGGAAAACTGGCACATTCATCCAAAAACGACCTCACATAAATCAAAACGAGTCCCTTCGAGCATACCTGTGCCTGCCAGACCCCTTCCCAAAGAGCCCGAGCAACTGATCTTGATGTGTGAGTGTTAATTTACCTTTGCCATAATGATTTTAGTTTATTTCTCATTACCTTTGTGACTGACAGGCATATCCAGAGCTAAAAATGCAACATCTTGCAGATTCTCAGCCTTTTTTAACCCTCAAGTATCAGGTTAATGGCTTTTCATAATCTAATAAAAATTAAACAAAATTTTAAATTAACAGCACTGATGATTAGTTGTGATCGTGATTTAGTTAATACAACTTGTGTACAATACATATTTGGTTCTGACTCCCTGTCTGCAAATAAATTGTCACTTAAATTATCGATTTTGTTACACGCTCTAAGCACTGTAAAGGCTAAGGAATAATTGTTTTTCTGTGGCTATAAAAAATACCCATTTCTTAGAATTAATAAAAAATCAATACTGAGGGTTCACAGGATGAACTGATTGATTGATTGATTGATTGATTGATTGATTGATTGATTGATTGGTTGGTTGATTGATTGATTGATTGTAATGTTAATGGAGCTACATCAAGTTAATCTCATTAACTGATTCAAATATTCATAATTAATCATAATGAGTTATGAATAATTATTAATATTTCCCCTTTGAGCTAAAGCTCTACACTTAAACTCTGTTCTCTCATTCGGTTCCAATAACAAGTACAAACGGAGCGTTTTTTTGGCACTTAATTGCAAGTTACCTTCAAGGGGTGGTAAAACATTGTTTTGAAGGCTTGATTGTGTTTGTGGGGTGCACTGTAACATGTGTTCATGCTTCGTTTTAAAAAAGAATGCATTATTTTTCATATATTTGACCTTTATTCTACACTGCTCTGTCCCTCCTTGTAAAACGGTCTGATGCTTTCCGGGTTGTATGAAGCCAGTCCCTCAAAAATAAGCAATGGGCTCAGATTGGTTAGCTGGCCTAGTGTGTTGTGATTCGCTAACCGCAGTGCACGTTTGTCGGAAACGTCACGCCCCTTACCTTTACCGGTAGACTGTGCTTTGGTCAGTATTAGAAACGATGGCGTCAATAAAACCACACCAATCTGAGCCCGAATCAGACCCAGAACATTTTAGTGAAGATGATCGAGCAGAACCTGTTCATTCCTCAAGAGTAAAGACTGCGGATCTATAGTGATCGCTACTGAATGGCACTGTTACTTTTGTATTTTTAGAACGATTATAGCCAAATATCTGTCGCAAGAACTATTAACCCAAAGCACTAAACACTGGTTTTACTAGTAAGTTAGCCAAATCACACACAGAACCATGTTTAGCAAGCCTGTAGATAAATAATACATAAAAGCTCTAATCAAAGAATCATTTACACTAATGCCAAGTTCGCTGTTGAGATTTTAATGTTAGGTGTTTGTAACGATAGGTGTTCGTCGGATAACATTAAGTATGAATGAGCATTTAACAGACTGGTTTGCAGAACAGCGTTGTCATCTGTTTACTTCCTTGCTACAATGTACAACCTATTACAGGAAAACACATCGATGAAAAATAAATCAGACTTACAGGTTGTGGCCCGTAAACAGCTTCTGTTTGTAAATCCAGCTTTCAGGACAAGCCGTTGTGCATATCCTGTATTGAACTCGCGAACATTGTGGAAGTTTTCCTCCGTGAAATGTGCTGCGGGAGGGAGCCCCGCGCGCGTCGTGCATTCACACACTGGCCGCGTTTGTCTCACGCAGCTGACGTTGTGCATATCCTGTATTGAACTCGCAAACATTGTGGAAGTTTTCCTCCGTGAGATGTGCTGCGGGAGCCCCGCACGCGCCTGTTCCCTTCTGTCTCATACACACGTGCATATAACATGTTGTATGTTAAACGCTCTGCAGCGCACCCCTGTCCCTATGAAGGCTGAACAAAGCAAGTATACCCAGACCTGCAATCCGGATGAATATAACAGCGTTTCCTCGGCATCGCGGGAACAACACTCCAGCCTAACTATACCACAACAGCGCCGCGATACAAAATGGCGCCCCCGCCCCCCCCTATTTAATATTCTCGGAGGAGGGGTTTATGTAAATATTAAGCCTGGTGATGTCACCAACCCTGGAGGAATGTGTGTAGTCGCCTACTGGCCGTTTGCTATAGTTCTTAGAAATGGATTTCTTTAAAAGCAAATACCTCCCTTTGCTTTAAACTTTGAACGTTGTAACTTTGCAGATGTTGTTTATGCTCAAGCAGCAACATTACACGCTAGCTAAAGTTAGAATAGTGAAATCGTGGTTTACCACCCCTTTCAATTAAATGAAAATGTATTTTAGTTTAAAGGTCCCATGGCATGGCATTTTTCTATTATTTTATAATGTTTCCTGAGGTGTACTTGAGGTGCCCTGTGGCTGAATGCCCTTGTTTCAAGAGGCGTGTCTGCTGTGAGACTTCAGTAAAAACGCCCACTGTTGTGATTGGCTGACATCTTTGCATTTGAAATGAGCGGAGGGGGCGTGGTTTAACGAGGTCTATGAGGCACAAGCAGGCACGAGCTGCTGCCAGAGAGACGGATGGACCGGAGTAGAGCCCTGCGCGGGACTGTTTTCTTCATCCCGCTCCCGCCCGCACCCGCCGAATTTCTGACCATTACCGCCCGCTCCCGCAACGTATGTGTTACACTCCCGCCCGCTCCCGCAATATGTATGTCCACTCCCACCCGCACCCGCAAAACTCTGAGAATTTATTCCCGCACAATAATAGAGATGCATTGATTTTGTGTCTTCTCCAGTCCCGCAGGAAAAAAAAACACGTATTTGTATTGATATTATTAAAGAGATTCATGGGGTTGTTTGTTTCGTTTCCCTGAAAAAAAGACAAATACATTCAAATATAATTTCGTTTTTATCAAAAACTTTGCACATAAAAATAGACTGCTTTGCACAACAGAAAAACAGATTGAGAAACAAAAAACAGATCCCAATTCGTCGGTCAGTTCAGACGTACGTCGAACGTGACCGACTGAAAGGAAACCCGAGAAAACATGCTTCAACAGAACGTAATGTGAACACAAAATAGCAAATGGACATTTAGAAACAATCCATTTCCACTCACTAAACTTCTATGTATTGTTTGTCAAAAACACCAAACAGTCAACTTGACCTGCAGGGAGTGCTGAGCGTTTTTGGTTAGGTATGATCAAGTAGCTATGTATTTGCCAGCTGCGCAATATGTGGATACATATAACGTTATACCGCATGATTTTGCCTACCAAAACAATTGAGAAACTTCTCCAAATGTCAGGCTTTCCTTGCTTAGCTTTTGTGCTGTAAATACCTCGTTTGAGGTTCTTTTCTAAATCATCTATTGACATCTTCTCCATCATGTCGTTAGGCAACCTCCCTATCCCGCCGATTCCCGCTGTGTTTTTTTTAGCCGCCCATTCCCGCCCGCAGCAAAATTCAAACCGCCCGCTCCCGCGAGATTTGCGTTGGGTCCCGCGGGACCCGGAGGGACTCAATCCCAATGCAGCCCTCTAGACCGGAGTTCACTTCACATCAGTTCTGTCAGTCTCAGTTCAGTGAACTGTTGTACTTACAGCATATACTACAGGTTATTAGTCTATTTCTAGTCGGAGGGAATGTCACTCATGTCAGAAAGTTAGTAACTTTAGTAAATTATGGATCAGCGCTGACTGGAGACGCGAACCGTTTAGAACGATTCAGTCCGATTTGGTGAACTGATTCGGTTCACTAAAAAGAAACGGTTCAAAAGAAAGATTCGTTCGCGAACCGGACATCACGGACCAGAGACTGAGCGATTGCTAACAAAGTTATTTATAGTAACTACTGAGTGAGTTATGAGAGCGCTGTCAGTCAGTCCGAGTTTATTGTGTTTGTATCTGACGAGTTCTGAATAAACATGAGTCCCAGTCACGCCGAGTCCGTCTTCATCATTGTTACCAACTTTGTTACACATGCAAAGTTCCATTACAGCTGTCGTGATGAACGAGTTACGAGTAAGTGTTGATAATAGCATTATTTTTAGATATGTTCCTATCATATGAAAAGCGTCAGTTACGCGCATTGAGTACACAGCGCAAACAAAGACACAACAGCAGTAATCGAATGTAATCCAGTTTATTGTGGGGAAAGCTGCCTAGCCCGGATATGCTCACGCTTACCCCCCTTCTGCTTAATCTCGCGCCGCGTTTGGTGCCTCCGCTGTGGGCCAGATGCAGTACTGGGGGTCGGGGATGTTGAAGGCCGACCGGCCAGTGCAGCCCGAGCTTCGGCGTGCGTGAGGTTTATCTCTAAAGATGTTACTCTGCTGATGAGCAGAAACAACTGTATGCACATTTTAGAACAGATAGACGCGACGAGGACGTACAAAAACACTGACTCACAAGATAGAAAACACGAAAACACCGTTCTGTCTGGAGAGAGAGAAGCCGCTGCGTGTGCACGAATAATGAATAATTAGCTACACATCAAAAATCACTGATCACAGATCAGAAGGAACTGAAAAAAGACTTCTGTTTTCATTTGTACATCCAAACACTGAGAAACTGCCAGCAGTCACTCGTTCACAAGCAATGTGTTTGCATGGGTGTGCCAGATTCTCTGGGCGGAGGAAAGGGAGGTAACCGTTCCTGCTTGGACTTCAAACCAGGAGACTTCAGGATTGGCTCGTCTGGCCTGTCATTTTCTCAAAGGCAGAGAAAGACAGCCAGAACTCGGGTTTACACCGATCAACATTTCTATCCACTTGGGGACAATATTCAGGCTAGGGGAACTCATATTAATGTTGAAAAACCTCATAAAATGAAAATTTCATGCCATGGGACCTTTAAATTTATATTAAACACAAATTAGATAAAATTGAGTGCCTTTTTGACCCATTTAAGTAGAACTTAAATACATTTTTAAATGTAATTTTAACATTTCAGTCCAATGATGATGTAGAAATGCCAAAAGGATCAAATTATAAAACGTTTATTAAATAACTCAAAAGCAGGTAATCCAAAAAACGAGCAAACACAACAAAACAGTGCTAGGCACAAACAAAATGGTCAATGAACATGAGAAACAGAGGAAGGCGGCTCCTGACACCACAAAGGAAGAGAGTAAACAGTCAATTTAGGAAGGATTGACATAGTAGGTAGCTGAAGACAGTACCAGGATGGATTAAATGGTGGAAGGGGGAGGGAGGAGGTGATGGCAGGATGACGCAGGTGGAAGCCCAGAGCACAGGTGAAGGCCCACGGCGGAATCTGACTGCCAACAATAGAGCTGAGAGGTCTGGAGACCCGGGCGGTGGAGCCAGGGTACAGGAGGACTGAGGCGACTCCGGTGTGACTGAGGACCAATGCAAAGCCAGAGGGAAGGCGGAGCCAAAGGGGTTGAGGGATGAAGCACATCGAAAGGCCCAGAAGTTCGTGGTGCAGGCAAAGTAACCTCTGACCCAAGAGAAGCCAGAGGGGCGAGGGAGCCTGGTGGAGCCGTGAGGTTGATGGTCCCAGGTGGAGCCGAGGGGGTGAGAAGCCAAGGTGAAGCCGACTAGTCGATGGACCATGGTGGAGTTAACTCAGGAGCATGAGAGAACATAGCAGCATCACACATGTAAAAACAAGACTGGACACTGAACAGAACCTGTTATGATTCATATCTCGTTTTCCCCTGTCTGGTGTTTAAGGACTCTTATTTTGAAGTATAGTTTTCGTTCCTATTGTTCCTGTTTTCTCACTTCATGGTTTTATTCCTGTTTGCTTTATCTATTGTTTCCTGTGTTAGGTTTTGTGTTCCTTTTGATGTAAAGACGTGAAATCAGGATGTGACGTGTAATGTCTCTGCAGCATCTTAAGTTTGCTTATGATCTGCAATTTCTCTCTCGAGAAACCTTGCTCTTTTTTTCTGATTCGATCATAAACTAGCGCATCGTGTACCATTCCACTAAGCTGGCGAACGATTCAGCATCATCACACACCCCTTACGGCATTGGTTCTGCCTTTTG
Source organism: Gobio gobio (assembly GCF_949357685.1). Classification (NCBI taxonomy): domain Eukaryota; kingdom Metazoa; phylum Chordata; class Actinopteri; order Cypriniformes; family Gobionidae; genus Gobio; species Gobio gobio. The sequence goes on along the minus strand of NC_137110.1, from coordinate 24,674,950 downwards.
TTCACACAGGCCGCATTCTGGGACTGATCCCAGCAATGTTACTAGGTCCCCATCCCAGGACATGTTTGTGTTCACACAGAAGGCACTCTATGGCAATTTTCTGGGATCAACCCTCTGTGTGAAAGGGGTTAAAGTGTTACCCAGCATTACAGAACCAAACACAAGGCTTAAATAATTCAAGGCTAAGCAAGGGGCAGGTGAACATAATCAGTAACCAAGGGAACAAACTAGACATGGGGCAATAACGGAATAGGCAAACTAAAAATCCAAAAACTAAACTTTTAATTTTATTACAGAGAAACATGAAAAGATTTTCATATTATTAAAATAATGTTTCAATAATATAAAAAATCCAAACAGTAGAGCATGGAGCTAGCAATGTCAAGATCGTGGGTTCAATTCCTTGAAAATGCATGAATGAGTTTGAAAAAAAAACTTACTATTGAAATGTCTATTATTATTGTTACACATAAATCACTCCTGGAATCCAAACCAGTATACAGTGGCATGAAAAAGTATGTGAACTGCTTGCAGAATCTGTGAAAATAATAACTAAATAAGAGGGATCATATAAAATGCATGTTATTTTGTATTTAGTACTGTCCTGAATAAGATATTTTACATAAAAAATTTTACCTATAGTCCACAAGACAAAAAAATAGCTGAATTGATTAAAATAACCCTGATAAAAAGTTTCTGAACCATTGAGTGTGTCGTTCCCTGGATGATCCACGGCTGTTTTTTTGTTTTGTGGTGGTTGTTCACAAGTCCCTTGTTTGTCCTGAGCAGTTAAACTGCCCAATGTTCTTCAGAAAAATCCTCCATTTTCCAGCCTCTTTTTCATATTTGAACCCTCTCCAGCAATGACTGTATGATTTTAAGATCCATCTTTTCACACTGAGGACAATTGAGGGAGTCAAACACAACTACTAAAAAAGGTTCAAATATTCACTGATGCTCCAGAAGGAAACACAATGCATTAAGAGCCGGGGGGTGAAAACTTTTGAACAGGATGAAGATGTCCAAATTTTTCTAATTTTGTTTAAATATCTTTTTTTTTTCATTTAGTACTGCCCTTCAGAAGCAACAGAAGATACTTGCATGTTTCCCGGAAGACAAATTAAGTACAATTTTCCTTGATTTTCAAATTCAATAGGTTTTAATCCCCCGGCTCTTAATGCATTGTGTTTCCTTCTGGAGCATCAGTGAATGTTTGAACCTTTTTTAGTAGTTGTGTTTGAGTCCCTCAATTGTCCTCAGTGTGAAAAGATGGGTCTTAAAATCATACAGTCATTGCTGGAGAGGGTTCAAATATGAAAAAGAGGCTGGAAAACTGAAGAATGTGCAGGACCTGGAGGATTTTTCTGAAGAACATTGGGCAGTTTAACTGATCAGGACAAACAAGGGACTCGTGAACAACCATCACAAAACAAAAAAACAGCCGTGGATCATCCAGGGAACTACACACAGCACTGAGAATCAATGGTTCAGAAACATTTTATCAGGGTTATTTTAATCAATTCAGCTATTTTTTTGTCTTGTGGACTATATGTAAACATTTTTATGTACAATATCTTATTCAGGACAGTACTAAATAAAAAATAACATGCATTTTATATGATCCCTCTTATTTAGTTAAAATGATTCCCATTTTCACAGATTCTGTAGCGGTTCACATACTTTTTCATGCCACTGTATACATATGCACTTTCAAGTTTCTTACTGTATGAGAATCACTTTGTCAGCAATCTGACTGAACGGTCTTGTGTTATTCGTTTTTGTCGAAAAAGCATCTAAAAATGATATTGATGAGGATATTTATATGGATATACCCACAAAACCATTCCAATCTGACTGCTTCAGCTCACCAGTGCTGCACCACAGACAATCAGGTACTTGAAATCCACCATTATTATCACTGTGTAGTACTATTTAATCTTTGATTCTAACCTTGCAGTGACTCTCCTGTTCTCTCCAGGTTCTGACATTTGTCCAAGTGACAGACTTCATCCACATCTCTCTCTGTCAAAATCAATTCCTGCTCTCAGGATCCAAGATAAAAACAAAGTAACCCTTGAGCACAACAATGAAGTTGGATCGGTCAGCATCATTGTCAGGGAAAGTTTGGTTTCCAAGCTACACAAAATGTTCTCAGGAGCAATCAAAGAGAGACATTTTAGCACCAAAATGTCAAAGGTAGATAGACCATACGAAGATATAGCCATCTCAAGTGTTTCCAATGGAGAGAATCCAGCAGATGTTCCTTCTGTGATAAAATACCAAGAAACAGAGAATCTCTCTGAGCACTTGCTTGAAACTTCTCAGAGAACACAGACAATGCTGCCTCTTCCTGGTTTGGTGGACAAACTGATAGACAGCCCCTCTAAGAGAGACTCCAATTGCATGTGTGTTGATACTAAGAAAAAGACACTAGAGAACGTATGGCAGGATCGAAACATTGTAAGAGACAGTGGAATTCTGAACCGGCTCAGTAAAGAACAGCTAAAGCTTCAAGAGGTACCCTAAAGTTTATAAAGGCTATGGTAATGCCTGTTTTTAATTTACATGACCTCTTTTTTTATGACCTCTACTCTATGTTCTCTGATGTTCTCCCAACATTCTTTGCTCTTGCCCATCTTCACACCCCTTCACCAGCATCTGTATGAGGTTGTCACATCCGAGCAGACCTATCTTCAGAGCTTGACAGTGGTTGTGGAACATTTTCAGGAATCTTCAGTGCTGAAAGATGCTCTGGCACCAAGAGACAGGAAGTCATTGTTTTCCAGCATTGCAAAGATCAAAGAGATCAGTCAAAGGTAAGAACCAGGGCTAGTGAGTATAGTCTGTTGAACAAGAATGTACATTGAATAAACTTTAGAGGAGAAAACCTTCAGATCTGATTCTTTCCCGTGTTCATTGTCATGTTCAGGAAATAATAATGTTTGACCTGCATATAATGAAATGATTTATTACCGTTCAAACAAAGTTTGGGTCCTGTAAGATAAAAAAAAGAAGAAAAAAAAAGAAAAAAATGTATACTATTATAATGCATTAAAAAACTGGGCAAATGGGACGATAAAGACTTTTACATTGTTTAATTCCCCCAACCCCCCCGGGAACTTTCTATTTATTAAATATTTCTGAAAAAAATGTATTACAGTTTCCACAAAAGTATAAGAAAATAGAACAGTTTTATTTTAAATTGTAACAATTTTTCACAATATTACTATTTTACTGAATCAAATAAATGCAGCCTTAGTGAGCATAAAATGCTTTTTTTCAACAACAAAAAATCATTTTGAAAAATCTTACAGACCCCAAGCTTTTAAATGGTAGTGTATATTTCTCAAATATACATAAATTAAATAATTACATTTTTCCTTCTAAGAATGTATTTATTCAAACTCTTTTCTTAGCTTCATGGATGCAATGCTGTTGAGGCTGGCTTCACGTGTGTTCTGTGATGTAATCTGTGATGTTATTCAGCAATTTGCTCTTGGACCCTTTGGAGCTTATATGAATTACATCCGTAATATGCCCTATCAGGAGCAGACATTGCACAACCTTGGGTAAAAGAGGAGCACTTGATGTTTATTTATCATGGATATTAGCATAAAACCTTGCACTTTATAGTATTATAGAGATGTTCTTTAGAGACAAGGATAATATGAATGTGTCTGCTGTTTACTAACGTAATTTTTCAGTAAAGAGAGTCCTCAGATTGTGGAGATCTTGCATAAACTACAGGAAGACCCTCGATGCAACCGACTACCCCTCAAATCTTTCCTTTCACTGCCATTTCAAAGAATCACACGGCTTAAAATTCTAATGCAAGTGAGTGATGAAGAGCATTTGCAAAATCATTTTCAATTGTTTTTAAATGGTACATCATTTATCAAATGCTACATCATCATTCAATATGTCAAACATTTTGATGCAGAATATCCAGAAGAAGGCCGTTCCGGGATCAGATTGTGAGGCCACAGCACTGAGCGCTCTGACAGAGATCTCCAGAGTATGAATGCTAAGCAGCTCAGCAAATTGTCAATGAGTGCTATTGCTATTGTATAAACACAAGTTTGCTGCACTATATTGTATGATTTGTGTTGTCTTCATCTACAGCTACTAGAGGCTTGCAACTGGCAGGTGGGCAGAATGAAACAGATGGAAGAAATCGTGCAGATTGCTAACAAGATTGAGTTCGCAGGCAAGGTAGTTGCAGGTGGTTGTCACCCAATCACCTTCACATTTTGTATAGTGTAATAATTCAATATATCCTATTCCTTAATGTCTTCTCTGTTTGTTGGGTCTCTCTCGCTCTCTCAGGCCCTGGCTATTGTGTCTTCCTCCCGCTGGCTTGTGAAACAGGGAGATCTGGTTCAAATCTCTTCGAAGGAAAACATGTTTGGCCAGAGAAAACTGTGTCATGTATTTCTTTTCCTCTTTAATGATCTGCTGCTGGTGGCCACCAGGAAAGGGTAGGAGAGCCAAATCAATTAGTCAAACTGTTTACTTAGTGAGATTTTTTTAATCTGGTTTCTAGGGATGCACTGATATTTAAATGTCTCAATACTGAATATCATTTTCAATAACCAATAAATGCCCAATAGTACTATTTTATCCAAACGAATAAATTAATTGTTTTAAATCCACCTGCCCAGTCATCTAAACAGAAACTACATTTCCCAGCATCCCTCCTGTCCCTTTCCTGCACTCACTTGGCAGTCACCTGCACCTTTTTTTCATCAGCACTCAAATCTGCACCAGGATAAGAACACACACCTTCGGCCAAGTTCATACGGCACGATTGTAGCCCCGATTTTCATTCGGCGACAGGTTTTGTGAAATCGCTAACAAATGGCCGAAATCATAGGCAAATCGGTGCTCGTTCATGTGAGATCAAAGATGCGATCTGAGAGAATTGCAGATGAGTTGCAGACACCCGTGAAATATTTGACATGCTAAATATCTGGACCTGTCGGCGATTCAAAATCCTGCTGTGTGAAATGTGTTCTGACTGAAAATTACATCAGTGATGACCTACAGCCAATGAGAGAGCAAGATACAGGGCAGTGTTCGAGGAGGAGTTATAGACCACAAGATTAGTATTTAATTAGATATTTACATTTACATTTATGCTTTTGTCGAAAGTGACTTACATTGCATTCTAGGTACACATATTATATTTAGTCAGTTCTTGCTTTCCCTGGGAATCAAACCCATATGACACGCTCTATTGTTTGAGCTACAGCGATATTTAAAGATATATTTACAAAATATAAACAGAAACAGCACAAACATTTGCTTGACCAGTCGCAACAGCAGCACATTACAAAATTATTTATTTACCTCCAACTCTCTTTGCAAAACACAATCCTTGCTCCCTGTGTCTCCCAACAATTTCCTCCTCCATAATACATTTTTTCTTTTTCTTCTTTTCGCTTCAAATCATCACACAGACAATCTGGATCGCAAGCTTATTGCGGGCTATCATTTTTAAAAACAATTCCAGTTTTACGCGAGAACTCTGGTCTCACGCACACGGGAACTCGTGTTATTTTCTTGTCACTTATCATGTTTGCAGACCAGAGTTGTCTCCGTTTCTTCCTATTGTAAAGTCATGCAAAGTGAAACCTCCTGTCGCAAATCCATCGTGCAATGTGAACACAGCAGCAACTGAATGCAACCCAATATAGTCATGCAGTGTGAAAAGAACAGTGATCTGACTACTTTGAAAATTGTGCAGTGTGAACTCTGCATTACAGTCAGTCATGGTTGGGTCTCAACTACCGATAACAGACTATTTACCAACTCAAACTTACCTATTGGATCTCCTTGTGAATCTCCAGCTCTCTCCCTGTGATACTCCAGCAATCTCCTGTAAACTATTCTTTGAAATATTATATGTACCTGTCTACTCTCCACAATCCCATGAAGAGGTGTGTGCTCTCTCCATTAGTTCATATTCATCTGGTCATCGTTATTCTGACTCACCTGCTTTCGGTTTAATTCATCACTTTCAATAAATATACTTTTTGGGTTTAACATGTCAGGACTCCTGGGTGATCGTGTGTGTATGTATGTCTTACCTGTTGGTGGTGGTTCCTCACGGGTTCATTGGCTCCTCCCGCTCGTTTCAGTAATTGTTCACCTGTTGTGTCTCATCAGCTGTTCTCTTTTTATAGCACTCTGTCCTGTCTCCCGTCGCGTGCTCATTGTCTTGGTTGGTCTCAGTCTCGCTGTCCTAGTCCAGTCGGTAGTTCTTGCTGTTTCTTCAGGTTCGGTCGCAGGCATCTGGAGGCTCGTCTTAGCCCAGAGTTTACCCGCCTGTGGACATCGTGAACTTGACCTCGAGTGAACTGTGCTCTGTTTTCTGGTATTACTGGTGCGTTTTGTTTTCAGGCGAGATCCAGTATCATCCAGGTTCCTGTGAGCTGCCTTATTCTGTCGGACGTTGTTTTGCCTTCTGTCCAGTGTTCTGAGGTTATCGTCAGTCTCTTGCCGTGTGAGGATTTCTTCCCGGTCACCGACCAGAGTGGATTACTTCGTGGGACGCCGCGGGTGGTCTCTGTGCCGTGGACTGTGACTGTTGTGCTTCATCTGACCCTCTCTTTACTCCTCTAAAATAAACATTGTGAACTTGCATCTGGCTCCGAGACTTATTCTGACATAACCTAAGCTCTGTCTCAGAGTCTGGTGTTCCCGAACAGAAGACCAGACCCCAAAAGTGTATTCACTCGTCCACCCTGCTGACCTGCTCCTATCCCTCTCACAAGATGACCTCCCTCTAGAAGATTATGTGGAAGAGTTCCTCGAGCTGTTCCACCTGGTGTCCTGGAGTGATGACACTCTGAAGAGTGGTTGGATGATCATCTCTTCAAACAGATACCAGTGGGAACTGCCACCTGTACTCTGGAATGATTTGTAGAATATGCACTGTGGCTGAGTAGCTCAAAGTAGGCGAAGTGGATGAAGACATCTTCGCCCCTCAGTTGCAGCCTTCCCAGCCCACATGGTCAGTGTTTATGGACTCTCTAGTTCCCTCTTATACCCAAACAGAGTGTGCTTCTCAATAGTCAAATTTCCTCGCTCCTCCGTCCTCCAGCCTGTGACACAGAAACTGATCAAAGTTAGCCATCTTGAAGGACATCTCAATTCTCTAATTGCGGCACGAGGAGATCGAGAATGAGGAGGAGGCCTCCAGAGAAGCTACGAGGATACACAGGTGTTTATTGTCAAGGAACCTGACGCACATTCTCCTCCCCCTTCACATCTGTCACAATCATTTTAATGTATGATTTAACTTTGTAGTTAAAATAAACCATATATCACACATATTTCAACAGGGGGTCTTGTTTGATTATTATTACTTATGGATTTTAATAACTTTAATAACCAAACTTTAACAGCATAAGGGCAGATCCTCTGAGCGCAGCTGATGATGCTTTGAAGTGACGCTCAAGTGATCAAGAATATTCCAATATACAAATAAGCTTTCCATCAATTCCTCCGTCCTCATTTTCATTCTTTGCAGCCTTCCCTCGCATCTTATGGGGGATGGAGCTGAGATGCGGGGAAAGGAAACGAGGATGCACAAATTAGAAATGAAAGCACCCCAAGTCTCCTGCATCTCCATTGGTCTTGCTCAGCGTAGTCCAGAGTAGTCACATTTGCCTACAATCTTCCCAGTCAGAAACTACCATCTCTCACCTGCACTTACTCGGCCATCACCCTCACCAGATTCTCATCAGCATTCCAATCTGTTCCAGGATAAGAGTGCACAGTCACTCTTGTCACTCTTGTCACTCTTGTCACAGTCACTCTTGTTCTGGTCTCAACTACAGATAACACTACTTATTGGATCTCCTATACCCCTTTTCCACCAAGGCAGTTTTAGTGCTGGTTCGGAGCCAGAGCTGAGTTTCAAATTGGTTCTTTGTCTTTCGACACCCAAAGCACCAGCTCTGAACCAGGAAAAGTGGTTCTTATGTATCACCAAAACATTGCTGGTCTAGAAGTAAGAACCGCTTGCGTCAGGGACTGGGACCGTGACCAACAAGACGAATACAAACTTGAGACCGGCTCTGTGGTGGCTCTCTAGCCTGTGGAAAGGCAAACCGGTTCTTAGAAAGCTCGTCAGTTGAACCAACTCCGAACCGGTACTAGCACTAGCTCTGAACTAGCACCCGGTTCATGCTGGTGGAAAAGGGGTACTAGTGATTCTTCAGTGATCTCCTTGTGAATCTCCAGCTATCTCCCCGTGATACTCCAGCCATCTCCTGTAAACTACTCTTTGGAATATATGTACTGTACCCAGAGGTGGACAGTAACGAAGTACATTTACTTAAGTACTGCACTTAAGTAGACTTTTTGAGTATCTGTACTTTACTGAAGTATTATTTTTTAGGGAAACTTTTACTTTAACTTCACTACATTTGAAAGACAAATATCGTACTTTTTACTCCACTACATTTCTATCAAGGTCCTCGAAGTCAAAAGTCGTTTCTGTAGCAGCTTTGCAAGTCAGTGAAGGATTTTTTTTTTTCTTCTTTAACAGTTTTTTTTTTTTTGTTGCAAAATGTAAATGTCTGGGAGAAAGAGAAGCGCAGACATATGGATGAATCTGAAAAAGCCTGATGAAGGAGCTCAGTTTAGTCTGTTTTTTGTGCCTCTGAGATGACAGAGCACGAGAACTGAATAGAGCTTTCTTTTGTGTTTTTTCCGCACTTAAACAGACCAATACACACAAAATGTCAAAATTTTCATTTTGGAAAGTATTCACGTAAACAAAGTTGATTATGTCTTAAGTGAACGTAAACAGTTGGGGGAATATCGGATGTGTATCAGTGTGTAGGATTTGTGGATTCTGCGTTAAAGTGACAGCAGCTTTGTAAAGAGCTTTGTAACTTTTAAGTATTTAAATTAGTTCAAGGTGGTCGTATGCTAGCATGTCGGATGGAGCATCACTGAAGGGCTTAAACCACCGTGCATTTATACAACAATGCAACAATAATAAATAATGCATTGACAAAAAAAAGGAAATTTACTTCTGATACTTAAGTACTTTTAAAAGCGAGTACTTCTGTACTTTTACTTAAGTAAAAATAGTTTCTAACAACTTTCACTTGTAACGGAGTAATATTTGACCAGTAGTACTTTTACTTTCACTCGAGTAATGGAGTTGTGTACTTTGTCCACCTCTGACTGTACCTGTCTACTCACCATAATCCTATGAAGCGGTGTCTGCTGTCTCTACTATCACGCTCCAGTCATCATTGTTCCGCTGTCACCCTAAAGGAATAGAGTTCTAATTCATCTGATCATCATTATTCTGACTGAGCCATCACTCACCTGCTTTCTGTTTAATTCATCACTGTCAATAAGTACCCTGTCTTAACCTAATTTCTGTCTCTGTGTCCGGTGTTCCCTGACAATAGATCAATTTAAACATCACCCAAATAATTTGCAGTATGAAAATTGATATTTATTTTGAGATGTTAACAAGGGGTCAGGGACAGAAACATGAAGAAGATGATGAAGGTCAAGTCAAGTCAACTTTATTTATATAGCCCTTTTTACAATGCAGATTGTTTCAAAGCAGCTTCACGGTGTTAAACAGGAAAATAATGCAACAGAATTTTATTCGGCCGTACAGCCGCTGCAGAGAAAATGGTGATGTCATCTAGCTCATTTAAATTATCATACAGTGACAATGTGGGCATTAGATTAGTAATTAGATCAGTAATTTAGTTTATATGGTTAATTTAGTTTACTAATTAGTTTTATTTGGATATTTAGTTGAAAAATGTATTGTCCCCAACTGAGCAAGTCAAGCCAAAGGCGACAGTGGTAAGGAAACCAAAACCCCATCAAATAGAGGTAAATTGAATAATTGCTAACATAATGCAGACTGAACACCTGACAACTGAAACAACAGTGACAAATATACTGAAGCAAATGGGGTGAACACAGCTGAAACAAGTGACAAATAAAATGAGTGTCCATGACAACAAACAAGGAGCGGGAAACTGGGACAAAGGAACACAGGAACTATACCGAATACAAACTAAAAGACCATGAAAGTGAAACTAATGCTGCGTTCCAGGCAACCCGTAACAGTGTTTTTCCAACCTTCTTGAAAGTGCACTGGAACAGCAGTCAAACCAGTGACTTCCCACCTGTGAACTCGTACTAGATCGATGTACTTCCAGTTATACGAGCTCTGACATCACATAGCCCGCGGAACAACAATGGCAGCCCCTACAGATGCGGTGGGAATATACAAATAACGTAAAATAAAAGGTATAACAGCAACTCTTGCCTTATGCTCCTTTTTTTCTCCTTTGTTTCCATCAAATAAGCAAGGAGTAAGCACCTTTGGCGATAGAAATGATTGGAAATGAGCATAAGCCCCGGGTCCGCCATGCTTTGTTTACATCTAGCTACCACAATTCCTTGCGCTCAGGCAGTTTGTCATGACTTTGCCTGGAACTCTATAAGTCGTGAGTCGTGGTTTGAAGTCGTAACTTACGGGCTCAAAAACCTGCCTGGAACGCAGCATTAGAACGAACAGAACCAAATATCCCTTACATGAGATTTGGTAAATAGTGTTTTCAAAAAGGTACTTTAATGAGCATTATATGATGGAAAAGGTCATCTAAATGTTCAAATAGGGGATGTGTGTGCACAATAAATATCCAATATTGACAGACATCGATAAATTAAGAAACCTCTAAAATTTGGATATATATATTGACTACCATTCAAAGGTACTTTAGCTGAACAAAGAATCTGTTTGCCTGTTCAGGTTGGACCGGTTTGTAGTGCAGGACTACGTGCACCGCTCTCTGATAGAAGTGAACGAGGGGAAAGACCTCGAGGAGGAGCTGGAGGGATGTGAGTTGAACCGGATATTTCGGCTGGCCCTTTTGCATAATCACCGGAGCACAACCTCTCAACTTCTTCTGCAAACAAATTCAGAGTCAGTACCCACAATGACTGTCCATATACCACCAGTTAAACAGTGAACTGTCAATTTGAAAATGTCAAACTGTCTTTAAAGCACACAAGAAGGCTTTCATAACAAGATCAAAACATTTAACAGTATAAAATATGACGTTCCTCTTAATATAATAACAAAGATATGTCTTTGTTTGTTATCTTAGAGCTGAGAAGGACTTATGGGTGGATCTTCTGGGTGGGCGGAGAGATGGACAGGACAGAGTGTATGAAGAGTGGGGTAAGAATGCATCACTGAGTGCAATACTAGTCCAAGTGTGCTTGTTTGGGTTCAACAGAACTAAATTCTTATAATAATATTAATTTACATTTTGAGACTATCTTTGATCTTTTTGAATCATTTGAATGTTTTTGACGATTTCGCTATAATTGAACAATGTAATGGGATTTTTTTAATATTTTTTATATATTTTATTAAATAATTAATGATTTAATCCACAGAAGCCTATAAACTAGTCCCATGTGTGATATATTATAATAAGGTTTTGTAATACTTATCCTCTCTATATTTTTATATTGTTTCACTTATTATAGGTGTTATTTCAAATTGAGATGTTATTTCAAGGATTCAATGACAGTAAAATATTTTAACATTGGCAGTTCTATAATAATACATAGAAGCCTATATTATAATAGCTTTATACACCGTGTTCTGTTCACAGAAATTTTTTTTGTCCATTTTTGAGTGAACTACTCAAATCTTCCTAAAACCTGTGCAGCTACACATTGGCCACTAGGGGGCAAAAGTGTCAATGGCTTCAATATTGTTTCTCCATAAAATGGAAAACATCTGTTCTTAATCAGAGCAGACAATAAACTGCTGTACAGATGTATGTGCTTTAGAATTATAAAACATTTGTGAATAAATAAATAATGTTCAAATTGTAATCAAAAAGGAACTGTGTCTTAGACTGTCCTCAGGTGCGTTGTATTGAAGTGTACAGTGGACAGCAACGAGGGGAGCTTAGTCTGCAGCTAGGAGACATGATCAACATCATGCAGAAGACTACCGTTTTGCAACACAACCATGCTATTCCAGATTAAATTAGTCTAAAATGAATGAAAGTTTTGAGAACTTGCATGCTCATTCTCTACTCTGCTGTTTTTTTAGGATTCCTGGAGGGCCGTAGGGTACAGGATGGACAGCGGGGCTGGTTCTCTGCTGCATGTGTGGTAGAGATCACCAATGAACATGTGCAGAGACGTCACCTTCGTCAGCGGTATCATGTCCTACAGACAGCCACACGCCTGCTGAAACAACGCAGTGGAGGCCTTGAACAACGAACCACAACATGCTTTAAATGAGAGACTGCTTAGACAGTCTATATTTAGAGACTTTGAGTGCATTTTTTTCTCTTACTGACTTGAATATGAATATAAATGTGTTCCTTATATGTGTTTTTAGAAATACTGAAGCTACTTTCTACGGTTAATGACAAATGCAAATGTGGGGTTGCTGTTTTTGTTTCTTTTTTCAATGTAATGTACTGTGTAGGTTATGCTTAGCCTGTTCTGTTCTGTTCCCTCTTATTCTGTTGAAATACATTTTGTAATGATAATCTATATCTGAATGATTCCTCAATGATGCTCACTGTTTTGGTTGTCACCTTACATACAAAGCTTGAAGCTTGTTTATTTAGCATGGGATCAGCCAGTATGGCATTATTTGGCATTTCTACAATTCTTGGAAATAGGATATAATGCGCAGACACAACTAAGGTTTTTTTTCCGTTGCTGTAACTAAATTAGACATTGTTTATACAACTGAACACAAATCAGTAGTTTGACTTTTCTTGTTTAGCCTATTGAAAACTGTTCCATGTAAATGTTTTCATACTTATTATAGTAGGCCTATATCATCAACAAACGACATGGCATTTCGAAACCAATCAAATGAATCTCCAGGTACACCTCTCAGCCAATAGCTGCCGACGAGTTTAGTACGAACCTGAACCAATAGAAGGCAAGATCTCTCTGAAGTCGTCCAATCAGAACGCAGCTTTGGCCGCAGCTCGCCTACAACGACGGTCGGACGTGTAACTCATATAGATTTGAAGAAATACCAGGCGAAAAATAAAAAGGTATGTCGATTTATCACAAAATAGAGATTTAAAGCAAAGGCGAACCGGTAATATTGGCAAAAGTTTATTTAAACGTGTCTCGGTGAAGCATACGGTAGAGTTTTATGATCTCTTCGCATGTTTGTGTGGTTTGACTAAACTTTCTCAGTCTTTGTTTCATCTCTGTAATGACAAACAGCAAAATGTGTGCTTTTATTTGTCGCTACAGTTGAGGATATTTGTGTCGGTGTTTGTGAAATACTCTCAAACGCGAAGTAAAATGAGTTTGTCGTGAGAGGTGAAGATATTGCAGAGATTTTTATCTTGGGTGTATTGGGTGCATGCAGCTTTCTCATTACATTACACAACTCTATCATTTATTTCTACTTTTCATTTCAAAGTTTTTAAAAAAATTTGCATCATCAAGTGCAGCCTGCAATGAGAATTATATTCATTGCTAAAACAAAACGACAAATGGTCGCTGACCATTGTTTAACAGCGGTATGAATTGCTCAAACTCTTGGATAAAGTATTCCATTTCAGCCTCAAATATGTTCACTTCATTGCTAAGAGGGGAAATGGGCAAATTTGGCACACAGTTTGTAAGTGAGCCTGTGCTTTGAAGGGTTTCCAGTCAAATTATTAAAAACAACCTGTTGCATTAAAGAGCCAGAAACAAGCAGAATGATGTTGGATTTCATGTAGAGTGAATGTGATTCCCAGTTGTTCCTGTTGCAGAGACCAAAAGAGTGGAGCTGGTTTATTTAGGATATTTTAGTTGGTCGTGTTACAGTGATACTGTAATGACTCCATTGTTCATCAGACCTCTTTCAAAGTCACTGTGGTAAATTTGACAACACATTAGTGTTTTGTAAGGACTCATGTGAGCTTGTCTTGTGTTCATGTCACTGCTGTTGTGCTGGCCAGTTGTGACAGGAACTGTGTGAAGTGCCATGTGAAAGAAAGGGAGCTGGGTCACAATGAATTGTGTGATATTTTGAATGTGTAGGGCAGTCAGAAATGTGACAATTTGTCAATCTAGGCTGACAATAAATGCATGAACTCTGATTGGCTCATGCCTATCATTTAAAGTTGGCATTAAAGGCACAGTATGTAAGATTTGTGGATTAAAATATCCCAAATCCACTAGAACAATGTTATATATTTTGTTGACGTTTGTGCTTCCATTATCCAAAATTTTTCCAAGAATGTTTAAATCCAGAGCAATTTTCACCAGGGGCACGTTCAAGCTCAAACCGGTGTGCAGCGGGTTTGAGATACGTTTTCTCTTGTTTGGTGGGTGTCAAAAATGTCAGCCCAATCAGCAGCAGCATAAACCATGCGATTTTAAAGAGACCGCTCGCACAATGGGTCCATAAAAATACTGTACATATTTTGCTCCTGTATTGTGGAGTGACACTTTCATAAACTTTTCTATACTCCTCTGATTATATAATGGTAAATATTACAATATCATAGCACAACAGTGATCAGCAATAGCGATAAGCCTAATACTCACAATAAAAATGGATCATAAACACAGTCTCGGAGGTAGGAAGTGGATTATCCTTAACCTGAAATCTTTGTCTTTTCATCCTGAAATGCGAGGCAAATGTTGGATCACAATTATTAGGGATCACAGTTTCCACAAATCCCTTCACTCGATTGGGATGTCCTCTTTTATTCTGGACGGCAAGTGCAGGGACTGTAATATCGAGCGTATTTTGCAGTATTAAACACATATTTATACCGATTTCATCAGGCTCCGAAAATTCTTCTAAAAGAACACAAAACATTTCCTCAACTGCCATAGTTGCAACTCTTGCGTCATCAGAACAGGGTGTTCAACACACCACCGTTTCCACTTAAAAAAAAGTTTTGCAACGTTTTGTCGGGGCTGAACGCAGCCCAGGACACGGACCGTGTCCGTGCATCGCCTATCAATGACATACCCGTGTTACCCTCGTTTTCCGGTTTTATTTTGTAGAAACCATGGAAACACCAAAGACTCTTTAATATATTATGTGTTTTATTAGACAGGTGAGAAACTGTCGCATGACCGGAAAAAGCAGAAGCGGTCGTCTGCAGCATAATAAAAGTTCCGCGAAATCCAGGCATCATCAAGCTACGCCTTTGTTTTGAATAAGCGACCTCCAGCTGCGAAAAATTACATATTGGGGCTTTAAATTAAATTCTTCTGTTTTCTAAGTGCATCTTTTCAATCTTATTTTTGAACTATTCATCCATGTTATGTATCATGTTATGTCCGTAACTTTTTGCGCTCTAGCGTTTAATAAACAGAACTGCATGCGTCTTGTGGAAGAACATTGCATTATGTCTGTGGCGAGTCACGCAGGGACTGTGCTCCTCTGCAGCGGTTCCTACCAGTCCGGTCTGAAATAGTCCCAATATAAACACTTATTATAAGTGTACCATAATGATTCAGGGGAAGACAAAAACACGGTTTGGAAAATGGATTCATGTTGTACATTCTCATTATATAATTTTTTGTAAATCTTGAACACTAAAAAAGTTACAGACAGCACAGCAGCTTTAAGCTCATAATTTTTATCAAAATGCCTTAATATCTGCTGGACTTCTCCATACATTTAATCTTTTTAAAACCTGCTCCTTTCTTAAAATCAATCTCAAGCTTGCATCCAGATCTGCTTCCATCCAATCAACAGCTGATAGATAGAACTAAGTCCCTGCCATGTTTTGTTTTTTTCTTTTTCAATAATCCATTTCACTCAGATGTACGCCATAATACAGAAGAAAAGACCTGACGCTACATTGAGACTTTACATAATAACAGAATAGTGTGCTTGTTTAACACATTTAGATAGTTATACTTGTTTGTTTTATATTGAGTTTACTAGTTAGAAACCAGCCAAAACAAAGATGAATTTGCCAGGTGGAAAGTGTACAAAGTATTTTCATTTTAAAATTGTTGTTGAATGACTTCAGATGTTTAATGAATGATTTAGGTTAACATCATGTTCAGTGGTGGGAAATGGGAATAATCATTTCTTTCTTTCACTCTTTCTTTCTTACTTTACTCTCTTTCCTTTTTTCTTACTCTTTCTTTTCTTACTATTTATTTCTTTCTTACTTACTTACTTACTTTCTTTCTTTCTTTCTCTCTCTTTCTTTCTTTCTTACTCTTTCTTTCTTTCTTTCTTTCTTACTCTCTTTCTTACTCTTTCTTTCTTTTTCTTCCTTACTCTTTCTTTCTTCCTTACTCTTTCTTTCTTACTCTTTCTTTCTTTCGAATATTCCTATTTAATAATTGTTTAACCGACATGTTATCCTCGATAAACCCATCTCCGGCATGATGACTCCGATCTTTTGAATACTCCGATCTAATATGACCTCTGATCTAAAATTACCAGAATAATAATCATACACTGTTTGTTAAAGGGAAAGTTCACCCAAAAACGAAAATGTGATGTTTTCCTGCTTACCCCCAGGGCATCCAAGATGTAGATGTCTTTGTTTCTTCAGTAGAACACAAATGAAGATTTTTAATGTCGTATAATGCATGTGAATGGGGTATAATTCTATTAGAGTAAAAAAACATGCACAGACAACTTCAAATTAAACCCTGCGGCTCGTGACGACACATTGATGTCTTAAGACACGAAACAATTGGTTTCTGCGAGAAACCGAACGGTATTTATGCTATTATTTCACCTCATATCAGACGAATGTCATCAGCTCTCCAGACCGCCATAACTTCCTGCGAGTAAGGTCAAAATACCAGCGCTGTCATAGAAATAAATAAATAGATTTCTCATTCAACCGATCCGCGCAGGCACTAATTAGGCATCTATGTATTAGGGATGGGCGATATCTTATCGTTTGCGATATACCGGTAAAAATTCTCCCCACGATAAGAATTTGTCTTCCCGCGATAATAACGATAAAGCCTTGTTGATGGCGTGATCCATCCGCACAGTGCCGCCGCCTGCCGTCTCTTGATGCCCTAAGCGTTATTACTTTATGATGGCCGCGGTGGCTGCGTTCATCACTCAGTATAGCCGAACTATGAATTTTCGTGTGGTGCCCCCCGCAGCACTTGGTGTCCTACGCGCAGCGTGTGATGGGACGGCACTGAATCCGCATCTCACGTGCAGAGCGAAAACAACTATGGTGGAAGCTGCGGAAGAGTTAATAGCTAAACGAGGGGCTACCTGAGGGCAATCTGAACCATACAGATGTATTTTCACTCGCTGAGCACTTGGACTGAGCGCTTAAGATATTCGCTCTTTCTCAATCGATCGGTAAAGCATACTATTTCAGTTCATCTCAATGAATGCGCAGTGTATTTGACGCACATTAAACACTAGTGTGAGGCGCGCGACTGAGAGCGCTCAGTGTTTCACACACACACTCAAAGAGAGAGCGAGAGAGTCTTATACCACACAGAATTGACGTGCTACATGTAAACAATATCCTTTGTTGTATTTGCCTGTAAAATAATGGCGTTTATTTGGAATTATTCAGCCTTTCATGAACAGGAAGAAACGAATGCACAAACGGGAATCTCATTGGCTGGCGTGCACCTATTACTGTGTTTTGATTTCAGCAAATCAGTTTGAATGAGCGATGACAACGTGATTAATATTCATGAACCCAGAAGCTCATTATTCCTTAGTCCAGTTTATTTTTATTAGTATAATTATTCGTGGTATTATTAAGTCAAATTACTGAAGTTCTATCATTAAATCATTATTTTCAACTTTTTTGTAATCTGAAGACATTTTTGGGATAATTACTTTTGCTGTTTCTGCTATTTTTACCACTGTTTGCACCATGAGTGCATGAATAAATACAGAATCGGTTTACATTTAAAACTTGTCATTGATTTTAATTATTATTGTTTGTATTGTGTGATGATTTTCAGCACAGTTGCACTATTTAAACATTACCTGCACTTTTACAGAAGACAATTATTATATCTGCAACTTTTCCATTTCTGAAAAGGCTGGTGTGGAATTTTACTTTAAAAAAAAAAAAAAAAAAAAAAAAAAAAAAAAAAAAAATATATATATATATATATATATATATATATATATATATATATATATGTATATATATATGTGTATATAATGTATTATAGGAGCCTATTTGATGACAGGTACGTTTTACTAGATCATTGTTTGTTTTTCTGAGTCTCTCAAGAATGCATGCAGCTCTCACTTGTATCCAAAAACATGGGGAATGATACTACATTTATCGTCATTGATATCGTTATCGCAATAAATACTAGAAAATATCGGGATACATTTTTAAGTCCATATCGCCCATCCCTACTATGTATATATCTATGACCGCGCAGGTATTTTAGTATCCGGCTGTACGGCCGAATCAAATTCTGTTGCATTATTTTCCTGTTTAACACTGTGAAGCTGCTTTGAAACTATCTGCATTGTAAAAGGCGCTATATAAATAAAGTTGACATGACTTGACTTTTTGCTCATTGGTGGACTCTATCTTTGTAGATCCATTTTCATCTGTTTTGATAACAGTATCGTATTTGAATCCTGGAGTAGTCCTTTTATATCTTGCCATGATATCTATTCCTGTATAACTGGTGTGAGATTTAATTTCATTGTGTCATTTTTTTGATTTGTTCTCTTGTCTCCGGGCAGGGGTGTTTGTATGTGTGTGAGAAAGGGGGTCGGCTGCATTGGGAGCAGCTATGGGTGAGATCGAGGGCACCTACCGCTCCTTGCAGACCCCTGCAGGGACACGGCTCGGAGCTCAGTACAACACCGGCATCAGCACCCTGGAGCCCGGGCAGAGCCTTAGTTCGGCTATGGGAGCAGGAGGGAAAGGCCACAACAAGGGCCTTCAGATCCGCGTCCAGAGCCTGGATGATGCTCAGGAGTTCTATGAGCTTGAGGTGAGTCACTTCCCTTCAATTTCGTTATTTTTCTGTATCTGTTAATTTCCATATCGGCCTGGGTGAGTCTTCCTGAATTTATGTATTTGTAATATTATAATTTTTTTCACCCATATAAAATTGTTGTTTAATGCGCTTTTAATTTGACCATGGACCCTTTTCACAGACTGTGATGACGTGTTTTAACGGTCACCAATATTGTAAATCCGGCAACGTTTTTTGTATTTTCATTAAAAAAAATGTATTACATTTATAACACTAATAATTTGTATTATATTACTTTTTCATTAAATTACAAAAAAACAAGTTGCTGCTGTGAGGGTGTTCCTTATACAGCGTCAATGGGAGTGACGGCAAAATTAACATCTTCTCTCTTTTGATTGCCATCATCAATCTTACTCTATTTTTCCCCTCTTTTTGAAAGTTGTGAAAACACTATTGTGGAGTTTTTGTTTTGCTATTTGAGCAAATGGGGACACAAAAATATATTTATTGTATTCTCTCATTCACTGCTATAAAAGTTAACCCAACAATGACAACTTCCACTTCTGAGAAACCCGGAAATGTGAAAAGGGTCTATTCAAAAAGCCATTACTCCAGTTTTCAGTGTCACATGATCCTTCAGAAATCATTCAAATTTGCTGATTTGTGCTCAAACATTTCTTAACATTATTAATGTTAAAAACAGTGATTCATTTTATTTTTATGGAAACCATGATGCATATTTTCACGATTTCAGTAGAATAGCATTTATTTGTCACTTTTGGTCAATTTGATGAATCTTGGCTGAGTAGGATTAATAAAAAAAAAAGATAAAGAGCTTACTAACCCCACACTTTTGAATCAGTCAAAAAATGTTACACTTCCACATGGCATTTTTCATGTGCTGAAATGTTTTCATTCGAATATTATATATAATTGTATCGTTTACACCATGATCATACACTCATAGTTGTCTGGTTAATTGTTTGCCTGCTTGTTTTGTTTGTTTGTTTCCACTGTACAAATATTGTACGTTTGCTGTTATGTTTGCAATAGCTACCCAACGTTTATTTAAAAATAAGCGCACTGTAGCAAGCACACTGTGTTTGGTTTTGTCTATTTGCGGCTGTGCTGGAGAATGTAAACGACCGTCTCTCCGGAGACCTCTGGCAGTCTTGCTTTTGCGTGCCGGTTGTGGTGGGTGACAGCTGCCACATGGCTTTAGCTCTTAAATCCTGAGTCTTTAAGTCTGTTTTACACCCAAGGCCTGAAGTCACTTTCTAAATGCTAGCCTGGGTGTAGTTACCCATCTAACAAATGCATTTTCTCCCTTGATGTTGTGTTTATTCATCACAATGGGTGAAATGATCTGAAAAAGCAAAGGTTTTTAGTGGAAATGCATTGCTTGAATTTCCTACAATATGACCAGCTTTTGAGTGTAAAATTACATGGACGGGGCGAGAACTAAGACCTTGTTTGTGCGCTGTTGCGATTAGCAGTGTGGCTTTTAAAACACTTTTACTATTGCCAGCTGCTCAAGGACTTGAAACATTTCACTGGCTTTACTGTAGAAACACCTGAATTGATCTTAACCTCTCCTTCATATTTTGCCGGGCTGACATGGAAGATTATCTAAATGATGTTATATGTGGTGTTGTAAGACAGTCTAAGTGTTTTAGTGGAGGATGAGAACTTCCCATAATTAGATCAGATAACAGTATGCTTTGAATTCCCCTGTTACAAAGATCAAACACGGGAGAGTGGAAAATGGTCATTATCCAGCTTTATTAGGCTACAGGACTGCGGAATGCGGTGGTGCCACCAAACATGCTGTACTGAAGCAGAGAGACCCTGCTGGAGGTAAATGACTGTTCATATTATGTCTAGATAATGGAAGAACAATGGGGTCAGCTCTGGTTCAAAGATTTATTACTCTTTCTAGTGTTCCCCAGGAGTGCATTTGGACTTGTTTTCCATTACTCTTTATTTAGCTCTGCCAAGTGCGTATAAATTGCGATATTGATTGATCTGTTGTTAGATGATGTGGATGTTTTATTAGGCAGATTGTGTTTAATGATTCATAAGGCAACATGGCTTTGTGATCTGTTCCATGATGCACTAAACCGGCGGTAACGCAGTCTGGTGTTACTCATGAAAGGGTTTTGTTTATTCTCAGCAGGAGTGTGTGTGTGTGTGTGTGTGTGCGCACGTGCACTTGTGTGCTCACTGCATTGTGGGTCTGATGTCATGTTGCCACATCTGTTTCCAAGATGGGACTGTGTTCTCGTGAGCACACCCAGGTAAACGAGTGTGAGAGCTGTGGGAAAATATCCCAAATTGACCCTCAGGTTTAAACTACCAGACCAAAGAAATAAAGACAGATGTGCTCAACTACTGTTTCTGTTAGTCTAAACATAAACAAAAGTATGCATTGTCTGATGATGGTTGTAATGAGACCGTTTTTGATTTACTTTTCCAAATGTACAGTTTTGAAGCCCCAGGTTTGTTTTAGGGCTGCACAATATATATCACTTCAGCATCAACATCGCAAGATGTGCAAGGTCAAGTAAGTAGGGATCGTAGTTGATCGTGATCTGTACGGACCAGGCTCCAAGGTTCTGAATTAGTGCTGGGCGGTATGACCAAAAATTTATATCACAGTATTTTTCGGATCTGCGTAATATTCTCGCGCGTGCATCGTGGAGGCACACACGGAAGACAAGAACAAGTTGGATAAAGGCGTTATTTTGTGATGATCGTGGCGGGATCAGGAGGAACTGTGGCTGCTGTTTTGGTTGCGGTGCTTGGGGACTTACGTCTGTCTAACTCTAGCATAGCATGTGCGCTGAGGTATGAAAATGCATACGTTGATAGGTAGGCAGGACATCGTACCTTTTGCATTCGGAACAAATGCAATGATTGGATGGATATTTTATATTACTATATTACCTTCAGCATATGACTTTCAACCAGCACAACAAAAAAATGTGTCTGGAACAAATCGCCTACCCTGCCTTTAAATTAAATGTAAAGTGGCTTAAAACTCACAGCTGTTTGATTTTTAGGAACTAGCAGGTCTACACAGTCTTTAATGATTTGTCATGAGGGAATGAATGCGTGTGCATATTGGGCACCAGTCTGTTTATTCTGACTCTAACCTCATTTCCAGTTCACCCGGAAACCCACTGACCTGCTCTCCTCGTCTGTGAGCCGCTCCTCTGCATCACCAACTTGTAATTTGTGTTGCCATCTAAAAGCTGAAGGCCTGCAGCAATCCCAGCCTCAGCATGTATTTATGGATATGGGTTTTCTTTCCTCCACAGCGTCTGCCTGAGTTATAATTTTCTCCAACTTTGAAATCAAGGAATATTTATTTATGGACTTTTACCCCTTAGCCTGATTCTGTGGATGTTACCTTTAGCTTTCTTTGGTGATTTGTAGCCAATTTGTCAATATTTGGGCCTATTTGCCAGTCGTAAATGAAATGCATTCAAGACTGATTGATATTTGATCAGTGAAAATTGTCTATATTGTCTAAATTGCACTGTATTTTCTCACCAGTGCTGACACTGCTCTTGCTCGCTCTCCTATTGGGTTTTTGATCTTGTGAAGGATCCTGTGAAAGGACAAAAAGAAACAAAAGAACAAAATTGCTCCCATTGTCAATTGCACCCTACAGTAGAAGTGTCCGTTATGGCATGTGGTGATGCATCAACAGTTGTCACAACACCTTATTTCTATTTTTGACACGTTTTCCTATTTTTCTGAACTACAGTGTTTTTTTTACTGGAAATATACAGCTCTTAATCACTTTTTACATTTAATTTAAACATACCTGTGACTATAACAATCAAATACAGATTGTTTCTTGTTTTTGGTCTACTAATTTAAATCTCATTACTGTTCAAAACTTTGGTTTTGGTAACTTGGTAGGGTTTCTTTTTTCTTTTGCACACCAAGTTTGCATTTATTTGATCCAGTAAATTATTAGTATATTAAATTAGTATTATTATTACAATTTATAATAATGTGCTGTAATTTATTTCTGTTATGGCAAAGCTGAATTTTCTGTAGTCATTTCTTTCTTATGGTACTGAAGAAACATTTCTTCTTATTAATGTTGAAATCAGTTGTTCTGCTTAATATTTTTTGTAGAAACTGTGCTACTTTTTTCAGGATTGTTTAGAAAGGTTAAAAAAAAAGTTTATTTGAAATAAAGTCTTTTGTAAAATGTATAATGTTTTTAGTGTCACTTTATAACAATTTAATGCATCCTTGCTAAATAAAAGTATGACTTTTTACAAGTCTTACTGACACCAAACTTTTGAAAGGTAATGCATGTAGTTCTAGTAGTATTAAAATGATCATAGTAAATTTTTATATGATGGATTTCTGTTGAAAATAAAATACGATAGATAAGCTATGTCCAAAATTACATTGGTAGAGTATGCTAAGAAGAACTTCTTTAGGTATGGGCTGTAAATTACATTCCAGGACATACCGCATCTGCCATTTTGGCATTATCCTTTGACCTGTGTTCTTTGATCTGTGACATATTTAAAACAGCCACAAAAACTAATTTACTTGGCTGTTGTTAAAGTACAGTAACCACAAGGAACAGCTTTCTTCGTACCTATAGCGCTTGCACTTGAAAATAGTCACTAACATTCTGTTCTTTTAGTTTTTTACATTTCGAATTTCGTGGCACTTCAGCTCCCATTGCATAAGGGGATAGTAAAGTGTCCACTGGCTTCACATTTCAGAATCTCTGGTTATTGTTCGCCTACTGTATCATGAATACTGTATATTCTGAAATACTAATAATTTAACATAAGTTTTTGCATACTACATACTAGGGAAATGTGCATATTTGGAAGCAGGGGATGGTCAGTCATGCGTTTTTGCTGAAGTCTATTTTCAAGCTTAGAGCTGAGTGCTCTGTGTCGGTGCATATTCTGAGATGATTTGTTGCCTTGACATTTCCAGTATAAACCGGCACGAGACACTCTGACTGTCAGACGTCTGGCTCTCCGTGGGTTTTTGTTCACTAGGCCAATAGGAAGTGATGAGGAAGCTGCTACAACAGCCCAAACTTCCTGTTCCATCCACACCCCTGGGACGACAGGCCTCCGCTCGCTCTCCCAAATAATCCCCAAAGCTGTCAGTCAAAGTCACGGACAGACCTGTTGCCTTAATTTATGTGTGTGAGTGTGAGAGCGAGAGAGTTTTTGTGCATATTTGTTCTACACTGTTATTTTAGTCTAATTTAGATACTAGTAGTTTTTAAAAAATTGCTTCGAATTAGTTTTCATTTTAATTTTAGTTAAAAGATTTTTGTAATGTTGTTTATTTTTTATCATTATTCTTATTATTTTTTAAGTATGTCTATAGTTTAAATAATTTTTATTTTAGTACATGAAGTTAAACCAATTGAAAATAAGATATGTTGCTTTGGCAACTAGCTGAAATGTATATATTAATCACTTAAGTTAACTTTTAAGTGGATTTAGTTAACTATAAAAACTCTATTCAATACATTGCCATTTGAGTGTATACAAAACTCCCCTAAATTTGTAGTCATAACAATGACTCTGGCAAATGTGATGGTGTGGGCTCATGTGAACATCGGTTTTTATAATTTAGTTCGCCATATGTTTTCTCAGCGCTCGAAACAAAGAGAGAACATGCACGCATGCACATTTGCATGGAATTTGACCATTGCACGCTGCACGCCATTCTAGCCCTACTGTGACCTTCTGAGGAATCTACTGGAGAGCTGGGGCTCTGCGGGGGGAACAGCAGAATAGGACAACATTAAACGGAGACTGCAGAGACCTCTCGCACAACCCAGGGCCAGAGCAAGCTGCATTTTAGGAGATCCCCTGCTTTCAGTCCCGAGGAGAGTCAAAAGAGGTTGTGTGTGTGTGGTAGCATGTCTCACAAGTTCTCTTACTGAGCTGACTTTGTGCCAGGACCAGAACCCTTGCCAAATACTCTCCAATGAGGGTCTGTTCACAGCTGCTTGCTGAGAGAGAGAGAGAGAGAGAGATAGAGAGAGAGATAGAGAGAGAGAGAGAGAGAGTAGAGAGTCCCCTTTATCTGCTCAATAACACTATGCAACAGATATAAATACACCTCAGCCATGTAATAATGTCCTCTTTGTCTGGACAAATACTTTTTGTCCAACTCTACAAATTTATCGCTGGGCTGCGAGTTTTGGTGATGATGCATCAAAATGTTTCATTTATAATTGCAACAATGACTTTTGGGTCAATGACATTCTATTTTTTTTTAGAATTGTTACAGACATTGTTATTTATTATTTTATCCAAACATTACAACATTACAAATGGAATTCATGCATACACACCGCTTGAATAAACCTATTGAATGAATTAACTTTATGTTTTTAATTTAATTAAAAGTATTGATATTTTTGGGTGGGCATTAGGTCAACTGTATCACTGTCCTGATATTTTAAACAAAAAATGTTTTGTTTAGTCTGATTTAATAATTATTTCTTAGAAAAAACAGTGAAGCGGCTTTTGAAAATAGTGTGAAATAAACAAAACAGGAACTGACACCATAGAGAGGACCCGTGAAGACCCTCATAACTGTCATGGTAAAAAAATAAAATAATAATCTGTTAATTTCTCCTAATTTTAGTTCAGGTAGCAAAATATGTGGTGTAACTCTCCATAAAAATTTTTTTGTCCTTTTTAAAAACATTGATTTAAAATGTGTACAAACATGTATTCAAGGTGGAAGGACATATTTTTATTAATGAATAATAATTATGAATAAACGTTTTTAATTCAAGTTATTTAAAGCTTGATAGTAGAGCTGCACGATTAATTTTTAAAGGATTGCAATCTCGATTTAAACACCCACACAATCTTATTTCTTAATGACAATAGCCTGACGTCGTCATACTCAATTCAGTCAGAAAATGAGTCTGATACTGCTCCGTTGGGCTGTGATTATGGGGCGTGTTTCAACCGAACCAGGAAAGATCTCAATTGGATAGACCTACAACCAATCAGAGCAACGGAGCGACGCATAACGTTAGTTGTCAAATGTCAACAGAACTCAACTGCACTGTGTTGCCATGTCCGCGGGTTGAAGCGACCCCAATTATGTGATATACAGACCCAGGAATGCGAATTTTAGCAGGCATCCCTGCCAAAATAACACATATTTTACCCCTCAAATGCCTTTTTCCCCCGGAGAACCCCCCTGGAAAGCTGTTAGGCTTGTTTTTAGCTAGTTTTGCAGAATGTTAGCAATTGGGCGGGTTTTGTTGTAAAGACTTGGCAACCCTGTCTGCACGCACGCTGGAATAAGTTAGAAGAAAAAGATGAGTGTAAACGATCTTTGCCGGTGTTGTAAAATAAGGATACACAGAGTACTTACCAACACCATCATTTCTGAGAGAAATAGTAAAGGTGAGCGCATATAGGAACAAGTTCTCCGTTTAGGATTAGAACAAATTCAACCCAAGCGCCTTTGATGACGTGGATGATTACGTTACTGTTTATCATCTGTCCATCATCGTCTAAAGCCCGCCCTGACAATTTCATTGGTCCGAACAGAATCTGTTCGGGCATAATTTCTTCTCTACCGATCAAGTCCAGACCGAACTGCCCGTGTAAAAATGTTGTGGGCGGGGCTAAGTTCGGCTGGCATCCAGGCTAAAATGACAATGATTCCGCTATGTCTATTAAACTTTTGCATTAGTAGCATATGATCACAGCGGAACAATCAAATTTGTAAAAATACAAACATTTTACCAATTATATTGTTACACCAGTAGGTGGCAACAAGTGACTGTTAAAAATGTATTTGTCTTTGAATCATTCTAGAGATCTGTTTAATAAAACGCTGATTCATCCAGTAGTGAAACAGTGAAGTCTTTGAGTCATTGAATAATTCAATAGATAAATGTTTTAATTAATTAAATATTTTAAAATATTTTAAAATGGACTGCACTTAACATTTTGTCAGAACCTAATAAATTACATTTTGTTTAGTTTAGTTGTCTTTTCAGAATCGTGGGAAAATCGTGATCTCTATTTTAAACACAATTTTTTTCACTCCAAAAATGAAAATTCTGTCATTAATGACTTCCCCTCATGTCGTTGGACACCCGCCGTTCATCTTCGGAACACAAATGAAGATATTTTAGTTGATATCCACTTAGACTTAGAAAGGCCTCCATTGGCACAATGCACTGTACACTCTCAAGACCCATAAAAGGCACTAAAGACGAAGTCTTTACAAAAGTCCATCTCACTACAGTGAAGCGACGAGAATAGTTTGAATGACTGGTCATGACTGAGAATGACCGATTTAAAAAAACAGCATCATGAAGCAGCGAGTCGAATCATGACTCGGATCGCGTGTCAAACTGCTGAAATACGTTGGCATTTCTCAATGTCAAGGAAGGATCCTCGGAAGCCAGAATTCCGAGGATGCTACGTCATCGACATCCGTCGAAGGACTGTTCCAATGTCGAGGATCCTCGGAATTTCAACCAAGGTCTGAGTCTTTCGTTCGAAAAATATGCCATATACAGGAAAGGATGCATACGAGTAGCCTTCGCGCTCTTAGCGCTCTCAAATCACCCACAATCCTATACGCGCCGCTTTGCTATCTTGTTAAAAAAATACAAAATATCGGACGTTGGCGGAGTCGGAGCGTTAACGGGGCAATATGCTTTCAAGTGTAAGTATTTACGTTACCAAACATTTGTTATAACCGTAGTAAATATAAGTAAAGTTTAACGTTTAAATGCCAGTACAAATTACTACCGTATTGATATAATACAAATTACGTTATTGATGGCTAACGGACCTTTTCACTGATGTAATGACGCAATTACGTGCACTTGCTAGCCTGTTTCATTTACGTGTTCTCCGAATGCTAAAGAGGAGCCTCGCCTAGCCTCTGAAGGAAGTGACTTGGAAGGACCAGTCCTGCAGAGGAAGTACGTGACTTTGGCGATCCAAACGGCTGAATCGACTTGCTGATTCATAACGCTTCGAAGCTTTGTGATGCTGTTTTTGAAATCGGTCAACACACCGGGAAACTGCTTTGCGCGGTCTTTTGCTGTTATTTTTGTTGGCAAATGGGAATTTGCGTGCTTCATCATGGTTTCACCGATATCTATGGTTTCACCACGGGGTTTGCAGCTTTTCGATGACGTTCACGTTGGGTAATTACGTCACTTCAAAACTTTCCCATGGCAATACAATAGGGGGAAATGGCGGCTCTTGTGTGAAGTAAACGGAAATTTTTCAACTTTCTGCTAATATATATGACTTTTTTGCAACGAAAATGCGGGTATTATGAAATCATGCTAGCCCCGCATATTTTGCACGCAGAAATAGTCAATTTACGCGGCGAAAGTGCGGCGTATTTGAAAAAAATGCGGCCCCCGCATAAATATGCGGACTTTGGCTGATTATGCATTAAATCATACGATCGCATAATCGCGTTTTTCTGGAGGGACTGTTTGCTGAGTTTTGTTGGTGGCCATGATGTTGTGGCCCTCCTCCCCATGGGGTTCAGGAAAAGTTTGATTTTTCCAGCTCGCTCCGTTAGTGGTGAAGGAGTTGCTCTGGGCAGATCCAATAGTTTTAAACTTCAACAAGAGTACTCGCCATCAAGGAAGTTAACACTTGTCAATGGAGAGTGGCCAGACTCTCTGTACAAATGAAATGTACGAGAGTCTGGTAGGATTTTTGGGAAAAAAAATTGGTATAAAAGTTTTTTGAAACCAACATGAAGAATATGACACATTTTAAACTATAAAGGATTTTCATTTTCTTTATTTTGCACATTCTTTTTCATTTACACTTTTTATCGTTTGCTTTGTGAATATTCACAAGAACTTGTGTTAAACATTACTGCATGATTCATGTAAGTCATAAAACGAATCTGTCCTGACTTTACACACTTGTAATTCAATCTTGGGCTTGCTCTCCATTGATGTTCAAGTAAAAATAGACAGTAATTGCTGCATTGGATGTTTGAACTGGCTCAGGCCTTGAAAAAACAGCCCATCCTTTAAAAGCTGAGAATGTCCAGTGGCCAGAAACGTTTTTTGAACCTACACAGACCCAGAAACAATCACATTAATAAACATTTCCTGTTCGTCAATGACTTTAATGGCACAACAAAAAGGTAAAACATGCCTTTCAAGAGCTGCCTCTGTGTGCCGTATTGGCAAAATTCCTTCCTTATAATGTCTGTGTTTTCCTTTTTAATAAAACAATGTGTGTTGTGTAAGACTGTGCAGAGACCCAAAGTAGACATTCCCTCTGTGTTTATGTAGACGTTGTACCCAGATTCCTTCCTTTGTTAATGTTGGAGTCTTTTTTGAAAGTGCTTTCAGACTCAAAACAACTGCAACTGACATTGAGGGAGCAGCAGTGACTCCAGGTAAATGGGCGGCTCTGCAAAGAGGGGGTTGAATGGGATTGGTCAGTAGACTCGGGGCTCCGCCCACACCTCACAGCTCCAGGAGGCTCAAGAACACTGGGCCTTTTTAT
The DNA here is from genome assembly GCF_949357685.1 of Gobio gobio. Lineage (NCBI taxonomy): Eukaryota > Metazoa > Chordata > Actinopteri > Cypriniformes > Gobionidae > Gobio > Gobio gobio. Next base: position 24,645,428 of record NC_137110.1, on the reverse strand, counting down.
TCAACTCATAACAACAGAGGGAAAAAAGCACTGGCATTCACTCCCTGCTTTGTGTTTGAGAGACCTGCAGAGCGATGAAAATTTGTGTGTGTGTTTTTAATGAATATATATGAATGTGTTTTGTTTGTGTGAGGCACAGATGAGTCTTTGTGGAGGGGTCAGTGCAGTGAGGGGGCTGCTTCGATCATTGGGAATGCGGAACAGTGGAGACAGAGGGGCTGGCTGATGGGATTTTGGAGGAGGGAGTGGAGCAGGACTTGTCCAGCATGAGCAAACAAGCTCATAAATAGTTTGGTTGACAGGCTAAAGAGGGTGGGGGGGGGGAGTAGGCAGTTGTGTATTGGGCAGATTGTGTTGGTGTGGCATGACTAGTATTGCAGTAGATTAAGCAGTACAACCTTAGTCCAGCCTAAGTCTTTTTATTCTTTAAGGACTCTGGTTGTGAGTTTGTTTGTGTCAGATAACTTTAAATTGAGAATCATCAATAATAATAATGGCATGTTTGTACATGTTTGTACCCTTTAAGCACACCCCTGTTGCCATTTAAAGTCACAACATGTTTTTTGGGGGGAAAATTCTAGTTTATTGTAAACAACATTTTTAAAGAATAATTTTATAATGATTAACTTGAAGTGACAACCATCAGTTAATATTTAACATCTGTTTATGAAGTATTTACATAGATGTTCAATGTGGATGAGCTTAAAGGGAGCACACTGAGCTTAATTGGAACAGCTAAAAACTTTTTTATTAATAAATATTATGAAATAAAATTTAAAAGGACAATTTTGCTAAATGAATAATCTAGATCATGTATTAAGTTCATACATATTTTAACATGATCAGCTATTATTGAAAATATCGATGAAATTATACTATTTCTTATTTATGTCACATTGAAGCTGTGATTTTCATAGTAGTGCACCCTTTAAGCTCATCTTACAATAATATGAAGTCTTTAAAAATTACAGCAGTATAAAACCACAGAACATCAATAAACTGTAAAGTTATAATATAATGGATTTAAAAGTACCAGTAATGCCTGTGAAGTGATATATACGTGTAGCACACAATCTTATACAGCTAGTAAGCTAACAATGTTCTGTAGCTAGCACCTGCGCTATGTTGCTAAAACTATCTTTTGGATCGGAGTGTAATTTTTTTTCCCACATCCAGGTTCCAGGTTATAATATGCAAAAGTCTAAACATTAATTAACACTTAATTTTTTCAGTAAGAAGTTATACAATCCAAAATAAAGGCTTAAACATCTAAAAAAAAAAATGCAGTTTTCAGACAGCTTTTAAAATGTCAGCCAGACAGTGTGAACACATGAATACCCATATCTCAGTGTGCAATGGTCTGATTAGCTTGAAATTACAGGAGGTATATAGTAACAAACACATAAATAGGTTTTCGAGGTTTCAAGGGGGTTACGTTTTTGTCTGCGTTGTGCGCATGCGTTGTAGAATGAGTGGCACAGAACTAGTAAAGTGGTTATCCGTTCAGCCATGTGTGCTTCATGTTCATGCAACTAACTGAACTACTTCAACATAACAGTACTATATATCAGTGCCGTATTGGTTATATAATATTGGCTATTTCATTGTGCGTGCTTATTTACTCCTTCATCTTTACATGTAGATTACTTTTGCTATCTTCAAACACTCAATAAACTCAAGTTAAAGTCATGATTAAATGGAAGTAACCAAAGATCTTTTATCGGTTATCGAGGATGTTACTCCATGTTGTAGACCACAAATCAGTTTTATTACGGTTACAAACAAACATTTTGGAAGGAGAAGTCTAAATATAAATGGAATCGGTATGTAAAATGCCTATTATTAAAGATGAATCTAGAAACAGCGAGTGCTCTTTGCCATCGTGGCTATTTATCTGCAGTAAAAGGGCAAATGACAGTCTAACTTGGCTCACAAAATCATTCAGGCTCGGAGTACCACCCTATGTACACGGAGACATATCATAAATTATAGGACAGTTGCTGACTGCTAAAAAGAGCTTCTCCCTAATCTTGCCTCAGCACTGAAGAGCAACGGATCGTGTGTGCTCCACTGACTTCACTCCTTGTTGTCGAAAGTCACTCTTCATTTGCATAAAGTTGAACAAATCTCAGTTTTGTTGTGCCGTTGGACATGTCCCATCCGGTTGCCAACGGTCCCTGATGCTCGTGTCACCGGAAATCGCCAGCTCTCCATTGACATGAATGGGATCGTTTTGCTTTGTCGCTGCTAGTGTGAATGCAGCTTTAGTTGGGGCAAAATACTAAAGTTATTTGTTATATTAGGGCAAATTAATGTACTGTAGTATGTTAGTTAACTTAGGCCGTGTGTCCACCAAAGTGTTTTTAGCTGGCTGAAAACGCTAGGCACTCTGCTGAAATACGGTCATTCTGTTAGAGTATTGCATTATAAAATTTTTACTGGTATTTCTATTGACTACTTTTTGGTATTATGGAAAACCCTATTTGAAATCGGATACATTTTAATTAGAATGATTGAGATGTACACTGAAATTAAGCATTTACTTAGATTAAATGCTTCTGCTAATCCACTATGGGGGCTATGCCGATAATCTCAAAATACTACATTTGTTTTGATTATCACAAATTTATAGTTGCTTTATCTTGTGCAGCATAGCAACAATGACAACAGATTTCAAATAGTAGGTCACAAGATGTATGATCTACCATATCAGTACAGTCAGCACTAGGAAGCCTCGCACACACTCACTCATTTGGCCTGCTTAAATCCACCATACGATGCAATTAGTGGAACAAATTAGTGACTGCTTTGAGAGAGCTGGCCATGAAGAAAATCTTAGAGGCTAGCGTCTCTTGATTGCTCCACCACCCCCAACTCAGATGCCAACTTTTCCCATCTCTCACTCTGATATAATTTAAGGGCGTTGAAGCGTGACAGATTGAGCTTTTCATTGGTTTGGCCCTGTTGGCGGCCGTTGCCGGCTTTGACCTCAAGTCAGGGGATTTGCTCAAGCACAGATCAAGTTCACTACAGAGCCTTTCCAGAGAGACTTAATATATTAATATATTGGATTTGTTTTAACAATGGTCTAAACTGGTACTATGCAATTGAGATGGTTCAGAATCAATTCCATGTGCATTGTGTCGATGCAAACTTGCGTGTGGTCACCAGAGCATGTGCGAGGGATCTGAACACATAAAAACAAAAGGTATACTTTGTAGTTCTTGTGTTATTGTGTAATTTAAATGACAGAAAGATGCTTTGAATAGTCACAATTATCATGTAATAATGTCCAATCAGTTTTACAATGTTACTGGCCATTCACACAAAATGCTTTTTCGCGGTTAAAAACGTGAAACGTAGGAAGAAAAAGCAAGCACTAATGTGTTTTTTAAAAGTTGAACTTATTTTAAATTGAGCGCTGCATTTTTAGAACACAGTGTCATGCCCGAGATGAAAAACGCAAGCGATATGCATCAGTCTAGCACTTGTTTATATTGAAAAACAATGGAAAAGTAGCATAGTGGAATGGAAAAACGCATTCTATATGAACCGGCCCTTACTAGAACATTTTACTGAAAATCAAGGAGGGGTTTAACAATGGGCAAATAGTGCTGCCATAGCAAAAACTGTGGTAAAAAGAGAGCACGAGAATGCTTAGCTTATCAACTCCTAGCCTAGGAACTCGTCTACACATGAGATATTTGATTAGATTTGACTAAATCACGTTACATCCACAACTAGATAATGTGTTGCTTTGTGCTGTGCATATTGAATGTGTACTATTCCTGTTGAACTTCACTCCTGGAGTATGGTTCATAAGGCAGGCGTAAGTGAGATGTTTAACTGTCTGTGTGACCCAGCATATTGGAGCAGTTGGTCAGTAATGCCAGGTACATTTAAACCCTACTCTGATCCTTATTAACCCGCATTTTAAGTGCTGACAAACTCTTTATGTCCAGCTGTCCACCCGAAATGCTAGCCACAGGTGGCGGTCACGCGTCTCTTGCTAGAGCCAGTTGGTTTGATGCATAAATTTGATTCCTTATTGTATAATTTGTGTACTATTTGAATGAAATCACCCAGCTCTGTTTATTATAAGGGTCAGATTCCTGAAGCATTTAGTTGATGCCTGCAACAGCGAGTGTATTGAATGAGGGAGTGTGTTAATCTTTGCACTTCAACGAGTCCATGGTCAAGAACTCGAGAGTACAGTTAGCTACAATTACTTTTTTGTTCTTGGCATGTACGCTCTTAACCACAGTGACGAAAAGACGGGTAATGTAGCCGTCTGCAGCAAATTTCCTGAGAGCTTTACCTCTTACTTTATTGAGCTAAATATTGAACTAAATAGGTAATCTAATATATACAGTCATGTGTTGGCTGTTACATTCATAAAATCCTTTGGCTGGGGCTGCTTCATTTTTCTTTTTGATTTGAGTTGATTCATATGATCAGCATTCCACAAATTTTAAATACACACAACTTGCTTCATTTTAAGTTGGGTATCCGTGAAAGTAATGTTATTTTACAGCTTAAATTCATCATAAAAAGAAATGTCACCCTATATATATTTTTAAATGCATGTTATAGATCTTATTGTGAAAGATTCATCCATGTTTCATTTTTATTTTTTTCTCGTAATGTTTAATAAAAAAATGGCTAGGTGAAAACAGCAGACTTCTCTTTGGTGACGTATGCCAGACTTTTCTGTCACCACATTTTTATAAGAAACAATATCGAGTCTATAAAACACGAAAGCACAACAAATATATCGATGAGAATACTCATTTAAACAGCATACACCCCGAGACATTTGACTGCACATCACATTTTTCACAATGTTGATTCTTCTTGCAATCGTAATGCAATGGACTGTGGCCTACATAAAACCTTTAAATAAAAGGTTTACTGAGATGTTTACACAGTCATATACAATAAAAGAGCCTGCACAGCGACAGGAAAAAAAAAATATTGCAAAAAACCTGCCTACCTTACCAGAGCATGTGGGCAAAGCAAAGCGGAGCTTCACTCATGAACTGTTCACCGGTAAAATGACGTGCGCTCAAATCCCGCTCTGACATGATATTTCTCTGTACTGTAGCCTACTATACTTGTAGCCATTAAAACACGTAGTTAGTTTCAGTTTAAATATTATAATGTTATTTTTTAATTTCATTTACGTTGAAAAGTGAACAGGACACAAGATGCATAATATGTCAGAAGACATGGGGGTCAGAAATGATTTTGAACACTTCATTAAGTTTTGTTTTGTAGAAAGCATTTCTTTAAAGTGAATTTCGTTTTGTATAAATTGTATCTTAATTTGAATCATTGTTTTATCAACCAAATTGCCTGGATTTAATAAATAATAAGCAAATAGCCTATAACAGACAATGACATGGAGGCAGCGGCACCGCGTGAACAACGGCTTAAATGAACAACTACTAGAAAAAAGAACAAACACTTTAGTCAGGGGCAGCCCTAACTATTTATTTCAGATAGACCTATATTTGATCCAGCATGTCACAAAGGGAGTTCTGGGTTGAGCGCGTGGCACAGAGCGGAATGAGCTTTAGAAATGAACGGAATCTTCAGAAAGGCGCTCTCCAATGGAGGAAATATTACCGCTCTTTTTATGCACACACCGCAACGGTCACAATATGACCTCATGTATGTTTTAAAAACATAATTCAACATATAAATAATACTTTTTAATGGGCCACTTAAAATGTTTATTACAAATAAATGACTAAATTCTAAAAATGAATAAATGTAAATGAACATAAATTTGCATTGCATTTGCTATCCTTTGAAACCAGGGGGTGCTGCAACACCCCCACTTCCCGCGCCCCTGCGCGCCCGAGTAGTCGATGGCTTTCGACTAGTGGTTGAAGTAGTCGACTACCTGACTACCCGACTAGTCTATGCAAGCCCTAGTCCCAGCCCTACATTTTTTTTTCTTCTTTTTTTTTTTGATAACCAGTTACATTTGGATGTATGTCACAATATGAATAAAAAACTGTCGCTATTGCAAGCCAGATGTTGCTTCATTGACCACTCTCACTGATTGAACAGTTCATCAAAAGAACCATTGAGAAGATTTATTTGCTTGTCATGCCGACAGAACTGTTTGTCCTGTGTATTTGTGTATTATCTGTCATTTTATCACATTCTATTAATTCAGTATGTTTTTTTTTTTTTATGTGGGCCTGTAGAGCTGAAGATTCAGCAGCGATTCAACATTAAACGCTGTAATTCATTCATGTAACTGCCATGCATTTACTTAAAGTTAATGATTTACAACGTTTCTTATCATTTGGTGTCACGGTTTGGCTGGAATCTTTGCAACATAGCAAAAGCTGCTACCTGCTTGGTGTGTGAAAAAGAGATGCCTCCTGCTGAGATCTCAACATGCCCCAACACAGTCAGCACTCAAACGCATGATCACATGGATTCTGTACACAGAGACTAAATGAAAAAGCATATTATTGTTAGTTTGGATTCAGCAGTTGCCAATGTAGTCTGACAAGTTGGCTTGGTGAATACAAGAAAGATTCCCCAGACTGTGAACATCTGCTGCTCCGTAATCCCAGCCACTGTTGACCCATAAACCCGCCCGACTGACACTACAACTGTAACAGGGAAACTCCTACTTACTGGATAGCGTCTATGCGCTTAGAGGGTTCAGCTGGCACTGCATTGTGACGCATGGAAAATATGCTTAGGGTGGTATTTCCTTGTTGCAGTCTACACCACCGAGTTGATCCTTAGCTTAGTTTTGTTATGCTGTACTTCTAATGTGCTTTTAGTTTAGGGTGCTTGAGAAAGCTGCGGAAAAGAGACTTAATCCAATTATTGTTGAAGTATGTGAACTGACAGTCTGTAGGATTCACTCCCAAGCATAAGACACACCTCACACGTGGGAACGTCAAAGATGCGTTCAGGCCAGCAGTGCTGTTTCATTGTTTTATAGCAGTGTGAGTGATTGTACACCAAAGGCCATCAGTTGACCGTTCGCAGAGACCCGCCCCCTTTAGTTACTGTTGCTATGTCCGACAAGCCATGGTGCTCTCACACCACACACATTCTCACGTAGAGAAAATCGTGGAGCAAAGAGGACACTGGCAACACGCCGACAGACAGGACGGAGCTTTTGATTACTTTTGATATGAAACAAAGTCTCAACTTTCAAATGTAAACAACAAAAATAGCGTTTTGTTGCTCTTTAATGCGACGTGATAGCTGTAGCGCCTCAATTAAAGCTGCTCGTGAACCGATCATCTCTTCCTTCTAGTTCATTGATAAGCATCAAATTAACATGAATGAACACTAAAAGAAATGTTGTTTCAACAGAAAGACGTGAGTACACACTGTTTTTCAAGTTCAGGTCCACCAACGTTAATCTACTAACTCTCCCGACTGCTTTGTCTGACAAAACGGCAGATTCGGCGATGTGATTGATCTGATCGCCTGTCAATCAAACTCTTAGCGAAGGGTGAATTGGCAGCCGTTTTTGCTTCTTTGTGGTTTATAAATGTTTTTGCAACGCAGAAGTAAGCTACTTTTTCTGATTCATCAGCTGCTATAGGTAAATAACTCTAAGAATAATATTCTATTCGTGATCATCGATAATCGTCCCGGTGTGCACAAGCCTTTACACTACCATTCAGAAGAGTGAAATATTAACATTTATAACTTTTTTTGTATTTTAATATTTTAAAATGTAAATGTCACATGATCCTTCAGATGTAGAATAATCCTTTTTAATTATACATTTCTTATTATTTTCACAGATTTTTTCAGGATTGTTTAAATAGAGAATGTTGGAACAGATATCTTGTAACATTGTAAATGCTGTTGCATCCTTGCTTAATGCATCTACTTCAATGGGAAAAGTCACAGCTGATTGTATTTCATTAATATATATATATCAGGGCTGGGTAAAAATATAGATTTTTCGAATTAAAATCTTCCATTGAACACCCCCGATATCAATTCCACACCATGGTAGAAGAAATCATATTTTACCCAAGCTGTGAAGAAAATACAGCCTGATTCCAAAAATGAATGACCATTATGAGCCAGTTCTCTCAAAGAATAGTTTTAAAATAATAACCTTTTTTTTTTTACACTGCCCTGTAAAATTTATACAGGGAGTGCAGAATTATTAGGCACGTTGATTTTCTGATCATATTTTTTTTCCAGGCACATTTGACCAATTCCAAACCACAGTAATCCTAATAACTACTATTTATTTAGTATTTAATAATGTATAAGTGATATATAATTGTTCATGAAGGCTGGAAATGAAAATCACCTTATATTCAGGTGTGCAGAATTATTAGGCATGTTTTCTTTTACAGATAAATTGAGCCAAAAAAGAGATTTAACTCAGACTGAAAAGTCAAAAATTATTAAATGCCCATGAGAAGGATGCAATACTAATGCAATACTAGACATTGCAGTTAAGGCATGACCATTGGACAGTGAAATGCTCGTTGGGTCAGCAGGGTCAGACAAAAACAGGTGGTGAAGAAAAGACACCTATTAACTGCAAAAGAATTAAGAATTAAGGTGAAGAATTAAGGGTGAAACCATCAGGAACCCTTTAGTCTCCAGCGCCACCATTTTCCAAAGCTGCAACCTACCTGGAGTCTCCAGAAGTGCAAGGTGTCAGGATCTCAGAGACTTCAGTTAGGAAAAGAATCCTAAAGAATGACCCCCACTAGATAAGAATCATAAGCTGAAGTGTTGTAAAATACATGAAGAAGGTTTTTTTTATAGGCTTTATGGACAGATTGACAGGTTGAGAGTGACTCTTGAAGGACCAGCACCACATCCTCTAGTACCACTGTTTGAAGAATTCATCTTCCAGAATCTGGCAGTACGTTTTGGGAGTTCATTTTTAGTCCATCTCTGCAAAACGGACTTCAGGGTGGACTAAAATGAACTCCCAAAACGTACTGCCAGATTCTGGAAGATGAATTCTTCAAACAGTGGTACTAGAGGATGTGGTGCTGGTCCTTCAAGAGTCACTCTCAACCTATAAAACCTATAAAGCCTATAAAAAAGCAGGCTTCATGTATTTTACAACACTTCAGCTTGTGATTCTTATTTAGTGGGGGTCATTTTTTAGGATTCTTTACCTAACTGAAGTCTCTGAGATCCTGACACCTTGCACTTCTGGAGACTCCAGGTAGGTTGCAGCTTTGGAAAATGGTGGCGCTGGAGACTAAAGGGTTCCTGATGGTTTCACCCTTAATTCTTCACCTTAATTCTTAATTCTTTTGCGGTTAATAGGTGTCTTTTCTCCGCCACATGTTTTTGTCTGACCCTGCAGACCCAACGAGCATTTCACTGTCCAATGGTCACGCCTTAACTGCAATGTCTAGTATTGCATTAGTATTGCATCCTTCTCATGGGCATTTAATAATTTTTGACTTTTCAGTCTGAGTTAAATCTCTTTTTTGGCTCAATTTATCTGTAAAAGAAAACATGCCTAATAATTCTGCACACCTGAATATAAGGTGTTTTTCATTTCCAGCCTTCATGAACAATTAAATATCACTTATACATTATTAAATACTAAATTAATAGTAGTTATTAGGATTACTGTGGTTTGGAATTGGTCAAATGTGCCTGGAAAAAAAATATGATCAGAAAATCAACGTGCCTAATAATTCTGCACTCCCTGTAGCATTGGTAGATAGAAAATAGGTTTCTTTCATATGCATGTAAGATTATAAATTACATTTTGTAACCGAAATATACCCAAATGAAGTTGAGAATTGATCCTAAATCTGAATCAAATTGAGTGTATGAATCAGAATAAAATCTGGAAATTTGTATAATACCCAGCCCAAATGTATTTAATTAAATTCATTACATTTATAAATAACAGTGGTATTATTAATTTTGCTTCTTCAGATCAAATAAATGCTATTAAAAACTTTTTTTCAGGCCAGTCAAGCTGATATGCATTCTAACACAATGTTTCATTCAAAAAAAGCAGCTTCTTTTTTTTTTTATGAAAGGCGGTACTTCCAATCCATTCACAACTTCCATATCAGGCATTATGATTTCTTCTTAATTTCTCTTTGAGTGGTCGGTCTCCTCCTCTTTGCACTGACTCTGTTTTGCATGTTGATGCTGGTTTTGGCAGAGCTCAGAGGAAGCCATTTGGAAGGTGCTTACCTGCCCTGCTTGGCACAGAGAGTACATTCTTTACTTAAGAAACTGTATTAAAGGCAGAAAGAATCAGTCAAGTTTAGAATGTACCAAAGAACTCAAGGGTAACAATCTGGCCAGCCCAATTCAGGCTGTTTTTATGGTCTTCAAAAATACATTTCACATTACAAACAGCTGTCTGCTGTATAATTTTCCCAGAAAGTCACAGGCTCGAATGGCAAAACCCAAGCGCAATGTGTTCTGGGTACATAGTAATTAGTCCTTCATTTTGTAATGACAAACCCCGAGTCTCTTTACATGGAAAACCCTTTTCCCTTTAAGTAGGTTTAACCGCCTCTGTGCTCTGAAATGTCCTCGGATGTTCTCCTGGCCTTTCACAGCTATACATTTACATCAGACAGTCCAGCTGATCTCAGAGACTGAATGTGTTGTGGCCTTGTGTCTGGTTTAGGCCTGGCTGCATGCTGTGGAGAATTACTCAGATAGCCCACAGATATTTACCACTGACACCCATTAGCCTCAAATATCCAGCGACTTCATAGCAGACACAGCTGCTTTTCCACAGAAACATTTTACCCCTCACAACCCTATAAAAAAAAGAGAAAAGATTCTAAGTCAATTGTTTGAAATGAACTATAACATTGTACTATAAAAGTTATACTTGATGTGATTAGTGCTTGATTTTAGCCATCCAAGTTTTAGGTAGGAAGTTTTTTTTGGTGCATTTTATGTGTCCTTTCTGAAATGTTACTAATGCATAATATTCCGCTATTCAGAACAATAATAATGAATATTATTTTAACAAATTATTATAATTGGGTCAGTGTGAATGGATAACGGTGAATTTATTTATTTATTTTCAAAAATTTAGTATTTAAAATATTTTTAAATCCTACTTTTGTGCAAAATATATTAACATGGCTTTAATGGAAGTCATACATTTTAGTGTATGATTCTAAGTTTGAACAATTCTAGTGTGAATAATGTGTTTTGAGTGGGGAACTCCTTTAAATCGATTATTGTAATAATTTGTTAATCCGTAAATCTGTCATTATTGTGACATACTATAATATTTTATTATTATTAATATTAACAAAAGTATTAATTTAATTTCTTGTTTTTCCTCTTTTTCTTGTAGTCAAAAGCGGATGGGCAAACTCTTTTCTCTGAGGTGTTCAGACGGATCAATCTCATTGAGAACGATTATTTTGGTCTGGAGTTCCAGAACCTGCAGATGAACTGGGTAAGTGGCCACTTGACAAGCAGTCCCCATGCTCACACAAAGACGGGATTGTGAACGGCCTGCTCCTCTGAAAAACCGGCTAAGCTCTTAAAAGACGAGGAGTTGTATTATGTTATTTGTGCTGCCTTTCTCTGGGCCCCAGAGGTTTGCTGTTCCCTTTAAACCTGCCTGATACAGACACTCAAACTTAAAGAACACAAGCTTTATATTTTATAACATGCCTACAAATGGGCGTCATTAAGAGAATACATTTATAGAGAATTACTATACACTGGAAGACTTTACTGTTGATTAAACAGTTCTGTGTGCCGTGCCAGACAAAATGTGATATATTTAATGGATTATGTGATCCAGGCTGAGGTAGAAACAAAACGTTAAAGCATATCATTTTTCCATCTTAAAATACTTACCCTTGCTTAATAAGGAGAGAAAATAAGTAATCATCAGTAGGTTGCTTGAAATACTGGCTTAGCTAATGTTGTGAATTAAGGCCCCGATATACTTCAAGAAAAAGCAAAGAACAAACTAATGTGATAACATTTCGAACAAAATCAGTCCAAAACTAAGTTCGTTTGGAGTTTGTTTTGGGAGTTTGAAACAGTTTGCCAAAGTGAACCGGCTGGTAAACACCTTCACACTAACATTGGTCCATGGGGATCACGTAATTGGTAGATGTGTGCTGAGGCTACGCCTTCTTTTTTTCATGTGGAAATCTCATCTGGTGTTTCATTTCTTCTGTTTAATCCGTCGAGGTCAGACAGCGAGTATGGAGTCAAAATAACGCTGCATAGATTTGCAAAAGAATAAAGTATTGCAAAAGAAAAATAAAGTATTGAAAGAAGAAAACTTACAATTTTGCAAAAGAAAAAAAAAGTATTGAGAGAAAATAAGGAATTGCAAAAGAAAAAGAAAGTATTGAGAGTTTTTTTTTTTCCTTTTTCTCTCTGCTAAAAAAGTTTTTTTCACTATAAAATAACACTATAAAAGTGTGCACACTGAGACTGAGAGAAATAAACAGCAGATGCTGGCTATTTTCAGACAGTTTGCGTCAGCCAGTAGTCCACGGCTAATAATAAACACCACTTTAAAATGATCTCTAACTTAAGCAAATGCTTTTAATAGACATTTAGTCGTAACAAAACAAAACTGTGCCCGTTTTTTAATTCTAGTAAAAGTGTGAAGGGGAAACCGTATCGCAAACTCACACTTGACTGAAACGCAGAATAAAAGTTGGTTTGCAAATGAAACCACTTTATTTTCCTTTTGCAATACTTTATTTTTGTTTGCAAAACGTTTTATCTCTCAATACTTTATTTTTCTTTTGCAATACTTTATTCTTTTGCAAATCTATGCGGCGTTATTTTGACTCCATAAGAGAGTAAAAACATAAACATACTGGAGAGCCGCTTTATGGTAGAAAATAAAGTGACACTGTTTTTCATGTTTAATATGGTAAAGCTGCTTGATTTTAAGCAATCCATTATACAAAGTTCTATTAATAAATAACTGTGACGTGAATTTACTGAAGTGCTGAATTGACCGTTCGCAAAGACCCGCCCCCTTTAGTTACTGTTGCTATGTCCGACAAGCCGCGCTCTCACAATCTTAACATCATCATTGATCTTAACACATCGCTGAGCAAACAGGATACTGACAACGCACTGACAGACAGGACAGAGCAGGTAACTTTTAATATGAAATAAAGACTCAACTCTTTAAATAAATAAATACCATTTTGTGTGTGATGACAGGTCGCTGTAACGCCTCAGTTAAAGCTGCTCGTGAACCAATCATCTTTTCCGTCTAGTTCATTTATAGTATCAAATAAACATGAATGAACTTCAGAAGGAATGTTGTTTCAACCGCGGAAAGACGTCAGTACACACCGTTTTTCAAGTTCAAGTCCACCAACGTTAATCTACAAACTCTCTTGACTGCTTTGTCGGACAAAAATGGCGAATTCGGTGAATGGCGGATTACGATTGGTCAGATCGCCTGTCAATCAAACTCCCGGCGAAGGGTGAATTGCAGAGCTTGTGCAAACAATATCCACGTTGCTATGATCAGATGCTTTTCTTATGTTGGCTGTTTTCTCATTTTTGCTGTGTGCTTATTTTGTTATTGAGAGGAAAGCGTGCATATCAAATTTAAATATTCATTCTGAGCATGTCACTCAATCGGGGCGTTTAGGGATGGAACTCTCTTTTTGTTTGGTCAATGACAGATGAGAGGAGTGTCCAGGAAGCCAGTTTGAAAACTAATAATTTTTTTTATTCTGTTGCAAGCCCCGGAATGTATTACATACTGAACATATTCATAATTTGCTGGCAAATTATTTGTGGTTGTAAGTTTTACAAGGTAATTGTGAGTGATTTTATAAGTCAGTGAAAGGCTTTCTTTTAATAATGAATAAGCTTAAAGGAATTGTCCACCCAAAAATGTAATATTCTGTAATTTACTCACCTTCATGCCCTTCCAAACCTGTTAAACTTTCTTTTTTTCTGTGGAACACAAAAGAAGATATTTTGAAGAATGTTGGTAACTAAACAGGTTTGGCTCCAATTGACTTCTATTGTATGAACAATAAAATACAATGGACGTCAAAGGGAACTGAAACGTTTTAGTTACCAACATTCTTCAAAATATCTTTAGTATTCAGCAGGAGAAAGAAATGTTTGGAATCATATGAGAGAGTGAGTTTTTGGGAACACTAATCCTTTAAGTGTTTGTTTGTTTGTTTTTTTGGCTGATTTCTTTTGGAATGGTTCATTGCTTGGAACTGTTTATTAAAATAAATATTTTTTTAAATCGCTATGAAGAAAATAAATGGGTAAAAATACAGAGACTATTGTAAAAGGTCTGTTGTTGATGCTGTGTAAATCCTCTAGCATAGCAGTTTAATTATCACCATAAATCATCTTTTTCGTCTTGGTTTCTTTAATTTTTGACGCAATAAAAAAAATGTCAACAAACTTTTCATAAGTCATTTTGATATAAACAATGGAGAGAGTCTGTTGGCCATCTGTTTTTGAGTTTGCCAAGCTAGCTTATTTGGAGAGGGTCGAATCAGGTGTGGAATGTGTGTATGGGGTTGTTGTGATGATTCCACAAAAGTTGAGAGGTCAGCGGAGTAGAAGGAGCTGGAGGTGGAGTGAGAAAAGGTACATTCTTGCCACAATCAACTCCAGATGTGCTGTGAGGAGCAGGGTGTCTACAAACTCTACAGACACATACAATTAAAAACCGATCATCCACGTGTATGCAAGACCCCAAAACAGGCAAGCACAGAGGTTTGAATTAAAAGAGTGCATATCCTGGGGCATTTGAATATAAGCCGATAATAACTTTCCAAAAATCCCTGAAATATGTTTTTGGTGTGGTCACCATCATCTGTGGCCTTTATGACCATGATGTTCTTCAGTTTTAGCGCTTGCTTCAAAGACCAAAAACAGATGTAGTTTGAAAGAGTGAGAGATTATTTGTATTATTTATTGCTTATAGTTTATAAGGTGGTTAAAAGCTGAAATGCCAGTCTTATTACTTTGGACTGTTTTATTTCTTCAGGTTTGGCTGGAGCCCACCAAGCTCATAATGAAACAAGTTAGACGTAAGTACACTTTCTTTTTTGTGTTGTGTTTAGAGATCAGTGGATCTTGAGGTCTTTGAACCTGTGTGTTTGTACTTATTATCCACAGGGCCGATGAACACGCTCTTTCGGCTGTCAGTGAAGTTCTTTCCTCCAGATCCTGGTCAGCTTCAGGAGGAGTTTACTAGGTAGGATGTTTAGAAATCACCATCCATGTTTTATATACTGACATGGAGAACAATGCTTGTAATTATCTGCTTTTTCTACAGGTACTTGTTTTCTCTGCAAATCAAGAGGGATCTGATAGATGGTCGACTGAACTGTACGGAAAACACTGCCGCCCTGCTTGCCTCTCATTTGGTGCAATGTATGTGATTTGAGATCAGTTAGTTCAGTGACCCAAGTCCTCCATAGTGTTTTAAATCTGTTCTTTTACACTAATTCTGTTGTGTCTCTGCTTTGTAATGTTGGTCATTGACATGATCATTTTTTCACAGATCTGTTCATTTATTCAAAAATGCATTACAAATGTAATGAATACATTCAGTGACTTGAATATGTGTTTATGAATAGGGGTGAATAAAGTAAAAAATGACACCATTCAGAAACATACAGGGGGAAAACGTAAAACAGAAATGATGTTATAGAGATTGGGGTCAGTAGTCTGCAAGGTCTTTTGAAATGTCAAATAATTTGACATTTTTATACATTGCTTGGTTATTTTCAGGTAGTAAAATGTCTTATGGTACAACCCCCCCCCCCCACCCCCACACACACACATTTTTTTTATTTACGTTCCAAAGTTTGGGCTTTGTAAGATGTTTTTGAAAAGTCTCTTATGCTCACCAAGGCTGCATTTATTTGCTAAAAAAAATACAATAATATTGGAAAATATTAGTTTAAGGTCAGATTTATATATTTTAAAATGTTATTTAATCCTATGTAAATTATTCCAGTCTTCAGTAGCTATGTTTACATGGACATGGTTATTACATGAATGCTAAATAAGGTGATTGGGTTGATATGCGCGTTTATGTCACAAGCTTCAAATCAGAATTGATTTTTTTTTTTACATGCACACACTGCATGAATATACAGAGTTTCCCGCTGTTTGCGCATATTAACCATTCTTCTACATTTCTTCTTTTCTTTGTTTTAAAGAGCAGACTTGAGGACAGATTTCCTACCTGTTTGCGCCAACACAAACCCTATTTTGGTGTTAAACTACTGTCAGGATTTACTAAAGATACACAGTGAAAAATTTGTGCTGAAAAGGCGTGGACAGTTATTTTTGCTGCTAACCTTATTAGCATTTGTTTGAGTTTCCCTTTCAGATGCAAAATTTATGGGAGGAGAGTATTTAAATGAATCATGCAAGGTGATTTATTAAGGTTTGCGCTCGTCAATTTACTGGTATTTGAGCCATTATTTAACGTAAAAAAAGCCCGTCTTAAACCAGACACTAATTGGTAGATTGCGTTGGTCATTATGGAAATGATCCGGCTGCGTCTGTTCTTTCATTTGCGCAGAACTTTCCACTCCCATCTGCGCTTTTTTGGAATTGCGTTCTCATGCTAATTTGCCCTGTTTAGTAAATCTGGGCCTTAATATTTATCTATTTTGGGTCCTAATAAGGAGACGACGAGCACATGAACCATTGTGCCGTGCTGCTTATATTTATTAAGCAGTAAAAATGCCCATTCCCGTGCCCAAAACAAGGCGTTTGTGGATGAGAGTCCAAAACAAGGACTGTCCTGCTCCACTTCACAGAAGATCAGTGGAAGGAAAATTTTGAATGACACGGCAGTCATTTATAACACTTCATTCAGCAACATCATCTCATTCCACATAATAATAATAATTTGTTACATTTATATAGCGCTTTTCTAGGCACTCAAAGCGCTTTACATATAGACGCGGGAATCACCTCATCCACCATCAATGTGCAGCATCCATCTGGATGATGCGACGGCAGCCATATTGCGCCAGAACGCCCACCACACACCAGCCACATGTCATGTCATCGTCATTACGCCATTTCTACATCTTTGCACATGCGCAGTATTTTTCTTTTTTAGTTTTCAATCCAATCAAGTGTTGACATGTCCTCTTGATCGAATTAGAAAAGGTTTAAACCACCCCTTAAAATTTGAATGAAATTTGAATTGGGTTTAGCTAATTCATTCCGATTGACATGGTTACATGTCTTTTTATTCCGATTACAACCGGATTATTAGGGTCCATGTAAACGCAGCTACTGTCACATGAGAATTGTGATCTTTAACATTTCTTATTATTATCAATGTTGAAAACAGTTGTGCTGCTTAATATTTTTGTGGAAACAGTGATAATTTTTTCCAGGATTCTTTGATGAATAGAAAGGTCAAAAGAATGGCATTTATTTGAAATATAATTTTTTGTAACATAAATGTCTTTGCTGTCACTTTTGATTAATTAAATGCATCCTTGCGGAATATAAGTATTAATTACCTTAAAAAGAAACATACAGACTCCAAACTTTTGAAAGGTAGTGTATAATTCCATGATATTTGTACTTTGTACTTGATATTTGGACTTTTTACTTTGAAAACGTATTTAGAAATGTTTTCTTGAATGTATTACTTTTTACACCACTCAACATTTTTAGAGTCATTAAATTTAAACATTAAAAAAAAAATTCTAAACCAAAATGAAACCAACATGAATGCAAGAAGCAGTACATTTTTAAGAACTTGAACTTGTTAAAAAAAACTTTAAATGTATTTATTGGACACTCTTATGTATTTTAACCATTACTTTTCTCTCCCCCTCCCACACACACAGCTGAGATCGGTGACTACGATGACATGGCAGACAGGGAGTTTCTGAAGATGAATAAATTGCTGCCATATCAGGAACGTGTGCAAGAAAAGATCATGGAACTCCACCGCAGACACACGTAAGACATTTATTGTTTTGGCCTGAAGGTGTAGACTTGCTCATTGTTGCTCTTAAATTTATCATAGACTGTCAAGCTTTGCGTTTGTAAATTCACTGAGCTGACCACCGGGAATCAGTTGAGAGAATTTATGGCACAAAAGTACGTTTATCTTTGACATGTCCAGTTTAGTTGGAATCATTTGCGTGGAATGAGAAGCCATTTGTTTCAAGTGGAACATCTAACTGAACTTTATACATATTCCCCTGGATATCTCGAATGACAGTCTGTTTCCATTTGGTGCTGAGTTTATTTGGTGAAAAGAGATCTGATAGTGTGTTGTTGTGT
Organism: Gobio gobio; assembly: GCF_949357685.1. Classification (NCBI taxonomy): domain Eukaryota; kingdom Metazoa; phylum Chordata; class Actinopteri; order Cypriniformes; family Gobionidae; genus Gobio; species Gobio gobio. The sequence goes on along the minus strand of NC_137110.1, from coordinate 24,627,143 downwards.
GTGGCAGTTTAAGAGATTTAGAGGCAGTTAAAGGTGGACTGCAGATTCTTTCTCTGCTTGAACTTTGGAAAGACATTGTTTTAAGAGCTTACAGACACTATTAGACATAATGGCATAATGATAGAAACTTAAATGTCTTCATAATTAGAAATGCATTTGTTGCTCATGCTAAAGTAAAACCCCTATTAAAAGTTAGGTGTAACTAATTTTGCACTCTTCGTGTTACAGGCATGAAAATGCTTAACTATGCGGCATGTGCCATTACTTTTGTAAGCAATCAGAGAGATCTTAAAAGTAGGGGTGGGACAAAATATCGATAGGGCAATATATTGTTGTTCTTCTCTGTGCGATACGAGAATCGATACTAGGGCTGGGACAGTTACCGCATTACCGCAATACCGCGGTCACGTGATGCCTACCGCAGGTCTGAGATCGTCACCGCCATCACCGCAAAAAAAAAAAAAAAAAAACTTAGGCCTGCCCATGTGTGCACGTTGTGTCTAATTCCATGGATTCATTGATTCTAATGACATGGATTGTGTCTAATGACATGTGTGTCTTATATGGATTCAAGTTTTTCTAAACAAAACATAAAAGATGGAGCAAATCCGACCTTTCGCGAGTTGGGGAGCGCAATGTTCCATTATAACATTCCATTTGTACCTGTACCTGTATCTGACATTAGTCTTTTAGCCTATAATTTGAATTTAATTTTACTAAAGCATAAAATACAGGCGCATAAGCAGGACCTCAGTTTTTAATTGCACGTGCTTAACACAATTCTCTCACATGGTTGCGCAGCCGACAATAGTGGGTATGTAGATAGAAGTCATGAAAGCAGAAAAAGAACGCACTGCCCGGGCCATGGGTTTGTGTCAAACGCTGACCGATTTCTCCCATAGCTGGCAAAAAAAAAAAAAACGGCTTCAGAAAGAACAAACTGAGCTGGACCTGCCTCAGCACTCCTTAGTACTGGTAAGTTTTTACTCTTTTCCAACTCTGTTTGGGAAAGATTGACTACAAATAAGCTGGGCATGCGAAATTTCATTCAATATAATCAATAAATAATCTATTGTAGGCAATTAAATATAAGTTGGCTATGCGATTTCCAATTTCATTAAAAGGCTATCGAAAAAGATATCCGTCTGGCAGGCTTACAAGCACAGTAGTGTGCGACACTTTGTTAAATTAAATAGCCTTCGTTAAATATTTGAACCACTGAGACAAAAGCGCACACGAGATATATAAATTAATATGAATATGTAAAAATATGAAATATAAATATAAATAATAAGTAATAGGCTATACAATCACGGTAGTGTGAGCAGCGACACTTTGTAAAATTAAATAGCCTTCGTTAAATAGCACCACTGAGACAAAAGCGCACACGAGATAGGCATATAGCCTATATATAAATTAATATAAATATGTAAAAATAGGCCTAATATAATATAATATAATATAATATGTAAAAATTATTTATGTAATATAAATAACATAAATATAAATAATTATATAAATATAATAATAATAAATATATATATAATTATTTATGTAATATAAATAATATATATGTATGTGATATACAATCATTAGCCTAAATAGCCTTGTTAAATTAGCCTAAAAAGTCTTCGTTAAATAGCCTTGAACCCCTGAGACAAAAGCGCACACCACACGAGATATGTAAAATAATATAAATAATATAAATAATAAAATAATATAAATATGTAAATGTTATAAAATATAAAAAATAAATATAAATAATAAAAGTAGCATAATATACAATTAAGGTAGTGTGAGCAGCGAGTGACTACACTTTGTTAAATTAAATAGCCTTGAGCCTTCGTTATAGTCTTCATTAACCACTGAGACAAAAGCGCACACAAGGTGTAAATTGTAAATGTAAATTAATAGCCTGAATATTTTAAAATATGTAATATAAAAATATAAATACTATAAATATAAATAATATATTGGGCTATATTATATGGGCGGGTGTGCGCAAAAGTCGTTATAGTTTAAGTGATTGTTTAATGACGACGACTGTAATCTGAAAGTAAAAATATGGGAAATAAATAAACAAATAAATATATATTACTGATCAATACCGATAAATAAAAATGTTTGTTTGTCTTTGTTTTTGCTGTTCCATCATCAAATCTCTGTCGTGATCTGATCTGCTCTCTCAGGAAAAAATATGAAGGCTGGGATGTAAACCATAGTCTATATTTCGTTTTGCCAGCACTTTTTTTTTCCAGATATCATTCCATTTCTGTTCTAATTGTTCCTGTTCTAAACGTGAAAAAATAAATGTAAAATAAACATGTTCCTTATTATGTTCAATTGCCTACGCTGGGGTGTGCGTGTGCGGCTGTGCACGGAAGTCGAGAGGGAGCCATTTAAAGCGGTTTAACGCTGAACCGCGGGAATTTCTTGCTTTTCAAACGCGGTAAGAAAAAATCCATACTCTCCCAGCCCTAATCGATACGTTGGTGTTAAATATCAATATTTTAATTAATAAAATAAGGCGCTCTAAATAGATTTCCCTGCTCCCTGCGTCGCTACTTCATGGCTCCTCGAGGTGGCGCTCAACACATGAATGAGAGAAACATTAGTTAGGTTAGTTAACATAAGTTAACTAACCTAAGAAAATTTGTTTTTTAATGGGATGACAGACACCAGTGTGAGTAAAATAATAGATGCCCCAGCCATGTTCAAGTCCAAAGTCTGGAAAACCTGCACTTAAGCTTTTCACAGGCTTTTTGTTTTCATAGTTGAAGAGAGATATTGTGATGTATCATTATAGGATTGTCTAGCAATATATTGATAATCGCAGCATTCCTGTATCGTGATTATTATCGGTATTGTAAGCCATGTATCGTATCGTATCGTATCGTATCGTGAGGTATGCTGTGATTCCCACCTCTACTTAGGAGTTGAGAAGAAGGGGGATGGGCCTTTCTCACTTGGGCTAGTAAGCAACCTCGCAACATATAGCACCTAGATTTTCTTCAGAAAATGTTCAAATCTAGGTACAATACTGTTTTTACCTACTGAAAACAAAACCTGAAGTTTTTTTTTCTTCTTTCAACTTTTGTAAAATATCAGGCGTATGAGCCCTGTTTTTTTTTTTTGGCTCTTTGTAATGATTCAGTTCCGGTGGGTTTAATCTGAGGCTTTGAGTGTGAGAGAAGTATTGCAGGTCGGCCGTGTCAGTGGCTATGTGAGGCTGTGATTGTAATCCAGTGGCTCAAGGCTCTTTATTAGCCATACAGCCACAAGGGACAGGGAGGGGCTTAAGCAGATTGAACAGCTTAAAGGATGAGCAAAAAAATCTGGCACTGCTCTAACATTTGCCCACGATTAGTCAGAACACTACACAACATCACTGCAATATGTTTGCCCATCCCCCACGCTTAGAAATGGGAGGGTATGGGTTTTGTGAATTTATATAAAGTAGTGAGGTATATACATTGCCTTTTTAAAATAAAATAAAATAATTAATATTTGTTTTATTCAGCAAGGATGCATCAGTAAAACATTTTAGAAAATTCTATTTTATATAATTTATATTCTTTTTTGAATATTCTATCCATCAAAGAATCCTGAAAAAAAAATTGTATCATGGTTTCCAAGAAAATATTAGGCAGCACAACTATTTTCAACATTTATAATTATAAGATATGTTTCTTGAGCACCAAATCAGCATATTAGAATGGTTTCTGAAGGATAGTGGCCCACTAAAGACTGGAGTAATAGATGCTGAAAAATCAGCGTTGCATCGTACAGGAAGACAGTTATTTGAAATTAAAATGTTTCATAATTTTACTGTATTATACTATTTTTGTCTTTGCTTCCTTGCCTGTAGGGGGCAGACCCCAGCAGAATCCGATTTCCAGGTCCTGGAGATTGCTCGTAAACTGGAGATGTTTGGGGTACGCTTTCATCCCGCCGCTGACCGAGAAGGCACCAGGATCAACCTGGCTGTAGCACACATGGGCCTGCAGGTCTTTCAGGTACATGTACAACTTTATTGTCTTAGTAAATATGATTGCTTCCGTACAGCTCCAAAAAAGGTGTTATTTGTGCATTATTTTAGTCCAAATATTGGTACATTTTTAGTGCATTATTTAGTACATTAGTATAGAATTCAGCTGTTATGTAGTCACAGGTGTATATATATGCATGTATTTGTTATATAGTTATTTTATTGTAAATTTATCTTTTATCTTTTTTTTTTTAGGGCCATACCAAAATTAACACCTTCAACTGGTCCAAGATTCGGAAGCTGAGCTTCAAGAGGAAACGATTTCTAATTAAGTTGCACCCAGAAGTTCATGTAGGTATCCCATTTATATTTTATATTGTTATATATTATCATTTATGTACATTTGCAAACATGTAGACACTTCCTCAAAGCAAAAGGGACAAAATAAAGTCTAATATGACAACAAGGATTCAAATTCAAATGAGAGAAGATGCGAATACATGCAAACCTCCACTAGAAGACACAATTTTAGAGAAATACAAAGCAATGAAATAAGTCTGAGGACTCCTGGGATATCCAGAATCAACGGAGACTTGACACATAATAAGATGTAGAAGTAATGTTTTCAGGCGCTGGAGTTTAGTTGGATGGGGCCATCTTATACCCCATGTAAACATTTTAAATGTATTCCAAGTGACGTTTGTTATTCTGTCGGGATCACTTTCATGGGTTGCTTAGAATTAAGACCACATGTTTCCTCGTGTTGCCTTTCATCTGAGATGGAAATTCTTAAGATGATTCTTTTCTCAGTGACTGATCAACGTTTCGTTCCACAGGGTCCTCATCAGGATACGCTGGAATTTTTAATGGGCAGTCGAGATCAGTGTAAGATATTCTGGAAGAACTGTGTGGAACATCACTCATTTTTCCGTCTGTTAGACCAGCCTCAGCCCAAATCCAAAGCCATCTTCTTCAGCAGAGGATCCTCCTTCAGATACAGGTGCTCACTTGTGCTACTGGGTGTGCGATATACTTTTTTTAACATAAATTACCAAAGAAATTGTTGATTATACCAGTGTTTCCAGCACTGCTTCTTAAGTCCCCGTTCAGACCAATGAGATTACCATAATGATAACGAAACTGATACAGTTCTAAAAATCTTTCTAAATATAAGAGAATATCAGAGTCCACTACACAACTATAATGATATTGTTGGAATCACTTTCAGAATTTTTTTTTCAGCTGATGAACGATAAAATCATAGACAGCCAATCAGAATCCATCCTGCTTTAAAGAGCTCAAGCATTTAAAGCGGCAGGGGACAAAAATGCAGCACGCTTAGAATAAACGGAACGATATGTGCTGGTATACACGCTAATAGAGTTATCATTAAAGTTTTCTTAGTGTGAACAGGCCTTTAGTGCTGGTCCTTGGAAAACATGTCCTTGTGAGTTTCAAAAAATAAAAAACACAGCCCAACCAGTGTTGTCCAATTTATATGAGCAGATTTTAATGAATTGTTCTAAAAAAAACTTGCGGACTTAATAGTTAAATCAATTAGAAGAAACCTTCACTGAATGAACTCACTGAATCTGAATTACTGAAAATCTGCATCACTTACTGAGCAGGTACTGCCGGTACTTGCATAAGTCACTAAAATATTTGTTTATTATTTCATGGAAGGATATAAAAAATGTGAATTCTTTTTCTTTTTTATATAGTGTGTTTATTGATTAGGTTGTTTCTTTGCACTGTTTTGTTGACTGTTAAAAAGGTGATGGGTTTGGAAGTTGCCATATGACCTTTTTTAGTTTTGTAAGGTAGTTTTGTGTGATGTACAGTACCAAGATTTTGTGGACAGTTATACTTTTTTAAAGATTAATTATATATATAAAGATTAATTAAGATAAATTAATACTTTTAATCCGCAAGAATAAATTACATTTATTTAAAGTGACCATAAAGAAATGTAAAATGTTAAAGATTTCTATTTCAAATCAATTCTGTTCTTTTGAACTTTCTTTTCATCAACGAATCCTGAAAAAATGTATTTGTACTGCTTTCAACGTTAATAACAATAAGTAGTAATGTTCACAGGAATAAATTACATTTTGAAAAAATATATATATTTCACATTATTGCTGTTTTTACGGTATTTTCCCAATAATATTTTTCATGAACATTATCACATCTTCTCGACCCCAAACTTTTGAACTAGTGGACATCACCAATTTTTTAGGAATATTGTGAAATATGAATTATTTTACTGGCTACCTCTGCTTGTAGGTAATAGAATGTGTTTCACTTTGTTAAAACGCATTATGTATATGCAATAGTGGGAGGACGCAGAAACAGCTTGTTGAGTATGTGAGGGACAGCGGGTTGAGAAGAACTCCTTACCAGAGGTAAATATATTTTTTTTTATAAGTCTCACCTGAAACCAGTTTTATACTGTATATTGGAATTGGTACATTCTTCATAAGCCCTTTTGTAGTGTTTTTCTCTCTCTATGTTGTTCGTCTTTGCACTGATTATGCTGTTTCTACAGGAGGAACAGTAAGATTCGCATGTCGACGCGGTCTTTGGCTTCTGATGTGCTCAAACAGGTTAGTAGTGTCTAAGATCAGGGACACAAACAACCAAACTTACGACAACCAATACCAGTATTAAAAACAACTTTGTTTTCCTCCACTCTCTTTACCTTACCCATCCGTTTCAGAATTTGTCTTTTAACGACAGTCTAAGGGCTCCAGTGTGTCCTTCCTCTGTCACCGCCTCCTTCCACTCCCTGCATGCCCCCAGCTCACCCATGCGGACAGAGACCCCAAACCAGCCTCTGAATCTCCAACAGATGCAGCAGCCTCCAAGAGCCCCCAGCCCAACGCAGCAGGACTTCATCAAGAACTCCCAATCCACCTACGCCTTCCCAGGTGCCACTTATATCCAGGCAGCAGGAGACTGCGGCCCCTCGTTTGTGTGTGTAGAGAGTAGTTCCTCTAGTGCACGGCCCTCCCAAAATGGCAATGAGGATAGTGAGGGAGTAGGGGTGGGTGGCGTAAGCTTTGGGGCGAAAAAGGGCTTCCTCACACCTGAAGCGTTTGAGGCGGAGTTAATGCGCGTCCAACAGATGTCTTACCAGATCCCAATGGCCTGCACGCAGCTGCATGTTAGCGAAGAGTATATAGATGATGATCCAGCTGAAATCTCATTTTACGCTGGTGGTGCAGAAGCCTACTCTTATGGGTTTGACGAAGAAGGCCCTGAGAGATTCGAATACGGCGATAGAATCCCTGTGCAGCCCGCTACATACGCTCTCGGTCTCGAGGACCTTAACGGCAATGCTAACGCGTACTCAGAGAGTGCCTTCGGCCGATCCGAGACCAGTTCCCTGGTTAACAACCGCTCCGAGTGTAGCTCACTGGATAACCTTCCTCTAGGTTCTGCCGGCGACTCACTCTCACTCGGCTTTGGAGGACCCGACTCTTCATCCTCCTTGCGTCTGCCTGGTTCTGAGAACCTCTCTGAGGCCAGTTCGATGGTTAACTTCCCTGCCTATTCGGTACGTTCGGAAGACAGTTCGGCCATGCAGTTTAATGATCTGGTGGAGCAGCTGGAGCAGCTCAGCTATCCGCCCACAGCCACAGAGGGCTCGGCTGACGGCAGCTCCGATTCCGACTCCGACTGGGGGTCGGATGGAGGTTTGCTTCCAGATCACAACCTCTTCTTCAGCAACCCAATAGTGAGTGAGGCAGATTTAGACAGCTTCTTGCTGGAATGCCAAAATCTCAGGGCTCTAAGCATTGGGGAGCCCCCGCCAGGCCCCAACCATCTTAAAATGTAGCATGACCCCCATTAAATGGCAACAGTATTGGTGGTTTTTAATGCAGAACATGACCAAGCACTTAATTCTCCACCTCATCCTTATATAATCAGTACTTATAGTTTTGGCACTTCCTGTTAGCGCTTCAATCTACCACTTTTTCTCACGTGCCTTTCCAGTTTACTTCCTCACTCTCTCTCTCTCTCCTTGGTGTCATTTCATTTTTTTTTTATTGTTTTTGAATCATGTGCTGCAAGTTCTTGTAGGGTCGTGTGATTCATTTACACTTTTTAGATTATATAGTTCAATCATTTTTTCTGTGTTTAGCCTGACATTTAATCTTGGAAGTCTGGATGGCTATAAGCTACAAGTTGCGCTGTGACCTTTTGAAGGGGAAAATTAAATGGATATATCACAAAGAATTGTGATATCCGTACCACTTTATGCTCATAAAACGATACAAATTAATGAGCATTTTTTTTCCATATTAGGGCTGCACGACGTGGAGAAATGCCATAATAGCTGTTAGCATTACATATAAGATAATGGCACAAATAAGTTTTATCAAGTACATTTAAAGCCAGAAAGGGATGACGCGTGCAATATGCCTGGCTCGTGTTCTCCCTGGGTAAAGAACTTTCCAACTTCTCAAAGTGAACATCAAATCTTTTACTGAAGTATTATGCTGTGAACATAACTAAATCAAATGAAAATCTAAACAAAGGTTTAAGTTTAGTTTTGACTTGATTATAAGCTTATCATATGTTCATTTGCAATATTTTTGATTATTATTTTATGAAGTTCTTGTCCCTTTTAAATGTTTTGGCCTAAAGGGGGTCTAAAAAGTTAAAATATTCATTCAACCACTGAACTGAATGGTCTGAAGAGAAGAGCTGAATATGAATATTGAATATGAACAAGGAAAAAATACACATCACTAAGATAAGTTTTACAAGGTATTTTTACATTAGGATAACTGCACGAGTCTATTCCAGTAGTGAGCCACTCTACTCAGGGCTGTGATTTAATTAGCAGTGGAGCTGACAGTCATTGCTTTTAAGAGCAAATTTGAGCCTAAGTTATTTTTGTTTGTTCACTCCACTCTGCTCTCTGCTGTTTAACTTTCAGACATGTGTGCATCTCTTATCTTATTGGACTATATAGCTGCATTTACACTGACAATCACTGGCACAGATTGGACTTTGTTGCATGTGTGTAAACGTCAAAAGCACTCTTTTGGCATCCGATTCGAGCCATTTGTAAATTTCACTTTCAAAAAAAAAAAACAGTTTTTTTTACAGTTGAATCTTAAGTTCAGATCTGTGCATGTTGCTCTGCAGTGTATTAGCCTATGATGCCACATTTTTTTCTCAGATTTTTGTTGTAGACTAATGTAGCCATTAACCCACGTTCTGCATATAAAGAAATGTAGGAGCTTGCACAAGTTCAAAAGTTTGGGTCAGTAAGAATTTTTTTTAATGCTTTTGAAAGAATCCTACATCGTGTCCTAACCAGACAGTCAGATTCCAGCAACAAGCAATTTATCTGTCCACACCAGAAAGGGTGCGACTAAGACACTTAGTCAAAAATCACAGCCAGTCAGAAGAGAGTGTGGGTCAGCACTTTTGACTCTAACACCATTTTAACACAATTTAAAAATCACACTGAGTAACTGAAACGATCTTTGTTTTAGAATAGACTTGTTTGTTCACATTGAGTTCACAGTTTGAACGTTCTTGTTTCCTTTAATTTGTTTTCAAGATCTGAGGTGAATTATCCATTGTCGCTTTCTGTGCGACTATAAAGGTCATGCAAAATGACATTCAAACTCATATTAGATGCTTTAACCATTTAAATAAAGCATATAAACAGTACTTGAGATTATCATTGTGATACTTTGTATGTTGTCGTTCCAGTCATAACATTGCAGAAAAATAGAAACCGTTTCTAAAATAGAATTGTTGTGTATCGCTATCATGGCTGGTTAGGAAATAAACTCTGATTAAAGGAACACTCCACTTTTTTTGAATATAGGCTCATTTTCCAGCTCTCCTAGAATTAAACAGTTGAGTTTTTTTACCGTTTTCAAATCCATTCAGCCGATCTCTGGATCTGGCGGTAGCACTTTTAGCATAGCTTAGCATAGATCGTTGAATCTGATTAGACCATTAGCATCTCGCTCAAAAATGACCAAAGAGTTTTGATATTTTTTTCTATTTAAAACTACTTAAATCTTCAACATAACCAACGTGACAACCTGCTTGCACAGAGAACGTGCTGGCGACTATTTTCAGGTGCTGCGTAATATCATTGCGCCGCTGCACTCATGGGACGGCTCAAAGTTGGAATGAGAGTATAGTTTCTAGCCATATCAGCCTAGAAAAGCACAACTTTGGTTTGGTCTTAGTACACGATGTAACTCCAGAAGAGTCAAGTTTTAAATAGGAAAAATATCAAAACTCTTTGGTCATTTTTGAGCGAGATGCTAACGGTCCAATCAGATTCAATGATCTATGCTAAGCTATGCTAAAAGTGCAACCGCCAGAGCTGGAGATCGGCTGAATGGATTCGAAAACGGTAAAACTCAAATGTTTAACTCTAGGAGTGCTGGAAAATGAGCCTATTTTAAAAAATAGTGGAGTTTTCCTTTAACATGAAAAATATACCTTCCATCGCATGTCATGGCATCGCGTCATATTTGGTTAGGACACGGTGTTATGCTTACCATGACTGCATTTATTTGATCAAAGATACCGTAAAATCAGTAACATTTTAATACAATTTAAAATATAATTCTTTTTTATTATTATTTTAATCTGTTTTAAAGTGTAATCTATTCCTGTGATGCCAAAGCTGAATTTTCAGCAACCATTACTGATTTGGTGCTCAAGAAACATTTCTTAATATTATCAATGTTGAAAACGGTGCTGCTAAATATTTTTGTAGACCGCATAATGCATTTTTCAGGATACTTCGATGAATGGTTAATAGTTATTTGAAATAAAAATATTTTGTAACAAATTTCTTTTACTGTCACACTTGATAAATTTGATGCATCCTTGCTGAATACAATTATTCATTTATTTTTTACAAAAAAAAAAACAACAACTTACTGACCCCACACTTTTGGACAGTAGTGTTAATTTTTACTTTCATCAAAGAATGTAAGTGGTTGAGTATTGTAATGTGCTGTCAATACCACTGCTAAGAAAGTGAATGTAATCTAGAACTTCTATATTCTAACCTCATGCACAGTATGTATGCACGTAGGAGCATGTGGAACTATAAAACCAGAGTCATAGTTAGTTGGCCCTATTACAATTATGGTCTGATGATGCAAAAAGTTATTATCATAAATGGTATGAGCAGTTTGGGCACATTTCTGTGAATGTAGTGAACATTTCTTAAGTTTAAGAACTAGTTGTTTTATACAAAATTTGTGAACTTTTTCAGTTTTTTTATAAAATAGCCTCAGCAACATGATTCGGTGATTCAGGTATTATAAATCAGTGAAGTACTTTTTTTTTAATTTTATTTTTACTTTTTCATTTTTGTGTGTCTACTTCTGGCTATTTTCTCTCAATGATTTCTACTGCAGGTTTGCTTTTGGAGCACTTTGATTTGCTTTTGAGGCACTTGGACGTGTTCCTGAATCTTTTGTCTGTGCTTATTACCTTTGGGTGTTTCCTTTGATGATTTAACTTGATCTTTAATTGCCTAATAATGCCTCACCTAATGCATTTAAATAAATGGCACTCCTAATAATAAGTATTACACAGTGCCTTAATAGGTAACATCAGCTCTGTGCAGTCGTGTTTTTGTATGACATCCAGACCGCATAAATGCTTTGGGTTTCTGTTCTGGGGTCTGGAGTGAATAACACTGTCTAAGTGCCATGAGTACATTGAGTTCTGTGAGCTCAAGATGAAATGCAGGCAGTGTCTTTATACTGATGTCATTTCCTCTTCTTTTCTGGAAATCCCATTTAATATCCTGCCATATTACTCCGCTTCACTTCACTGTGTGATTCAGGCTCTTCTGTCCTTTGCATTTCTTTGGCAGTCCCATTTAATGATTCAAATGCGTTACATTTGCTTTCTCAAACCCAGTATAGATTGTTCTCCTGTCAATACCCTGACTATCCTGAATACCACCCAAAACCGAACTAAACTCCATTTCTTTTCCATTTGCTACTAAGGTGAACAATTTTGTAGTAAAGAACAACCATTTTAGTATTAACTATAAGAATTCATTCTCATTGTCATTTTGAGAGCAAGCGAAACATGGCCCGTTTAGTTTTTATTTGCATTCTATTTTTAAACCACAGGAGCCTCTCTCTACTCCCACCAGCGAGGGCAGGTCTGGGCTGATTTTTAACTCTGGGCAAGGTACTATTTGGCCATCCACCTAACAGTGCTTCCTTCACATCAGCTGAATTCTCAGATCTCCCATCATGGACACAATGACTGACTTTCTCTTTGTATTGACCATTATTATTAACTAAGTGTTGCCAAATCTACTTTATAAAGTGACCTATGAAGTAAAACTTAACATCTTCTTATTTAACAAAGTAAATAGCTCTGTAATTCAGGAATTTGGCCTGTTTAAAGATCACAAAGCCAGAATTAATGGATTCCCATAATCTTAGGATGCGTGATCTTCTCTCATATTATCCACAGTATTTGCTTTATGAGGGCTGTTATAGTTTAGATTTCAGTTTCCATAAACGCATGAATCCACTTTATGACCTCTTTTATCTTTATGAAAACACTTTTTATTTAAGTATTTAACTCAGGTTTCGTTCCTATCAAATGAGTCAGTATCTCAGATTGTGTATGTGTTCCCGTTACATGACCGTTCTGCCACTCTGTCCGTGCTCTATCAGTGTTTTAACTTCACACTGTCTCTGAAGAGCTTTTTACATATCATGGATCATGATTATTATAATGTATTGTTATTAACCATTTTGTACCCTAGCCCTTCATTTTAAAACGCATGGTTAACTCCTTTTTGATGGTAGATTCAGTCCTTAGTAAGTAAAGAAGTACACCAATTTTTTCTCTCCCCAGATAGACACACTTTAAATCTTTTTAGTGTTTCTTATAAAAGATGCATCATAATATTGGTAGGGAACATTTCTTACAATGTAGTATTGTAAAACCTTTATTGCTATCAAAGAGGTCTCAAAATAAAAAAAAATATATATTATTTTACAATTTTGTTTGTGGTATTTATAACAAACTACAAACCTTTTTTAATGTTTGGGTGCAGAGTCAGTCCTGATGTTCAAGTGACCTCTGCACAGATTCTGTCCAATTAATTAAAGAAGTTAAAGAAGCTTGATTTATTTAAGTAAATCATATTTCAAATAGTAATTATTATATTACATTATATTATATTACAAAATTAAGACATAATGAATCACAATACTGCATTTTTTTTTTTTTTTTAATATAAAAAAGGTATTCTTAGTGCTTTGGGGGATTTAATAAGAGAGAACCTGACCAGATTTGCCTTAACTTTCTTTACCTGCCTTGCTTTATGCTTTCTCAGTATACATATTTTTGTAAATTTAAATCTGACATTAAGAGCAATTAATGCAAATAAAAGGTCCTTAATGTACTAATGTGAAAATAGAGTGTACTTATATGTGTGTGTGCATTTCATATATTTGAAATTCCCCTTTGAAATAAAAAAATACTTTTGGGTAAGATTTCAGACTTTTTTTCTACCCTTTTTGCAATTATTTTAAGGGAAACCAGTGGCTTTACAAACATTAACTACATTAGCCCCTCTTGTAACCTGTGTCCATACCAAACCTTAACTATAAAATGGTGTTTCTTTAAAATCTAATAGAGCTTTCTTACACTGCTGGGATGCTTTTTTTTTAACAAGGATTAATAGTTTTTTCAGGATTTGTGGTTTGTAGTGTCATTTTGATTAGTTGGTTATTTAAGGATTCTCAATGGCATGGATCAGTGCCCATTGTCAACAACATCTTGAGCCACCTATTGATCATCAAATCTTTGAGTTTATGGTGGAACACAGAGTCTTAGAGAAAAACCAGCCGATGGGCAAGAAAGTAGGAACAAAATGTTAAAACTAGCACCATAATGGCAGAGGCTGCAGTAGACCCTGTGTCTGGCATCATTCTGATCCTTCTACCTATATGTTAGATGTTGCAAATAATCAATAAGGATCATGGGTATGACATTGAAAGCTATCTTGTGTGGGATAATACCCTGGTCTTTTATTACTAAGTAACTTAATCTGTTTTAGCTTGTACAAATCTTAAGAGAAAGTGCTTGCAAATATTGTACCAGCCACCCGGAAATAAATAAGGAAAAACGTAAACAGTGCTAATGCTGAGACCATATCAGATGTCCATTTGCCTTCCTGTGTTGATTCCTTGTTGACCCTGTGATTCACCTACAACATGTGGCATTTCAGTACAAATATACTGAAATAGTCTCCATCAGTGTTTTTAGGATTTTTATATACTATTATAGTATTTCTTAATTTTTTTAATTACCTTTTATTTTTATATTTTCTATTTTAAGTTTGTTTAATAAGCTAATGTTATTATATAATTTTTTTCCCTTCTTTAGTACTTCAACTCAAACTTCTGATTTCTATTTTAATTTGTTCATGTTATATATATATATATATATATATATATATATATATATATATATATATATATATATATATATATATATATATATATATATATATATATATATATATGCTTAACATGTAAGTTCTGATAATTTATTTCACTCTCATTGTAAACGTCTGACTTTTTAACCTTTTTAGTTACACATAATAAGTTACTAAATAGGTAAAAAGTCAGACCTTTACAGTGAGAGTGAATTAAATTCTGTCCTTTGTGTCTATATATTTACATGCAAGTTCTTTTAAATTTCTGAGCAACCGATAATACTTTTCACAAAGTGTATATCAAATACTGTTTATGATTACTTCATGCACTAGCTCAGTACGCATGTTGTTTTTTGCTACACATAGTTCTGATACATCTGTTTCTCATCTATAGTTTATAACTATAATGAACAACCATTAGGATTTGATACAAAATGGGAAAATACACACAATCTAGCATGAGTCTTTCTGTTGTTTTAGAGTTTCAGATACACTTCTTATGCTACATTCCACAGCCTCGATCTAGTGTAGAGCGCTGTTTGCTTAGGCTGGCTGCCAAACCCCGGCTCCAGACCCCCTCTCTCCCTCCCCTCTTCTCCTATGTCATCCCCGCGGGGACACTCCAGTTAAACTGTAAACCACTGCCGGCTCACCAGCCCAGCAGTATTGCTGATAATCCCTTGCAGGAATTATTTCCGGGTCGTAAAGCCACCTTTTTCTATCTGGAGTTCCTTGTTTATGCCCAGCCTCTACATTCTTGTTTTCCCCCGTGAGCTGCTCCTCTTTGAGGAAGAAACCATTTCCCCATTCTCGTATTTGTCTCTTTAAATAGGCGTAGTGCTATCGTTTTTTTGTTTTCAGGTTTCTTATCTTCATTTTGTTTTTTTATTAAATAATCTGTGGTCAAGGAAATGGAAATGATTTTTCTCTCATTGCTGTTTTATTGCATTGCAAAAATGGGTGAAAGTGTGGGATGGCCGTGTGTCCTAGTATATGATATCTTTCGCTGTTCTGTGTTGTCCAAATAGCAAAAGTAAATGGCTCTGTTGTTGACCAAATAATTCCTAAAATTGCCATGTTATGTTATAGCACATGTTGTTATGAATCGCCTGTTTGATCTGTCAGATTCAGGGCAGAATGACAGGCTTACTGAATAAGAATGAAGAATGTCCTGTGTGGTTTTAGTGCATTTGCAGTTTATTGCTTGTTTCTAGTGGTTGCTAGCATTTTAAGGGCAGGGCTATAACCACCATAGGCATTGAGGCAAGTCCCCCCCAATATTTAATATTATTAATATTATTAATGCTGCTCACCATTATACAACGCTCTGTTTGTTGTTAGGATGGCAGACAGTTTAAAAGAGTACATTTTTAGGCTGGTCTGCATCAGGGGTCTAATAGGGCTCAATGTCAAAATGATGGCCAATCAGATCAAAGAAGGTGGGGCTTAATGTTCACTGAAGATGAGTGTGAATTCTAGTGTAACGCTTTTAGTTTTTACAATAAAAGAGTGTGTTCGTGGTAAGATAAAAGTTATATAAGTAGCTAAACATTTAATATTTGACCACTGTTTTACGATGGATAGGTTTAAAGTACCACAGAAATATACAGTGATGCAAACTACTCAACTTCTTTAATGTAATTTTGTAATTTGTAATTGAAAATATTTGATCATTTAATTGATGCCATTCATAACTGAATGTGACGAGACAAGTAAGGTTTAACTTTTTTTTTTATAAAAAAAAAACAAAAACGTTACCCTCCCCCAATGTTCAAGACATGATAACTGCCTTGGTGTTTGATAGGTGTTAACTAAGTGGTTACTATTTACATCTTTATTATTATTATTATTATTAAATATTTAATGAACTCCAAAACGTATTTTATTGGCTGTTTTATTATCATTTTTATTATGCATGTGGTCTTAACAGTATGATCTCCCTCTCTTTTTCCATCCCATAGACTCACTGACAGCCATTGACAGCCCACAGCTGTCTCCCTTCAATGCCAAGGGTCCTCTGTGTCTGTCGCCCTCCTTCCAGATGTCCACCCTCAGTCTTCCAGGCCAGGCACCCTCGCCCCTACAGAGCCCCATCTTGAATGAGGTGGGCACTGCCAGACTAGAGGAAGACGAAGAGGGCAGGAGGAAGGTACACTGATTGCATGCCAACCTGTCCAGGCCTCAATAAGAGCTGAAAAAGCTCAGGGCATGCTTAGGTTTGATTAACGCGTTTGAAGAAATGAGAGAGAACCATTTGGCTTGCATCGTCTTTGATGGGACATGTTAGATTGTAGGTTATGACAACGACCCTGTGATTTGGGGGTTGATTAAGGAGCTTTTTTAGCTTTCTGCTAACCTTGGTGTGCACAGCTAACCTAAAATGCCCTGCCTTCAACTTTTATAGATTTATCAAACGTATTTAAAGTTTCAAGTAATGTTTCTATTCAAATATTACTTGAATACTAACTTGAAATATTGGCAAGTTAATTGAAGTTAAGTTGAAATGAGTTCTAGGTTCTGTGTTAATGCCTTGGTCCTAACTTCTCATTCTGTGTTTAAGGTTAACTTCTATGTTTGTTTCTGCGTTAACGTTTTGGTTCCAAGTTCTACTACACTAACTTCTATGTTCTAAATTATATCCCCCGGTTTCACAGACAAGGCTTAAGCCTAGTCCCAGACAAAAATGCATGTTTGAGCTGTTTTAACAGAAAGCAACTTGTACTGATATATCTTAAAACATGTCAGTGCCATTGTTTTGTCTCAAGATGCACACCAGTAATGTTTTTTTTCTAAGGCACGTTTATAAAAGTTACTTAAATGTCCTAATTGAACGAAGGCCTAATCCTGGTTTATTGTAAGCCCTGTTTGTGAAACCCGGCCAATAAGTTCTACATTCATTTCAAAGATACATTTTAGGTTCTATGTTCTATGCTATGTTAATTTCTAGTGTGTTTCTGGATAGCTTTAACATTAATTTCATTGATACGTTATAAATTTTGCATTAACCTTTCATTTCTGGACTGTGCTAATTTAAGTTAAATTCTAGGTTCTTCTTAGAGGTTAACTTCTGACAGCTTTCTGGGTTTATGTTCTAAGTTCTATATTATAAGTACTACATTAGTTTCAAAGATAAGTTCTTGTTTCTAGGTTTACATTTAACCTTTAAATTGTAAGCCATGCTAATTTATAAGTTAAATTCAATTTTATATGTTTGAGGTTACATTCTACATTAGTTTCTGTTAACTTCTGAGTTCTAAGTTTGAGGTCTAAATTAACTTCTAGGTTCTTAAAACTTTACTTTAAAGTTAAGTTCTTGGTTCCATGTTCTACATTACCTTTGAACAAAGTAATGTTCTAGTTCTACATTTTAAAATTATATCATAGAACTTTAACTTAATTTTCCAAGTAAAATCGAGTGTTTAGTGGTTTACTCCAAGAGGGGTTTTAAGTATGCTTTCATTTTCAGAGATATCCCACTGACAAAGCCTACTTCATTGCTAAAGAGATTCTGACAACAGAGCGGACTTACCTAAAGGATCTGGAGGTCATCACAGTGGTGAGCAGACCTGTCTATGCTTGTGACTCAGGAGTATAACTAGTTTAGTTTAGTTTGGGGCTTGTCTGGAGAAGAGTGCTGTGGAGTCTGTTCAATGTATACTGTATGTTCTGTCAATAAGGAGGGCTGTGTATCTTTTTCTTTAAAGTGTTCTGGCTTTGAACTGTCTAATCATTGATGTGCGTGTGTGTCTTCAGTGGTTCCGCAGTGCAGTGATTAAAGAAAACGCAATGCCTGAGGGTCTCATGACCCTCCTGTTCTCCAACATCGACCCCATATATGAGTTCCACAGAGGCTTTCTCAAAGAGATTGACCAAAGGCTAGCTCTCTGGTACTTGTCCTTCTCATTTTTATCACAATATATGACAATGTTAAACAAGTTTTCATTTGCTTAATGATTGTCTTAACTGTTGATGATTTTCACATGTTTGCAGGGAGGGGCGCTCTAACGCCCATGTAAAAGGAGATTACCAACGAATTGGAGATGTAATGCTGCGCAACATGTGTGCTCTGAAGGTGAGGTTATAGTTTGGTTCCACAAACAAGAACAACTTTGAGTTTAACTTTGGTATAAACTCCCAAAGATCATCCATAATTTAAGATCATATTTACTTATGATAACTTATGTTATGTTTCCTTCATATCCTCAGGAGTTCACAGGTTACCTCCAGAAGCATGATGAGGTGTTAACAGAGCTTGAGAAAGCCACAAAGCGTGTGAAGAAGTTAGAGACTGTGTATAAGGAGTTTGAGCTACAGAAGGTGTGCTACCTACCTCTCAACACGTTCCTCCTGAAGCCCATCCAGAGACTCATGCACTACAAACTCATCCTGGAGCGTCTGTGTAAGCATTACGCCCCCCAGCACAGAGACTACGATGACTGCAAAGGTGGGCCTGCTTCCAGATAAATCTAAAAAAAAAAGTTTTAAATTTATCTGAGGATGATGATAAACTCGAAAATGTTCAATGTCTGCAGAGGCCTTGAAAGAAGTTGCAGAGATTGCTGCTCAGCTGCAGAGCAGTCTCATTCGACTGGAGAACTTTCAGAAGCTGACAGAACTGCAGAGGGATCTGATTGGCATTGAGAACCTTACAGCTCCAGGAAGAGTGAGTTGTTACCTTGTACATGACTTGTTTTGTTTAGTCAAAGCGGGGTGGGTGCAGAATCCATTTCATAGGGCCTCCCGAATTAATTTTTTTCCGTAAAATTTTTTTTGGATTCCGTTTTAATGGTTAAATTAAATTTTAGTAATCAAAAAGCATTACTAATTAATTGAAAACATGAAACTTATACAATTTAACATCAATTTATTAAAAGTTTAACAAAAATGTCATGTTTTTTTTCCTCAAATTCGGTTTTATTTTTATGGTTTAATTACATTTTAATAATCAAAAGGCATGTCTAATTAATTGAATTCTAAGAAAAAACATATTTTATTAATAAAAAAATTATTTTAAAAAATCTCCAGAAATTCTATTTTAATTTAAATTTAAATTTTCTGGCAATCAAATGAAGGCATAAAACATTCATTTAATTACTTAATTTATCTTTTAATCATATGAAATTCAAAAAACTATTTGTCAAACAAAGTGCTGCACAACAGAACTTTACTGCTAAAATTAAAACATTGAAGAAAAATTGTGATTTATTCCTTAAAAAATAAAGTTTTATAATAATTTATTATTATTATTATCCTCTTCATCATCATTATTAGTGTTAGTATTATTACATTGAGACATGGCTCAATTCTACTGTACAACAGTAATATATATCTGTCACAATTTCCTCAGGTTAAACCAAACTTTTATTTTGACGGTGTGCCATGAAGACCTTTGTGTTTCTGTGTGTTGATGATATGATGATTGTTTTTCTCAAATGAAACCGTGAAATGCTGATGAAGTGACTCAAGTAGGCTCTGGAGAGGAATTTCATGCATTCATGTCCTCATATAGTGAGGTGGCAGAGGATGAAAACACTGCGTCACACATGCTTCAGTGTGTGTGTGTGTGTGGTAAATTAATCTGCGAGTCTGCGCCATTCATTCACATGGAGACACGCAGAACATGCAGGATTCGTATTTAAATAGTCTTTTTGCAATTTAATATGACACGTGTCTATATCACGATTTGATTTAAGTGTACTGACCTGCTTTTTATTTATTAATCAATCATTTGATGAATTCCATGTTATACAGCGAATTCCATTTTTATGACTGGATTCCGTCCACGTTTCCTTCATCACGGAATTTAGGTAGTTTAAAAGCTAGAAAGATAAAAAGATTAAAAAAAGAAATCTATAAGCTAGAAGATAATGTTTCAGCTCAGAATATAGAGAAAAGTATTTTAGAGGGTTAAATGACCCAAAATGCTGCATCTATGTTGCCCATCACTGCCAAAGTTATTTCCCCTCAATACAAATGCTCATTGTGCTCAGTCACTGCTTTGTCTCATTGCTCGTCCCTGAGTTTTGTGGTACACCACTGGCAGGATGCTAGTAATGTAGTGGTTAGGGCTCTGAACCAATACTGCAAACATCATAGATTCAGTCTCACATATGGGCATCTTACAAAATGAAGAGTTCCTGAGAATCAAGGAAACTGGAGAGGCAGTTTTCTGCATTATAATTCATTTGAATTCATTACAGTAATTAACTGTGTGTACACTGTTTTAATAAAATCTCAAAGTACTGTGAATGACAACTACATTTGTTTCGTGCTTTTCCTCCAGGAATTTGTCAGAGAAGGTTGTCTTTACAAGCTCACCAAGAAGGGTCTGCAGCAGAGGATGTTTTTTCTTGTAAGATTGAACTTTTAGTCTGTTTTGGTGGTTTTTAATTTCACTTTTATCTGCGCTGACCAAAACATTTGTATCCAAGTTTTCAGACATGCTGCTGTACACAAGCAAAGGGGTGACTGCAACCAATCAGTTCAAAGTTCATGGACAGCTTCCTCTGCATGGGATGATTGTGAGTATTCCCAGGAATTATATTTGGAATGGAATGCTCACAAACTGCATACTGAATAAAATAGATTATATACTGTGGAAAGTATGCACTATGCAGTGATGCACATTTCAACAGTTGTATTCAACACATTGTAACGCAATCTCATGTTATGTTCAATTCTGCAAATGACGTTCAGTTAGGGCTGGGAGTCAATCCCAAAAAGAACTGATTCAGAGGCCTTGAGAATCGAGAGTCAACTTCAAAAGTTGAATCAACTCCACTAAAAGGCCTGACATATCTGGGCATTACATGACAAAGAATGTGTCCGAAATCGGATACTGTCTGAGTAGGTAATACATTTGACTTTGCGACTGCTAAAAACGTATGTCTTGTATAGTGTGTGTGTTTTGTATGCATACCACATCCTCCATGTTGCCTTTGTGATGTTGACCTGCTGCTTCATTTGTCGCTTACCTGCCATTCATGAATGCTTTCCTGTGGCCTCATGGGATAGTAAAGTGTTCATCGAATGTGCACTTCCAGCAGAAGTAGTAGGTCACCCGGGTGCTTTTTGCATACTTTTTTTTCAAATACTGTACATCTGGTCATACTACTCTTTTGCTGTACTGTTTTTCACATGTGGAAAAGAATTATATTGAGATGCAGCAAAAAGACTCTGATTTGTTCAGTGATTCATTTGGTGAATCTTTCTGTACATTTCATTATTACACCAGTAGATGGTGACTAGTAAGTGATTTTTTTTTTATCATAAATCATTCACTCTACAGATTTTTTTTTAAAAGATCATGAAATAATGGCACTAATTATAATACACTTATTTTAAAGAGATGGAAGCTAAATCAATCATGATTACTTGACTGATCAATGTGACAGTGTTTTTTCTGTAACGGCTATTTTTATCCTCATGGCCTGCAACCAGTACACACACTTCAGCTTCGTTTTACTCACTTAATCTTTATCACATCAATAAGTCTCATCTCTCTCGTCTGAAAAGCCCTTTTGATAAATGACTTTGTCAAACAGTCTGCACAAGTGCTATGTTAAGAGGATTTACCCATCTTAAAACATGAGAAGACGTCTCTCTCAGTAACATGGTGTTTTTAAGCGAAGTTAGAATTAATGTGACCTGCTGGGTTTCTCTCTGATGAAAGTACACAGGCAGACGGTGATAAATTATGTTTACACTGGCTTTTTTCTCTATGCATCTGCACTGTCTCACGTCTTAGCTTTGTTTTCGTAGAGCAGTGATCTTTCAGGCCTTATTTGTAGTATCGACCGTTAACTAGAATTTGAATGTGGACTTTGTCCTGGCCCACACTTTATACGAGACTCATGTTCATAAAGTTACACTTACAAGGTCTGTTTACAAGTGTTAAGGACTGGCATTTGGAGGAGAAGAGAAGTATTCAGTGTTCTTTTCCACCTGATTCTCAGCAAGGATCCATTAAAATGATCAAAAGACATTTTTAATATTACAAAAAAAAAATTTACATTTCAAATAAAAGCTGTTCCGTTGAACTTTATATTCATAAAGGAATCTTTAAAAAATGTGATCACTGTTTCCACAGAAATATTAAGCAGCACAACTATTTTCTACATTGATAATAATAGGAAAGGTTTCTTGAGCACCAAATCAGCATATTAAAATGATTTCTGAAGGATCATGTGACACTGACGACTGGAATAATGGCTACTGAAATTCAGCTGTGTCACCACATGAATAGATTTCATTTAAAAATATATTAACATAGTTATTTTAAATTATAATAATATTTCCACAATATTACTGTGTGTACTGTATTTTTTTATTCAAATAAATGCAGCCTTAGTGAGCATAAGAGACTTAAAAATATAAAGTTTTACTAACCCCAAACCTTTTTAACTGTAGTATGTATTAATGAGATGCATATTGTTACAATGGCCTTGTCTGTGCTTCGCTCCTGCCCGCAGCTCATTGTGCTGGATGCTCCGGTGAGTATGAGGAAAATCCCCCAATCCCAAAAAAACACCTCAAAAGTCTGCCCACAACATTTGCACTTCCCTCTTGGCTCCTTCTGCTATCCCTTCCCGGCATCCATAGAAATGAGGATTACTAGTAGTCAGGGTGTTAACAAGTAGATTATTGACATTTATTGGTATGGATTAGTCATAGATTGCTAGTCGTACAGATCCCTTTGGTTTGACTGGGAGGCCTGTCTCTAGACTGTGTGTTTAAATGTTTTGCAGGTGGAGGAGAGTGAGAATGAGTGGTCTGTCCCTCACTGTTTCACCATATATTCTGCTCAGCGGACCATTGTGGTGGCAGCCAGGTGAGACACAGAGCATGTGAAGGAGAGTTCAGTACAGCTTTCACAATGCGTTCAACTGAGCCTTGGGAATCATGATGAATTTAATGATTTGGGATTTGATTCCTTAATTATTTTATTCACAGTTCCATTAACATTTTTTGGAAATGCACTACCCTTATCAGCCTGTTGAATTAATGAGTTCATATTTCAACAGAACAGTAATACATTAATACATAACAATAATACATAACAAACTGTAATACATAACAAATGTATTCATTTATGTATTTATACAATTCTTAGGAGGAAACCTGTTGTTATATATCCTAAATTTAAAAAAAAAAAAAAAAAAAAAATATATATATATATATAATTTACATGAACAGCTGAAAGGATGTGAGATGTGTGCTAATTATGACAACGGCAAAATTTAAGATGTTTCTAATACATATTTTGCATAATTTATGCATATTTATTATGCTGTTCCATCCGCATCACCACAAGAATGCAAATGTAAACAAAACTAAGCCTCATAAATCATTCAGGTTCAGTTTTTTGAATCAATCTTAAATATTAAGTCTAAACTTAACCGTAATATCTTATCTTTTTATGAAACGTATTATATTATATTTATTATATTATACATTGTTCTTTTGATCTTTCTAGTCGTAAAAGAATCCTAAAAAACGTATCATGGTTTCCTCAAACATACTAAGCAGCACAATCGTTTTCATCATTGATAATAATAAAAAAAAAATCTGCATATTTGATTTCTGAAGGATCATGTGACCCTGAAGACTGAAGTAATGGCTGCTGAAAATTCTGGTTTATACATGGATAAATTGTTTTTTAAATTTGAGTTATTATTTATATTGTAATAATTGTCATATAAATTAAAATTCAAATAAATGCAGCTTTGGTGAGCATAGATTTATTTCAAAAACAAAAAAAATCTAACTTTGGAACTTTATATTATATTATATGAATTATATTCCTTTATTATATCGTATGTTTATATTTCAGTTAGAGTCTCTCTTTCTCTCCTCCACAGCTCCAAAGTAGAGATGAACAAATGGATCGAAGATCTGAACATGGCTATTGAGATGTCAAAGAAATGTCAGGAGAAATCAGATCTTCTGTTGGACCCAAGCCTGTGCGATCGCTCCAACAGTAAGTCCCTCAAGCCTGCTTGAGACATACGCCTCCATGTCCACACGTGTGCAGGTCGTGATGCGTTTTTGTCCCTTAACCTCCTTATCACCGATCCTGAAGTAGATGTAAACCCCACCCCTTCCAATTGCCCCTCCCCTCTCTCCCCACTCTGCTCCTTTCCTCCTCTCCCTCCGCACAATCGTAAGGATCATCAGATGAGATGTCTCTGGAGCAGGAGTCAGAGGATGACATGAACTCCTCCCGCTGCTCTCTGGACAAGCAGAGTCACCACAGGGCCAACACCACCATGCATGTGTGCTGGCACCGCAACACCAGCGTCTCTATGTCTGACCACAGCCTAGCTGTAGAGGTAGCATTTACACACACACACACACACACACACACGCGCACACACAAAGCCTGATTATGGAGGTCTTGACTACAGTTTGCAGTGTACAAATGAAGGAACATGACTCTAGCATGTGTATGGGTCAATCTTACAAAGAAATTATATTTCACCCCAAAATAAGAAGAACCAAATATTTTGGATGAAAAGGCGGACTTTTAGGACCGTTAAGACCGAATTTGTTTGTTCGTTCGTCAGTCAGTCGTGCTATTAATTTTATTTTTGTCAGCTGAACATGAATATAACCTGAATTGTCAGTACTCTAACGCAAAAAACAACTTCATCCTCTCCAAACATCCAACCTCTTGCAATGCTGTTCAACAGATATATATTATAAGTGCCTCATGTTTAAATAGATTTATTTATCTGTTTGGTTTTATTTTATTTTATCATATTATATGAATTTATAAATGAATTCAGTACATATTTTATTATTATTATATCAGCTATGCACATTTCCACCCTGAATTGTCAATTAATTTGTCAATTCATTTCTTGCTAATTCAGGAAAACAAATACTATCATGATATTTTAAGTTAAAGTAATCATGAATAGCTTAAATAATTGTTTAAATGTTTAATAGTTATTTTAACTAATGAGATTTGTTTGATTTTGAATTCACACGTTTGGGGCTTCACAGACATGCCCATACACACACACACATACACACACATACTTGGATATATGGTTTACGGGGACTCTCCATAGACATAATGATTTGTATACTGTACAAACTGTATATTCTATCCCCCTACAGTAATCCTACCAACCTATCACAGAAAACCTTAGTGTTGTTTTGTTTTTTTCTTCAAAAAAATGGCAGTTTAGTATGTTGTTTTTTTAAAGCCATTTTAAGTGTCCTGATAAGTTTAATACCCATGTCATTGTATACATTTGTGTCCTCATAAACCATATATACAAGTACACACACACACACACACACACACACACACACACACACACACACAGACACACATATCTCTGAGCCGGGCTGTTGAGGTCTGGACTGCAACCGAAGCTTGTGGATGAGGGGCAAAGACTCTTGGATCTTTTTTTGTGTGTCTTCTCCACCTCCCCCTTCCATGTCTTTTTCCTCTTTATTTGTTCATCTCTCCTCTGTGTTAACAGTGATTGCCTTTTGAAATGAAAGTGACTGAATTAATGAACATTTTCAAGGATGCTATTTTTTTTCCCTAACATTCCCTTTCTACAGATTCCTTTCCAAGAATTTAGTCTGTCATTTTTCTCCCACTCAGGGATTGAAAGCTAACATTCTAACACACTTCCGTTCTTCTTCTCTTTTGCTCCTTGTTGCCCTTTTTGTCTTCATCACTTTCTCTCCACCACATTATCTGTCCTCCTTCCTGTTTACATCTTTTCCTGTGCCTGTGCTCTGTTTGCCTGCCTGCCTGCTCTCAGTATTCAGTTCTCCAGCCGTGTCTCCAGAGCTCCCCCCTCGGTACCTGCTCGGTCAGGGCCAGAGACCCAACACCATCACACATGTGTGCTGGTACAGAAACCAGAACCTTTCTCTCAATGACTACCTGCGCATGAACCAGGTACCAGTGCGGTTAAAACCCCTCCAGTAATAGTCATCTTAGCGATTCGAGGAACATGGTCAACCTTCACCTGAATATGAAAACTTCACAAACAATTTAAATGCAGTGATCCTCAATTATCAAAATCCATCTTGCATAATTTTTCATGCTTCATATTTTATTAATTTATTAAAATACCTCTGGAATGCTATTTTAAAGGTTCCTAATTTTGTTTTGGAGGTAAACAACCTCTATAAAACAATACAATTTCTCACAATATACATTGCACATCACCACATTTTTCAGACGACTCGTTGGGTGAATCACTTTCTCTGAATCGCTCCTTTCCATGAGCCTACTCTGCTCTGATTGGCTAGATGGCCCAGTCTGTTATGATTGGTCTGCCGCGTACATCGTGTGTTTTGGAAGCTAACGTCCATTACCATAACTGCTCTTCAGCTCGGTCTGGAGGCTTCCTAAAGCTCAGTAATTGTACACACTGTAAAGACAGTTACGATGACATTGATTTTACCATATCAATCCGAGCGTATATAAATTATATACATCAATAATTATTCATACTTGCAGGTTGTGATTCTAAGGAGCAAGCTGGTCCATATAAACTGGGTACTGGCCCATCTTTCAAGAGCAAACGTTTTGTGATTCCCACGTTGAACTGAATTTGAGAAGCAGTCATCAGTAAAATTACGTGTTTGAGGGCGGGTCGAGTTGTTGGACAACGTACAACATAGGCGGGCATTACGCAAATGTCTTTTCTAGTGACTTAGAACCACGACGCAGTGAGATTCAAAATACAAACGACTCGTTTAAGCGGTTCAGAGTCTATTCTTTCTTTTAGGAGACAACTATTTATCATTCACTTTTGACTTTACAACTTTGTAGAATGTTTACATTCACAAACAGCTATATTACACACTGCATGAAAGGTGATATTTGAAAAACCATAATAGGAGCACTTATAAAGCCATGCTGCTTGAGTTTTTTTGCCTGGAGTGGCATAAAGTTGCCCAACAACAATGTGACTGACTGAAAGCTGTGATTGGAATTCAGATTTCCTATCAGAAATGGGAAATCCTCCAAATATTGATTTCTGAACTCTTTCTAAGTTAAACCCTTAGTATTATGTTGTTTAGAAATGAATATAAACGTGTTTTCTTTGCATTATTCCAGATCTGAAAACATGGCAACATGGCTTTTTCCAGAAAAATAAAAAAAGGGATGACTTTGATTTTTCACTGCAAAGATATTGTGACCACCCCCTTTAGACAGTATTTCTCTCAAAGCCGTAATAAATCTGTGTATAGAGTACAACCTCCGCCAGTGAAATTGAGACTTTAACTACTAATTTGGTAAATGGGCACACTCTTCCTTAGCTTATTAATTCTGTGTACATTTCATTAAACACTAATGCAGCGCTAATGGCCCTTTGTGAATGAGGGGTTTGCGCTGTTTGTAGAAGTTGAATTTTTAACCTCCTGTTTCTCTCCATTGCAGAACCAGCTGTCTGGTTACCTCCTAAGGAAGTTCAAGAACAGCAACGGATGGCAGAAACTCTGGGTCGTCTTTACCAACTTCTGCCTCTTCTTTTATAAGACGCATCAGGTATTGAAATATGTATATTGATATATATTGAGTTAATTTATTTGATGTTCATTTTGAAAGCTTAAACTTCCTGTAGGAGGTCTTGAAGCCTGAGTAATTAATAATTGATTCTTGTTTTTGTCCCAGGATGACTTCCCTCTGGCTAGTCTGCCGTTGCTAGGTTACACAGTCAGCACCCCAGGGGAATCGGATAGCATCCATAAGGAGTACGTCTTCAAGCTGCAGTTCAAATCCCATGTTTACTTCTTCAGGGCAGAGAGCGAGTATACATTTGAAAGGTAATGTTACAAATACAAATATATGTTTTAACATCTTTTATAATAAATGTCATATTTTGGTTTTCATATTAATTTGTTAATTTTAGGGCTGTGTCAATTGATTTCAGTGTATTATTTGAATGATTTGATCATTTAATGAATGTACAGTATTGTTCAAAAGTTCGGGGTCGGTCAGATTTTTGTAGTGTTTTTGAAAAAGGTCTCTGCTCACCAAGGCTGCATTTATTTGATCAGTAAAACAACTGTAAATTATTATTAAAATTCAAAATAACTGATTTAACTGATCATTACTACAGTTTCCAGTGTCACATGATCCTTCAAAAATCTATTTAATAGCTGATTTGGTGCTCAAGAAACAGTTCTAACTATAATCAATTTTGGAGAAAAAAAAAATTGTGCTGCTTAATATTTTTGTGGAAACATAATACATTTATTTCCAGGATTCTTTGAGTAGAAAGATCAAAAGAACAGCAATATAAATCTTTTGCGACATTATAAATGTCTTTACTATCACTTTTGATCAATTTAATGCATCCTTGCTGAATAAAAGGATTCATTTCTTAAGAAAAAATAAACCTACTGACCCCAAACTTTTAAACAGTAGTGTATGTGATTATTAATTACAAATTATTGCTTACATTTTGGCTAAGAAAAGCAGGAAAAGTAAATTATTTACATTACAATTAAAAAATGTTGTGTGCTGTCAAACGATTAATTGCATCCAAAATAAAAGTTTGTGTGTACTGTGGATAATTATTATGTATTTATAAATACACACACATGCATTTATATTTAAGAAAAATGTGTTACATTTATATATAATATAAATTGTATAAGTGTATATATATACACAGTATATACATGCAAATATTTCTTAAAGGAACACGCCGACTTTTTGGGACTTTACCTTATTCCCCGTATCCCCCAGAGTTAGATAAGTCCATACATGCCATTCTCATCTCCATGCGTGCCATAACTCTGTCTGACGCACCCACAGCTAGCCTAGCTTAGCACAAAGACTGGAAGTAAATGACTCCAGCTAGCCTACTGCGCAATATTTGTTAAAATAACGCCAACATTTTCCTATTTTCATGTTGTGATGTGTATTGTTACATTGTGTACTAAGACCGACGGAAAATTAAAAGTTGTGATTTTCTAGACCGATATGATTAGGAACTATACTATCATTCCTGCGTAATGATCAAGGAATTTTACTGCCGTACCATGAGTGCAGCGGCGCAATGATATTATGCAGCACCTGAAAATAGGCTAACTTCCGTCAACATAACCAACGTGTAACAGACTACATTGTGATTTATCTTATAATTAGTTTTTTTGTGTACATTTTTGACATTTCTGTGCGTTTAAATAGGTTTAAGGTCTGCATTATCTGTCTTAATAAGTAGGGACTTTTATTTTGACGGATGTTGTAGTCTACGTAAAGATAGTGAGAGCTCGCTGTTCATCGGAGTGGTTAGGCAGATTTAAAGTTTGCAGTTTGTTAAGCACCCCCCAAAAAGGTATAAGGTATGTATGTTCTTGTTTACTGTCATCTGTAATGAGTATTTTTGTGTATTTCGCTGTATGTTAATGATAATGCTATGAAGAGAGAGAGAGTTTGTGTACGAGGTGTTAATGCGCACTTCTTTGCTTTATTTGTTCAGCTCTTACAGTGATTTTTTGGAGATCAAACGGTTTCAATTAACTCCATGAAACATCAGTAAAGTCTGGCCATCATTCGAACAGGGTCCGCTACACAACGTGACAATCTGCTTGCACAGAGAGCGCTGGGGACTATTATCCAGTGCTGCATAATATCATTGCGCCGCTGCACGCAAAGTATCTTGCTCATTTCACAGGAATGAGAGTATAGTTCCTAGCCATATCAGTCTAGAAAATCGCAACTTTTCATTTTCCGTTGGTCTTAGTACACGATGTAACCATACACATCACAACATGTAAATAGGAAAATTTTGGTGTTATTTTGTCACTTATTGAGCAGTAGGCTAGCTGGAGCCATTTACCTCCAGTCTTTGTGCTAAGCTAGGCTAGCAGTGAGTGTGTCAGACAGAGTTATGGCACGCACGGAGATGAGAATGGTATGTATGGACTTATCTAACTCTGGGGGATACGGTGAATAAGCTAAAGTCCCAAAAGGTTGGCGTGTTCCTTTAAATATATATACATGTATGTGTGTGTATTTAAATGTACATAATAATTATACACCGTACACACATATATTATGTAAAGTAATTTAATCATAAAATGAATCGTTTGACAGCCCTAGTTTTTTCTAATTATAAATCATGCTACATTAACAGCCTTAGTTATTTTTTCTTCTGTAATAAAAGTGAAGAATGATTTTGAACTAATGTTTGATGTGCTAAAACGTGTGCAGATGGATGGAGGTGATCAAAAGTGCAGCGAGCTCCACGGGACGCATGAGCCTGCTCGTACCCAAAGGCCCAGCAGAGATGAACGGGGCGAGCTGAGTGTGTCAGACTGATGTCCTGGAGCTGAGGGCTGGGCCCACTGTCTGCCAGGACCAATTGCTCCATCATTTGATCTTTTCTGATTTGTGGCTCTGAGAGAAGCAGCAGCATCATCATCATCGCAATAACTTGATTCTTGACTCTGGACTGTCCGCTCTCTGCATCCCGGGAGCTTGAGCAGCTTATTGAAACCTTGGTCACAAAGTTCTCCTCCAAGGTTTTCCTTTCTTTTCCTCTCATGTTCTCCTTAATGAAACATAAAGTTGGCATCTTGCTCTTCTAGAACCACATTAGACTGAATTAAGTTATGTTTGATATTGATCTTGCTATGGTTACAATTATTATTGCTGTATTCAGGTTTTTGATAAGTTGAATCTGTCATTTAGGAAGATATTTAATAGCCTTGTCAGAACGGACTCTTGTTATGCCAGTTATTCAGTAGAAATCTTGTCCACACAGGACCAGAAACATTTCAATTATTTGTCCTGGGACAACATGACTGAATACTATGGAGGGGAGTGTTGACAAACAGAGGGTTTGTATTAAGTCTAGCTGGCGCAGTAAGTGAGATGAAGGGCTAGCGCTGTAAAATGTGTCTCGCTGATGGAAAAATGTAACGTTGGTCGTAAGGTTGTATGATCGAGCGCTTCCACCCCTTTGAATGGATGGGGGGGGGGGGGGTGATGTTGGTACAGGAAGGAATCGGAGAGGACTATGTTATTTTGACGACAAGGCAGGTGTATCATTGCGTCGTTGGCTTGTCCTCTTCCAGCATAGGTCAAAGCATGTCTTGAAGGTCGTCATTGTGTGACTGTTACTATTTAGGGGATTTTAAGTTCTGATCCGTTGATTTTGATCTTGCAGCATTGATTTTGTTTAAATCTGAAAACTAATCAGATATTTATTTTAAAGTGAAGACTGACCAAAAAACATTTGCTAACCAAACTAAATGTAATGTTTTAAATGATGTATTCACAAATGTCACTAGTTTTGGTTTTTGGATACTTGATGGATAATAGGATCAGTTCTAAACTGACTAAAAGAGGGTCATTCACAGTGTAATATTGCACTTTGCTTTCGGTTTCAGCCATCTACACACAGGGAAGAGGAAATGGTTCTGGAGATGTTATAGGTCAGACTCTAAATGCTAAAATTCCCCTTTTTATTATACTGTATATGTGATTTTTCTTTTAAGTATATTAATAATTAACAAGTTCTTTCCCTATGATCCATTGATCAACAAGCAAACTTTTTTTTTTTTACTACCAATATTATTTGCGAGGCAAACTTTTTTTACTACCAATATTATTTGCGAGGCATATCTCACTATATATATATATACATCTCTGGAAAAAATAAAGAGACCATTTATCATTGATTTCTCAAGAGATTTTTCCAGAGTTGTGTATATATATATATTTGTATATTTATATATGTTACGGTCTCGTTTTGTTAGAAGGCCAGTTATTTGTTATTTTAGTAGCATGATGAAGCAGAGTTCCACAGCATGTGTGACAGTGTTACGTTTACTTATCGGCATCACTTTACGAAGAGAGATCTGTACGATATCTTATTTGGGAGACTTTTTTTTTTGCCTCTTTTTGGATTATTGATTGTATTTATAAGGCTTTTGGCTTTGTCCATTCAACATGCTGTACAGGGTCCAACCAAAGACCTTAAAAATTCTTGTGTAAGCCTGAAAAGGTTGGCCAAAGTTAGTCGGCCACACAGTAAGCAGTGTTGCTTTGTGTACTCAACAATATACTGTAAGCAGCTATCATCTCGACATGAGCTCAGCTACTCTGATGTGTGTCAAATCCCTCTTAATTCAATAATGCACTGTGTGGGCTCATGGTCTCCACCCATTTGTACATTTTATTCAAGGACTGGAATCATTTTCTTCCTCGTTTTCTGTATCTGGCAACAAGAGAGCAATCCATCGCGTATTGCTAAGCACGAGAAAAGGGAGTCAAAGTCCTCGGTTTCCTGTCTCATTCAGAGAGGCACTAAACCGAGTTTTGATGAAATCGCTTCTCTCCGACTTTACTATTTATTTTGTGTAGCATGTTGCTGAGGCGTTGCTCCTGTACACACCGCATGTAGTACGTTCCATGTTATGACATTGAGGGATATCAGATAAAACTGAACTGTGTAAACATTTCCTTCTCTTGTTTTTTTTTTGTCACATTTTAAGGGTTTGTTCACCTAAAAATATAAAAATGATTATTAATTAACCTGTATGAGATGACTTTTGTTCATTTCTTAAACACAAATGAAGATAGCTTTATGAATTATACGGTAATACGATATGAATTGAACAGTTTATTCCAAGTCTTGTGATGAGTAATGATGAGCCACTTTATATCAGTGTTATAACATTTATTATTTAGTAAAACTATTACATTTTGTTTATATGTTCGATTAAATACACCGATCAGTAACATTATATTATTGTGTTGATCCCCCTTTTGCTGCCAAAACAGCCCTGACCCGTCGAGGCATGGGCTCCACTAGACCCCTGAAGGTGTGCTGTGGTATCTGGCACCAAGATGTTAGCAGCAGATCATTTAAGTCCTGTAAGTTGCCTCCATGGATCGGATGTGTTTGTTCAGCACATCCCACAGATGCTCGATTGGATTGAGCATTGGATTTATTAATTGAACAATTTGAGCTACAGTAGCTCAGTTGTTTTATCGGGCCAACAGTTCACCACTGTTCCTTCCTTGGACCACTTTTGATCGATACTGACCACTGCAGACCGGAAACACCCCACAAGAGCTGCAGTTTTGGAGATGTTCTGACCCAGATGTCTAGCCAACACAATTTGGCCCTTGTCAATCTCACTCAAATCCTTACGCTTGCCCATTTTTCCTGTTTCGAACACATCAACTTTGAGGACAAAATGTTCACTTGCTGCCCAATATACCTCACCCACTAACAGGTATTGCGATGAAGAGATCATCAGTGTTATTCACTTCACCTGTCAGTGGTCATAATATTATGCCTGATTAGTGTATAGCTGAATTTAACAAAAAAATACTAGATAAAAAACTTTAAAGTTAGAAATGTTGCCTTGGCAATAAACTGAAATAAAATAATTTTAAGTACTTAACTTTCTAAAGCATAGCTATATAAAATAACAAACAAAGCTAAATAGAAATATATAAAAAAAAGAAACAAAATTACTATGGAAACAAATATAAAAATAAAGGCTAATCCAAAATATTAATAAATGATATAAATAATACTAAAATAACTGTTTTATATAATGAATTTTTAATTTGGTATCAAGTGGTTTAATCCAAGTCGGTTCAAGACAATCATTTTATATGATTAACAGAGGCTTTTTTTCATATTTAATCATTGATCAAATCACATACATAGTGCTCTATGCATGATCGTTGACCAATGTTTTTGTGAAAACCCTAAATTAAATCTGTTCATAATATAAAATGATGGTCTTAAACAGACTTGGATTGATTTATATGGATTAATCTTACAATATATTATTTTGGAGGGACAGTAATCTCTCAGGTTTCATTGGAGAGGGAAAAAAATGGCAGATTTAAAAATCTTGGGTGAGCTATGCCTTTTCTATGAAAACAAGCACGGTTTTCTTCTTACACTAGTTTATTTATAGTTCTATGCACGTTGTCATTTAATGGAATGCACATAAACTTGGTTTGTCATTTCATATTTTACATTTCATTTAGACATTTCAAAATTCTATAAAGGAAACCGTAAAAACATCTCATACAAGCTGTAATGGAAAGACTGGTGGTCTTCAGCAGGAGGAGCAGGTGAGCATAGAGAACCGGCTCGTGAGGCCATCAGGATAGTCTTTCCGTCGGGCGGAGGTGGAGCTGGCCAGCAGTCCGATGGACCTCATCGTTTTGAAGGCCTGCCGTTTCCGTTGAGAGTAAACCTGCAGGGTTGAGACACAGGAAGTCTCAGAGATCACTCCTGCGGAAGATTCAGTGCTGCATGCAAGTGCCACAGTGCAGTGCAAAATCTTAGAGCATAGAATCAGCATGACCTGAAAAACTGGCATAATCAGAAAATTAGATCCTGTGTGCGCAGAAACATGGATGAGAGACTGTATATTAAACGAAAGGCCTGTTTTACCTGCAGACTCTCTCCATGACGTGATTGAGTAACCGGTCAGAGATTCCAGGGCTGGACTCCTCGGCGAGGCTGAAGGCATTTTCCAGCTCCTCCAGGGCGCATACGCCATTCCCGCTAACACGCCGCTTCTCCTTCAGCTGCATACACAGCATACCAGTCTGCTAATCCACGTGTCGTGACTCGACGTTAAAGCAGGTGCCCCGGTGTTCGAGGCTCGCTGACATAAATGTACATTTTTGAATTCTTTACCTCTCTGAAGATGGGTGAGATGAACGTTGTCAGAGACGGTGACTTCGGCTGCCTCTTCATAACATCTGATGCCTGTTATAAAAATAAAGAGTTCTGTGATATCTGACATCGCTTTTTTTTTTTTTAACTCAACCTGGTTCAAAGTGTTATAGTTGTAATTCTAGTTATGTGCAATTAGTTCAATTTAACTTTATTTAAAATGATCCTATTTAAAAAGACAAGCGTGCAGTCATCTTTAGAATTTTGTGTTTGAACTTCCGTTTTGCAAAGGGGTACTCTAAAGTTTTCAGCTGGTCATGTGATCACACTATGGCAGCCCCCATTAGGCAAATATGTGACTGTACACGATTTTAAACTAAAAATGATTATATCAAGTATACATCATTTCTTTGCCTAAAATGTGTTTAACCTCTTAAACTCAGCGGACCCTGTACAGGAGACATGCATCACTTTGGCATTTGTTTTACACAGAGTACACTAAATTAGACTGGGACCATTTCCGCCGAGATTTGGCCAACCCAAATTGAAAAGTGTCCCATACCCACATACAGTGGTCTAAAATACAAAACTTTTGGTGTCATTTTACAGGAAACCCTTTGAAGTTTCCTAAAAAGTATATAAGTTTTGTAACATGTACCCCCCCCAAAAAAAGTAACTTAGGCCCTGTGTGCTCTAGCAGCCTCCTTTCAGATCCATTTTAATAACCCAAAAATCTAAAAGTGTTATTACAGCTCAGACAACATATACTTACATGTTTATCACTTTTAGCAGTGGTTTATGTAACGTCAAAGGGTTTCTTGTAAAATGACACCAAAATTGTGTATTTCGACCACTGTATGTGGGTATGGGAAGGTTTTCAATTTGGGTAGGCCAAATCCAGGCGGAAATCCCAAAAAAAGGTCCCGGAGCTTAAGTGGTTAATGAAAACTATCTGCATTTTTAAAGCAGGCTCTGTGCTGCTTCTATGGCACATATGTAATGTAACATAAAAGTCATATTTAACATTGCTAGATCTGTCCTATTTCACCCCTTGTGTCAAAAGCAGCTCTGACGCAAGTTTAGTTCAATTTATCCTTTTTCGCAATTGTGATTCCTGCCTCTGTGACACTAAAAAAGTCTGTTTAACACCCTTTATGGTGTCTATATATGCAGCTTTTGTGTTGGCTTTGCAGTGCATATGACATATTTACCTTATTGTCTAAATGATTGAGGCCTCTCTGTAACTTGTTTATGGAACTGGGCCGCACGGTGGGGAAAGACCAAGTGGGACACTGGTCCCTGTCATCCCCCTCCCCATCCCTGAGTGAAAACAAACAAGAGTAAACATACTGTTCACAAATGTCACAGCTATTGCAGATCGCTCATCCAGGAATGTGGACCGGAAACGTACATGTCAGAGTCGTCAGAGCTTGATTCGTCCCCGTGGCCCTCTGACTTCCAGCGGCGGTATCGATCAATGAGCTCTGCCAGATGTGAGGTTTTCTTGGTGTAGCGGGTGATGAACTTGTGTTTCAGCAGCTCTTTGGCTGTTGGTCTCTGTCAGATGCAAACAGCGCGTCACAAAAAAATTAAGAGCAGTTTTCCTCAGGTTTTAAAGTTACATTTTGACTATTTACACTAAAAGAGAAATGGCATCACTGCCAATATTAAAAGAATTAGCGATAATACAATACAGCCAATTAGGGCTGGGCGATATGGCTGAAAACTGTATCACGATATAAGGGTTTCATATCTGTCGATATCGATAATTATTATGTTTTATGACCTATTTAAAATAAGGACCAGGAGAAAAATATTTTACATTTAAACATTTTTGTTTAAACACTTTGTTCATGCAACCAAACTTGCTTCGCAACCTCTGGTTTCTTTCTGACTAAGAAAAAAAATTATCAAACGTTTTATCGAACGCATTTTTTATTGATATCAATTACGTGTCTATCGCAATACATATCGTTATCGTTTTATCGCCCAGCCCTACAGCCAATACAATAAGTCGATAATTATTTTTATGTTATGGCATTAACCACTAAATGGCAGGTATTACAATTCTATAACATGTTGCCCCCAAATCATTTTAAATATTACAAGTGAAAAATGTCATATTTATTTTGAGATTGCAAAAACATTTTATAGTGCTAATAAATTGTTTGTATTTTTAAAGATTAACTTTGAGCGTCTACTGATGACAACGATAATCCAATTGTAAAAATAGGGGAAATTAATATATATATTATCAAATATTTAATATCAGATACTTTTAAATTAAATCCATAAAAGCTAATAAATTTTTATCTAATAAAAAGTAATAAAAACAATATTTATAAACAATACTGGCTGATAAGCGATATGGTACCAATATATTATCCATCCCTAAATAGAATTGTTTTTATTATAAAGGTCTTACAAATCGTGGCTCTTTATTGAGACAAGATTCAACAAAGTCCTTAAAGGCTCTGCTGTAGGACCCCTCCAGCGTGGGCGGGTTACTTTTAGGGATGAGGAACAGGACTCTCATGGGGTGGAGTTCTGAGTTTGGTGGCTCTCCTTTAGCCATCTCAATGGCTGTGATACCCAATGACCAGATGTCAGCCTAAGACATCGGGGAGAAAAAAAAGACCAAAAAATGGGGGTCAGTACTGGTGCCATCTGTCTGTCTCTGAATATTTAATTGCGCTTATTTTCATTGTGCAGTCTTCACTAGTTAACAGATGTTCACGTGGAGGACTTGAACATGATACCTGTTAGCTGAATGACAAACGAGACAAGGAAGTACTTGTACCTTGAAGTCATACGCAGACTGTTTGATAACCTCTGGTGCCATCCAAAATGGAGTTCCTACAAATGTGTTTCTCTTAATTTGTGTGTCCGTTAACTGGCCGGCCACTCCAAAGTCTGCCAGTTTTACTTCTCCGTGTTCAGACAGTAACACATTGGCCGCTGTAGCCAAAAAGTAGGGGTTATCCATTTAGGGACACTTCACAGGGCTAAAATCAACCAAACCGAGGCAAGTTTTAAATACCGACCTTTGATATCTCTGTGAATCTTCCTCTCTAAGTGGAGGTAGTCAAGTCCTTTCAGTATTTCTCTGAGGATGGTGGCGATATATGCCTCTTCCAAAGGTCCCGGCTTCAGCTACTCACAAACACATTAGAGGATGTTAAATATAGTGACATTTTCTGAAGTTATTCCTCACTTTAAAGAACCCACAAACATTATAAAAAAGACCAGCTCACCAGGTCTAGAGCCGATCCACCTCCCAAATATTCCATGATGATCCATAGTTTAGAGCCCTGAGAATCGCAACAAACCAAAAAATAAACAGTTCATTAAAGCATGACCACATAGTGCGCTTTTGCCCTTTTTTGTAGTTTGAGACTGTTATTGTAGTATTATTTATATAGTATTACAGTATTTATTATTAATAAAATTCTCATTAAAATTTTAGTTTGGGTTTTGTTATGTGCAGGTTTTTTTTCATATTTATATATCGTTTCATTAATTTTTATTTCAGTTAGTACTTCAATGTGAACTTATTTCAGTTAGTATTTTATTTTATTTCAGAAAACAATTTTTTATTAGTTTTCATTTTAGTTAACAATAACAACACTGGTTTGAGACACACTGGTCACTGTCTACTTTTGTTGTATGGAAAAGAGCAGCTTTGACATTCCGCAAAATACCTTGTTTTGTGTTCCAGGGAGGAATGGGGATGACACTTTGAGTAGTGGTCAAAGGTGATGTCCGAAGAGGATGTTTTTAATTTAAAGTTCGATTAAACCATCAAAATGTGAGGAAAATATTTTACAATTTTTAAATGTTTTAAAACTAAACATGGTTAAGGAATTTAACTACAGAGCCCCTAAAGGGACATGGTGATATGAAATAAAAAAGAGATGGGAGGAACAAATATATTTCAAATCTTGTGCGTTCGTTCTCAAAACATTTTCGTTCCCTTGAGAAACTTTTGCTCACAAAACTTTTATGTTCACTCGTTTCCCCTGAGAAACTTTGCATTCGCAAGCAAAACGTTTGCGTTCCCCTGAGAATCAACATGGTTCGATCACCTGAGGCTGTTGCATGAAGCTAGCTGAACAAACTCTGAGTTTCAGAGTAGGTTTAGAGTTGATAAATCCAACCTGTTTTCAATTTCAACGGTCTCTCAAAGCTTGGTATAAAAGTTCTGGTAACACTTTAGAATAATGGTCATTAGTTAACATTCGTTAACTACATTAGTTAATATGAACTAATAATGAACTGCACTTATAAAGCATTTATTTACCTTTGTTAATGTTAATTTCAACATTTAGTAATGCATTATTAAAATTTTGTTAACATTAGTTAATGCAGTGTGAACTAACATGAACAAACCATGAACAGCTGGATTTATATTAACTAACGTTAACAAAGATGAACAAAAACAGTAACAAATGTACTGCTCATGGTTAGTTCATGTTAGTTAATACATTAACTAATGTTAACTAATGACCATTATTCTAAAGTGTTACCAACGTTCTCAGTCAACTCAGGCTTAATCCAGAGTTTGTGATTAACTCTGAAGCGCGTGCACCTGAAAGTGTGACACTTCTCTTCTGAAGATTGAGAGATCGTTTTGAAAATTATCATGAAATGAAATGCGTTCACAAAGCAGGAATAAACACTGCTGCAGTAGCGAAAGTTTGAGAAGGCAGCTGAAAGAATATCTGACTATATCAATTAGTTGTAGACCGATATATCGGCCGGCTGATATATCGGGCCGATAATTGTGATTTTTTACGTGTATCGGCCGATACAAGGCTGCTGCGTTCGCCGATATTTTTTCCCCTGCATTATTTACAGACAGGCGTCCACAGGACAGTTCTCACTGTCTTCAAACTGTCTTGCTCTCCCTCCCTCGCGCATATTAATCAAAATCATTTGAGAATTGACACAATGGTAAAAGGTCGAAAAACTGAAGTTTCACGTGGAGCATTGGGAGATTTTTTTCCTGAATTACCGCTGGTGTTGCTCTACAAGAGATTAAGTTAAGTGCACCTACACTCTAAAAAATGCTGGGTTAAAAATAACCCAAATTGGGTTGAAAATGGACTAATCCAGCAATTGGGTTGTTTTAAGCATACATTTAACCCAACCTGGGTCAAAACAACCCAATTGCTGGGTTAGTCCATATTCAACCCAACTTGGGTTATTTTTAACCCAGCATTTTTTAGAGTGTAACCATTAAATGACTAGGTTGTAAATAGTTTTAAAATGAAGTATAGTACAGTCAGTGTGCACTTTATTATGCTGCTTGCTTGTTGATAATGTGTGCAATAGTGTAATTATTTTATTTATGCTTAAATATTTATTTTCACCACTGAACTTTTTTTTCCTTCTTGTTCTACCTCACCTGTTTTTACTATTTGTTAAATATAGTTTTTTTTAGTTCAATAAATGTTCCTTTTTTAAATTGTACATTTTAAATTATCATCATGATCATTGTGTCATTTTTATGATGTAAATTGAGGGAGCAAAAGCAGTATCGGCTCCAAATATCGGCTCAAGAAAATCGGCAGCCCGTATCGGTCATCGGCTAAGGCTGATGAAAAAAAAAATCGGTATCGGTATCGGCATCGGCAATAAAAAATCCATATCGGTCGATCCCTAATATCAATGCATGATGTGAATCAAAGAAATATGTCTAATAATTAAAGGTTCACAAAGAGCTCAAATTAATACATGTTGTTTAAAAGAATTATGAATGCATGTATTATATTTATATGAATAGTTGGCTACTTGTCAATTAATATAATAATTATATGGGTATATTAGTTAACCATGAACAACACCTCTAGTTAATTAACGCATTAGTTAATCTTTGTTAACATTAGTTAATAAAAACACAGCTGTTCATGGTTTGTTCATGTTAGTTCACAGAGCATTAACTAATGTTAATAAGATTTTAATAATGCATTAGTAAATGTTGAAATTAACATTAACAAAGATAAATAAATGCTTTATAAGTGTAGTTCATTATTAGTTCATCCTTATTGTAAAGTGCTACCATTATATGAATATATGAATTAAAAGTAATTATAATTTATATGATATAAATATAATAAATTATTAGCACCAAAAGATGAGCATTTTTGTCTCTAAAGTTTTTGGTACGAGAGATACAGGGGGCGTGACTTTATTGCATCTTTACTTGCAGCTGATTGGTCCAGTTTGGGTTTGCGATCTCTAACCCAGAATAAAACCTGCTCCAGAGCAGGTTACCGGTGTAGTGTAAGTTACCATAGTAAACACTGCTAAAAACCAATCCACCTTCTTGAGCCTGAAAAAAAACAAGAGTTTGCTCAAACTAATCTCGAACTTACCTGGGTAGCAACTGAAACCAGCTTTGTGCAAAAGGCCACATGTCCCTTTTGGGGCTCCATATTTATCTGACAAAATTATTTGGCAAAAAACGAATGCATAGAAAAACAAAAACCTCACCGGAAAAAAACATACATTGACTAAAACATCATGTCATTCATATTTTGTCGTTTCGCTCGTCTTTGCATGTGTTCATAACTTATTTGGCCGCACAATTTAGAATATTTTATTGCATCATCACAAATAAAACAATTGACAGCAATATGCTTACAAAATCTTAATAATATTTGAATAAAGGGTGAAGATCTTCCTAGGAGATTTCCCTAGGCCGGACATCACATTTGGCCACTACTGTACCTACAATAAGTTATCATGAACCAATAATGAACACTGTTTATTCATAAAACAGGAACTAATCTTAATTTATTTAACTTAAATTGTTTTAAATGTATTATTTAGTATTAAAGAAATTAACATGTATAGCATTTACTAATCTATCTTAATGTATTGTTTATTGTTAGTTCATGCTACCTAATGCATGAACTAAAGTAATACCATTGTAAAGAGTTGCCAGGAAGTAATGTTTTTAAAAGAGTAGCATTTTTGGTGAACTATTCCATTAAAAATACGGAAATATGATGTGATATTTTAAAAGCTGTGTCAGAAAGAAGGACATATCCACAAACCGTCAGATAGGAGCCGTAGTATTTGGTGACATAAGGGCTGTCACACTGGCTGAGTACTGTGATCTCCTGCTGGATGTCTTCAATCTCATCCTCTGCCTCTTCCAAGTCAATAATCTTAATGGCCACCACCTCTTTTGTGCGGTTGTTTATGCCCTTGTAGACCTCTCCAAAAGAGCCTTTACCAATTCGCTCCAATTTGGTGAAGTATTCCTCAGGATTTAAACGCGGACTCTGAAGAAAGAAAAATCAACAACATTTAAACAAGAATGATTTTAAAATTCTTACCGGCTATCTAAGATCCAACATTGTGTATTTTCTGTACACTCTAGAAGTTGTCCTTTTATCAAGCAACAGATCAACAAATGCAGGAAGATCTACCCAGTCATCGCTCCACTGCTGAAGCTCCGGAGATGATGAGAATCTATAGAGGGAACCGCTAGAAATCACATGTAGTTTTTGAAGCACTTTTTTCATTTTCTGCAGTTAATCCACTATGGAAACACTCTGAGCCTCTGCTTCCTTGTTCAGTACGGGATAAAGATGACTGACAATCAATCTGGAAGTGGCATAGTTGTATCAAAACACAAAAATCACTTTTGAGGACAAGTCTCAAAGTTCAGGAGATAAGTACTCCTCTCTGTATCAGCTCAACATCCGATTTCCGCATTCATCACACTCTTATTGCACTTTTTTAAAACACAGAGCAATCAAAACATGAACCTTTACTATTCCTGGCCCCATAAAATGAGATCAACAGGATATGCTTTCTAAAGTAATCCAGAAACATGAGTTAATTATTCTGCCAACAACACCTGCGTGATCTGTGGGTGTGCCACACTTACGTCTCTAACCCAAATCAAAACACATGATACACTGCAATTATCATATTGACCTACAAACCATGCGCATTGACAACAAAACATGGATACACCTGTTAACTACATCACTAATTGATGCCATCCATTATCATCTGAATCTGTACCAAATACCCACATTTTCTAATATGTAATATAACATTTTTACACCCCCCCCCTATTCATCTGTATTATAGTGGTGTCAGAAAGTGTGATGTGAAGATTCTCAATACAATATATTAGATGATTAGTGATTAAGGATGTACAGTACAGATAAATCTTGACCATCAGACAAAATGTTGTGTTCATTTTCCTTGGACTTTGCAATTTTAGCAGCCCTCCCTGTCACCAACACATGAATGAAAGACACCTAAACAGCTTTGATTTTGCAATTTTTTTGCAATTAATATTAACATCAAAATTAAATGGACATTATAATAATAAGGGGTAATAAGGTTGCAAATTTTAGCCCAAATTATGTTTTTTTCAGTAGCTCCCAGCTATTTTAGGATAACATTTTGGTTTGTAGTTAGTGATAAACCTATATTTGACATAAC
This sequence comes from Gobio gobio, assembly GCF_949357685.1. Classification (NCBI taxonomy): domain Eukaryota; kingdom Metazoa; phylum Chordata; class Actinopteri; order Cypriniformes; family Gobionidae; genus Gobio; species Gobio gobio. Next base: position 24,583,552 of record NC_137110.1, on the reverse strand, counting down.
TTAAAAAAAAAAATTATATTTTTTTCTTGCAATAACTAGAGTAACGAAGGTGAAAGGCTTGATCAGTGCAGTTCACACTACAATTTATGTAAAAATGTTTTCTGTGTGGGTCCACCTGATCTTATTTCATGTGGTAACAAGGTTGTGTGCAAAATATGGGGGACAGTTAAATATTAGCCATTATAAACTACTATTAATATTTAAATATTAAATTTTGGTGATTAGTTAATAATTAAAAAAATACGAGAATAGTTTTAATTAGATTAACCAGCTATATGGTCTACTTTTCATAATTCATAGTATAGTAGTATGCCAATGCCATCATATTGATTTTCGACCATGGCTATACGTTATATATATTATGTTATAATGGACACATTTTTCATTTGTATGTTAAAAAACTACTAGAAATAGAGACTAAATAAAGAATAGATTTTCTTTATTTAATTATCTTCCAAGAAGAACATCGTAAGCATTACATACACTTTAGTTCACATTAGGTATGGTTTACATTACAGTAATGTATTTACATAAATGCTGAGTAAAACTAACCAAATACGTGTACTCATTATATTATTTAGTGGAATAGTTTTTAATTACAAAGCTTCCTAGTATGGTATAGTACAGTAATACACTGCAATGTAAAGTTTAATCATCATCAAAAAAGAACAGCAAGTAATTGTTATTTCTCAACATGACAAAATGCATGGAGGTATTTAGGTGTCATCTTCATCTCTCTGGATTACCTGGTTCCGAATGTTATGAAGGTGTGCCATGTCCAACTGGATACAACTCCAGTTCGGGGTTCACAGATTTTTCCTCTTTCTCTCCTTCTTGAACAGTCAGTCACCCATCAAAGGAACAGCTTGTTCCCAATACACGACTCTCTAAATCATCCCAGTGTATCAGACTGGCCCGCTGTACGGTTTCTAATGATTATAATCTGTATTCTCGTCCATCCATAAACGCAGACACTGCGTCTTTCATGCGAATGTTTAAGGTTTTTGCTCTGCTGCACAGGAGAGACTCCCCATGCAACCCCACTACTTTGACTAAGAGAGAGGAATTGTGTCCTGCGCATGCGTGACAATCTCCTTCAAAGCGCAAAGACGGCTGGGAATCGTAGTTTGTGACTCACCCTGCTTGATATTGCAAACATGGCTGTGTGTAGCCTACACATTATGAAACAAATAACCTAAATGTAGGTATGTGGCTATCATTTGTAAATCTTCTATGTCTTTAGTTTAAGCAGTAGTTCTACAACATTTGCACATTAATAAGGCACTTCTTTCTTGACTTTTTCTTATTCAATGTTTTTTTATTAAATGACAAACATGTTGGTATATTCGTATATTGAATATTCATTTTGTGTTTTTTATTTTTTCTTCTATTGAAAATCTGTATGATGACCTGCCAAGTTGGGAAAGGACATGGCCTTAAGTTTTTTTTAGTTTTTGGTTCATTTTGTGTTCTGTCAGAACATGACCTGCCTTGCTTTGGAGGTCAGTTTGAATTGGCCTGCCAAGATGTTCCCTCAAGTCTGTATGGATTTTCTTTCTGGTCAAAGTGGTTAAATATTCTGCCAAATTTTCTTCTCCAATAAAGTGTTTCGCCTAGACATCCATAGACCTTTTTTTTATTTGATCATATTCTTTTTAGGATGCCGATTTTTTAAACATTTTCAATATACAAAATATCCTTCATGCTATGTGTCAGTATCCTGTTCGTAAGGCAGTTATAGATGTTTTTAAGAGCCAATTTTTTTGGCCACATCTAAATTGATAATTCATTATTTTTGTCTGACAGAAGTTTTAAAGGAGGTGCTTTGGAACAGAAGGCTTTTCACCTCACAGCAATGGAATAATTTTCTCTGACTCTCCGAGTCTGTTTTCCTGCTCATTTATTGTTAGTCCGTTTTTAGTGAGACATTTCACCAGGGGCCCGTTCTTCGTACCTCGCTAACTCAGTTAGCTGGATTTGATTGTTGACGATTTGGCATGATCTTGGATTGTTTGGTTCTTCGAAGCTCATCCTGGACTTGCTGTCATAGTAACAGGTCCGTAAGCTTAAACCTGCTCGCGAGCAGGCTTATTTCATGTAAACAGGATTAGATTGCATCTTGAGGTGATACTTAAAATCTGTCCCAGCCACTGCTACTTTATTACAAGAGTGCATTACTGAACCAGGGGCAATAATAATAATTTTAAATAATAATATAAAAATGTTATATTGTATATGTATATGAGAATGTATAATGTTGGTATAATACTATAGACACAGCCACTTGATTGAGAGATTTATTTGTGATGGAATAATTACTTTATATAATTTTATTTTTATTGGTTTACACACATGTTGTACAGTTAATCTGAGCCGTGCATTAAGTGATCACGGATATTATGGGAGTGGCTTGATGCAGCGCAAGAGAGGATAATTTGATCTTGACCCATAAGAAATGTAAATACGGTCACGTTACAAATCTGCTTCAAATTAAATTAAAAATTAAATTACAACATTGAAATAAAAATGTAAAGTGTGTACAAATACTGTATAACATCGTGAATATAAATAATTGGTAATCATGTAAAAAACAAAAAAAAAAAAAAAACATTTATCATTTATCTTCTTATCACTATTATAAATTTTATGTTGGTTTGGCTGTTTCCTTATAAAGGTCCAGAAATTCGTGGGGTTTTTATTGTATAATTTGTAAGTTTTTTGCCAGGTGGCTTTTTTAATTATATGATGTCATTACGTTGCTGTCTTGACGCCAGCCTATCGCTGCATTGCTGATCGTGGTTTCGAGGATCGATGCATCTGCCCTCTTCAGGGAACACAAGAACGCGCTGTGATCTTAGATCATTTAATCCAGATATTTTAATCCAATCCGCAAATTCGTTTGAAGAACCAAATTAGCCAGAGATCAGTTATCACGATTAAAAGATCTGGGATCTGTCAAATCATCTTAGATGTATTAAGCGAGGTACGAAGAACGGGCCCCCGATCACAAGTTATGTTCTTGTTTGAAATATTCTGTTAGCTGTCAATTTGACACCTGCATTATTGTAAAATGTGTAATGTGTAGTTTCCTTTTTTCCCCTGTAGGGAGCAGTATTTTACAAAAATATTGTCCCAAGCCAAAATAAATATATTTATTTAGGGATCAGAGTAATTATTGATTTGCAAACTTTTAACAACTATTTTAACTATTAAAAAGATTCTGTTTATATCTATGAAGATCAATAATCCTATCTGTATTTTGATTATAAAAGAAGAAACACGTTGAAAGTTCATGTGACAGGCATGCAGGGGCATGTAGGGTTCCGCGGAAAACGTAGGTCTAGCATTATTCCTCCGAGGTGTGGTGTTCAAACGTACTGAAGATTAGTCTCCACAGTGTTTTTCACAGGAAATTAAACGTAAACTGCATATTGTGACGTGATTTGTTTCAAGTGTTACATAAATGTGAGCGGTGGCCAACATCTGTCTGTATTCGGTTGTTTTAATCCGATAAACTGTCACACGCTATTTAAAATATAGTTGCGAAGATTAGTTTTTAAATTGGGATACAGGAAACCTCAAATGTGGTCAGAAAAAAGGAACTGTATCTGCCAGTGAGATAAACTCAACTTTCTATTCATTGGCTTTGTTCCTGTGTTGAACAGAACTGCCTGGTTGATCTCGTTTTACTTTTTGTTCTTTTCTGTCCCTGTTTTTTGAGGAAGTTCACTGTATAGTGCTTCAGTAAGCTTTTTATTGTACTCCTTTATTAAATCACATATTCAACATTTGAAGGAAAATTGATATGTTTTGCATATTCCTTCTTAGAAGGAATTTGTAGACATGTCAAAACAGATCTTGAGGTTAAATGTGTGTGCATGTTTCTTTGGGAAAACCGTTGATTCAGCTGGGTGGGTGGCTCTAATGAATCGGAACAGACAAGCTTGGAACTTAGGCCAAAAACAGTTAAGACTTGTAAAACAACTCTATCCAACGATGGTGGGAGGGACTAGAGTAACTTGACCCTTTTTTGTTCAACAACTGTGCACATTAAAATAATTGTAATAACATTATATGCACAAAACTTGTTAGATTAAAAGGGAGTACAGTGAGATTGTGGCTGACAAAAAGAACATGTGACTGATAAATAAACATAAGCATCAATACATTCCATACTTAAAATGACACTGACATTAATCATACTAAAGGTTTAGTATGGAAGAAATTGTTATGTTAATGAGATTCTGAAATAGGCCAACTGGGTCCCCATATAAGTTCCAAACAGAATGACACAAAACAATATAAGTTGTTTTGCTGGTCTTAGCTCACGTGGACAAGCTGGTATTCAGTTGTTCTAGCTGGATGGGCAGTTGAAAAATGTTCAAAACCCCTAAAAATTCAGCCAACAGACCAGTTCGACCAGGCTGGGGAGACAAGCTAATACCAGCAAATCAGCGGCAGGTTTTTTTTAGTTTAGTTTTTTTTTAACAAGGATTGTATATGTATTGAGAGACTACAGAACAGTTTACATTTGTCACAATGCAGGATCATTTGAAATGAATTAGTAAAGACAAAAGATGCATGGACTTAATTCAATGATTAAAAATTGTGATCCCTATACATTTGTATTCATAACCAAAAATTTCACAAAAAAATCCATGACCAAGTTTTGCTTCAACTACCCAAAGACGGATGGACAGATTGACAGACAGTTAGAGATGGACGGACAGAAAGACAGAGATGGATGTATGGATAGACAGACAGAGGGATTGACTGATGGACAGACAGACAGATAAAATGAATAGATAGATAGATAGATAGATAGATAGATAGATAGATAGATAGATAGATAGATAGATAGATAGATAAATAGATAGATAGATAGATAGATAGATAGATAGATAGATAGATAGATAGATAGATAGATAGATAGATAGATAGATAGATAGATAGATAGATAGATAGATAGATAGATAGATAGATAGATAGATAGAGAGCGTCGGTGCACAGCCATTTTCAGATCTCTCCAGAACATCCCCCCCACAGCATGATGCTGCCACCACCATGCTTCACTGGATGGTATTGGCCAGGTGATGAGCGGTGACTGGTTTCTCCAGACATGACACTTGCCATTCAGGCCAAAGAATTTTTTGTTTTTCATCAGACCATATTATTTTATTTCTTGTGGTCTGAGTCCTTCAGGTGCCTTTTGGCAAAATCCAGACGGGCTGTCATGTGCCTTTTACTGAGGAGTGGCTTCCGTCTGGCCACTCTACCATACAGGCCTGATTGCTGGAGTGCTGCAGAGATGGTTGTTCTTCTGGAAGGTTCTCCTCGCTCCACAGAGAAACGCTGGAGCTCTGTCAAAGTGACCATCGGGTTCTTGGTCACCTCCCTGACTAAGGCCCTTCTCCCCCGATCGCTCAGTTTGGCCGGGTGGCCAGCTCTAGGAAGAGTCCTGGTGGTTCCAAACTTCTTCCATTTATGGATAATGGAGGCCACTGTGCTCATTGGGACCTTCAATGCTGCAGAAATGTTTCTGTACCCTTCCCCAAATCTCTGCCTCGATACAATCCTGTCTCAGAGGTCTACAGACAATTCCTTGGACTTCATGGCTTGGTTTGTGCTCTGACATGCACTGTTAACTGTGGGACCTTATATCGACAGGTGTGTGCCTTTCCAAATCATGTCCAATCAACTGAATTTATCACAGGTGGAGAAACATCTCAGGCCCTGTCCCAAATGGCACACTTCATGTGCACTTTCGGTATTGTGGCAGTCAAAGCGCCATTACGTAGCGGACATTACAAAGTGCGGACTCAGAGGAATACCGTGAGGGTTTAGGGTGCCATTTGGGACAGGGCCTCAAGGATGCTCGGTGGAAACAGGATGCACCTGAGCTCAATTTTGAGTGTTATGGCAAAGGCTGTGAATACTTATATATTCAAGCAAACTTCTTTCACGTTGTTATTATGGGTTATTGTTTGTAGAATTTTGAGGAAAATAATGAATTTAATCCATTTTGGAATAAGGCTGTAACATAACAAAATGTGGAAAAAGTGAAGCGCTGAATATTTTTCAGCTTTACGGATGATAGATGTACGGACGGACAGACATATAGATAAAATAGATAAATAATTTAAAAGCATTTTAGCATAAGGCTGCATCAAAATAAAATGTGAAACAATGACAAGGTCTAAAAACTTTGTGAATAGAACATTTACTGATTATCTTGTTCAAATCTTTAGCTCTCAGTCTAAACACTAGCTTATCTAGAGGGGCGGACTATCAAAACTATAACAGTGCCGGTTATCTCCGCCTTAACGGAGTGCTTTTCCATAGAAGGAGACTTCATGTGTACCCATCCAAACAGACCGAAGACAGTACTGCCTCACTGCCGCTGACAGCATTTTAATCTTTCCCTCCCGGACTGCTGTTTATCAATCTGCGGAGAGAACGAGCTTTTATTAAAAAATGCTAATATTTGAGACTCTTTGAGGATTTATTGATTTACAAGAAACAGCGAGGGTAATCCATCTCTGATTATCTGCTCTTTTAGACGCTTTCTCAGGTTCATGTCCATTCCAAGAGAAGGTGAGAGCGAGTCCATTTTAATCTAGAAAAACGCGAGTTTTCAGCTTTATCCAGATCGTGTAAGGAGCCATCAGACTTTGGAAAGAGAGGAGGGGTGGAGAAGAAACGCTTCCATACACGGTGATAAAGGTGGAGGTTGTCAGTAATTGATCTCCACTCATGAAGGGTATGGAGATGTTGCGCCGCTCCTCAGTGTTCGCAGCTGAAGTCATGGAGGTGTTTGATCGCTCTCCCACGGATAAGGAGCTAGTGTCGCAGTCTAAAGTGTTGTGCAGGGATTACATTCACTCCAGGCTCCACCGGGCTGGAATCGGATGGTCTAAACCAGAGCACGGGTCCGGAACACTGGCTGAGGTGTCTTCAGTCCTGCTGTGGTTGGGTAGGACATCTGACGTTTCACTCGTGTACAGTAATGTTTATGGAGCTTGCCGTGTAGCCTACTGTAGTGTAGTAACCTGTATAGTAGCCTGTTTAGATGCTATATAATACTGAAGTAGGTGTGTATGTATATTATATGGTGCTATATGGTCATGCATATACTGTGAGATATATATCTCACACAGCATGACCTAGCTTCATATAAATACACTTACGCACCATATAATATAAACACACACACACACACACACACACACACACACACACACACACACACACACACACACACACACACACACACACACACACACACACACACACGTATGTATGTATTTATATTATATGGTGCGTGTATATACATATATACACATACATATGTATATACATAGCCTACATACATACACACATTCTTACACTTATCTATCTGTTTGGGTTGTGGTTTTATGTACAGATGTTATATTTTAAGACTGATTTAAAAGTGCACAGCACTTCCTGTCAATTTTCATTCTTTCTCAATCTGTGCTTGCCTGGTTCATAAGAAAATAAATAGAAAATGGGCCATCCATAAATGTTCTATATGAACTTTCAAAAATGAAAACAGACACAGCTTCCTCAAAGCCAAACCATACAATTGCGTAATATTTTATAACACTCTTACAAGGTTCGTCCGTGTCTCACCCATTGAAAAGTACTTTGCCTTTTGTACCATGTTGAATGTGTGTTTCATCCTTTCATGTCGTTGTCGTTGGACATTCTGAGCTCTTTCACAATATTGAATGTATAAAGCCTATCGATAACATTTAATCTCACATCATTATGTTGATCAGACACACTATAAGCAACTTAAACATATACCACATGATTGTCATTTGAGTTACTCTATCAATTGTCATTGTTCTGTAACAACCCATTTTCTCCTAAAAGGGAAAAGCACAAGAATTTTAATTTGAGACAACTGTGTAAGTGGGGAGGCTGCTTTTTATGGACACAGCATACAAACATGCAGATCATTATCACAAGGCATATTGAGGGTTCCCCACCCACGCTTAACCAGCTTAACCCTGTATTGTCCTGAAAAAAATCCTTCACATTGTGACAACAAGCCCTGTATTCCTTGCATATACACCCTTCACCCACCTCAATCACTTACATTAAGACGGATGATTCACGAGGGTGAGACATAACACTCTTAAAAAAAAAAGCTGCGAAAGGGGGTTTTCACAGCGATTCCATAGAAGAACCTTTTGTGGAATTAAAAGTTTCCATGGATGTTTAATGTTCTTCAAGGAACCATCAATGCCAATAAAGAACCTTAATTTTTAAGAGTGCTGCTGAGCACATAGCTGAAGAATTATTTAACAGACAATTTCACCATCAGGATATTGCAATATAACAAGGTTACATCCCTCCATTAGGCTGCTAATATGACAAAATGATGATAGTATGAATAATGGTATTAATAGCAGGTTTTACGGCTAGATTGCTGTTCTTTTGCATTGTCATTGTGTCAAGCTTCTCCGAATTAATGATTTTATTCTGTAAGACTCGAGACCGTTTCTGCCTGTGATGAGTTTGAGCCAAGGAAAGAAAACACATTTGTCTCTCTGTCTCCTAGGTGACGAGCTGGAGTACTTGCGACCTAACGTATACCGCAATGTAGCACGGCAGCTCAACATCACAATTGCCTCTGAGAGTATAGTCTCTGATGCCTTTTTGGCCGTTGCTGCAGAAATCTTCTCTACAGGTTGGTCAGTGTCCTCCTTGCTTTTTATATTAAGTATGGAAAACAGTGTATTGGCTGTAGATAACCTAATTGGTACATCTGGTTCCAGAGATGTTGTCCATCCTGCCAGTTAAGCATTAGCAAATACTCACACTAAAAACTGTATAATTGAATCTTAAAACCAGTGAAACCCAGTTTATATCATATGCCTATTATGTTCTGTTTTTCTTAAAGGGTTAGTTCACCCAAATATGAATATTCTGTCATTAATTACTCACCCTCATGTCGTTCCAAACCCGTAAGGCCTTCGTTCATCTTTGGAACACAAATTAAGATATTTTTGATGAAATCCGAGAGCTCTCTAACCCCTCCATAGACAGCAATGTAATTAACACTTTCAAGGCCCAGAAAGGTAAGAAAGACATTGTTAAAATAGTCTATGTGACTCCAGTGGTTCAACCTTAATTTTATGAAGCGTTGAGAATACTTTTTGTGCGGAAAAAACAAACAAAAATAACGACTTTATTCAACAATTCCTTCACGATTGTGTCAGTCTCCAACGCTGTTGACATAGTAAATACAGTCCAGCGCTTCCGAGTTATGTCAGTTATGAGTTATGGAGCTGGCCAATGTAAACTGCGTAGAAGACTGACACAGACGAGAAGATATTGTTGAATAAAGTCGTTATTTTTGTTTGTTTTTTGTGCGCAAAAAGTATTCTCGTCCCTTCATAAATTTAAGGTTGAACCACTGGAGTCACATGGACTATTTTATCGATGTCTTTACTAAGTTGGAAGTGTTAACTACATTACTATTTATGGAAGGGTCAGAGATTTGTGTTTCGAAGATGAACGAAGGTCTTACGGGTTTGGAACGACAAAGAGGGTGAGTAATTAATGACAGAATTTCATTTTTGGGTGAACTAACCCTTTAAATAAAAGAAGAAAGGTTGAATGCACATATATTTGCAGACCCTTAAAGGGATAGTTCACCCAAAAAAAACAACAACAAAAAAAACAATGAGACATTTCTTCTTTTATGCTCCACAGAAGAAAATCGTATAGGTTTGGAACAACGTGAGGGTGAGTAAATGATGACAGAATTACAATTTTTTGGGTGAACTATCCCTTTAAGTGACGTATACTCCTTTTAGAGAGGGTAAACATGGATCCATTCTGACATTTATTTATGTATATATATATACAGAGAAGCGGTGCTGCACTCACCCCTGAGAGCACCATAAAATATGGATTTTTCTTTAAAGTAAACAGTGTCTGGGCACCATGGACTTTCTCATTCCCTTTCTGCATACTTTGTACACATTAAGTGCAATTGCCATTGGGATTCAGTTTAGTTCAAATGACTACAACCTTTATTTGACCTCACAGATTTAGTGTAGTAAATCATGGTCTTCTTTTTTCAACATGGGCAGCTCTTAAGATCTGCTGTAACGTGTTCACCTATTTTTTTCGGGGAAACATTCTTTGTGTTTTAATTATTTAAGCATAATTGTTCGTGTCAGTCCAAGTACAGAAAGATTCCTCACTGAACTCAAAGTACTACACCCGGTGACACCCTCGCACCTCCTGTTTGCACACATACCTGTCCTCAAGCAGTGCAGCTGAGTTTGTGTGGTCATTGGTGTTCACTTAATTTTTTTAACCCTTTGAGTGACCTTTGACCCTTTTTTTGAGTTTAAATGACTGTGCACTTTAAACCGCTATTCTGTTTTTTTGTATATTAAGATATGAATGCAATATTTTCACACAGGACTTAATATATTTTAATGTGTAATGTCTTTTCAGTATTTGATATATGTACTTTTGCTTTTGTTTTATTCTTGAGGCATTTCAATCATTTCTGTTTAGCTTTACTGTGACACTTTCTAAGACAATTTAATATAAATAATGGTGCAATTTCCAAAATAATATTTTAATTAAACATATATTGTTATACATAGCATTTTAAAAATCCTAAATAAAACAGGAGACCAAATAATTGATTCTGTCAGGAGGAATCATTTTAGGAGATCTTTTATCCTCAACTTAATCGAAATCATTAAAGCCATTAACAAGATTAGGCCTACATTTGGACCAAAATGTAAAAGTGCGAACTTAAGGACTACAGATTTGTCAAGAGTGGAATCGTTCATTCCTTTGTTCTTTCAAAGACATTTTCAATTGTTTTATTAAATGGGGTCAAAGAGGTGATTGTTGGAATCTGCAACACTTGCAGAATTCCTTAGTTACTTTCTTAGTAACCTGTCTTACTTAGTAACCTGTTTGGTTACTTTATACTTTCTACACAGACAGATGGTTTTATTATTGTGCAAAAGGAAGGGAAATGGCCAGTATTTAGAATGTCAGTGTTCATATAATACACGTCTTCATTTGATTTGAAACAGCTTGTTGTAAACTGTGAAAAATGCTGTCTGGATTGTGAACTCGACATGTTAACATTCTTACAGATGGAGTCAGATGGAGGAAATTGTGGTGTTTTCTGTTTATCTTCAACTTCAAACCAGCTTTTATCTCTTTTATTCCTCAATATGGTTTCCCTTTGCCTTTGTGTTTCCTGCTAGACTCAGATTAGGTTCCTAGGATATGTTTATGTCTGGCCATTTGATGTTCCCAGATGGGGTTTTGGAGCTTTATTAGGTTTTGTTTAATTCCAGGCTGAAATGTTTGAAGGTTAGAGTAGTGTATCCAGGAGTCCGTTTATCTATCAGGATGCCTACTTGTTTGATGATAGTAATAGTACAGAGAGCCTTTTCTTCAATTTCAGACTAGTGACCATAACGTATTTACTGTATGATGGGGGAAAGCAAAGCATTGTATTTCATGATGTTGTTATTATTATACTCTTTGGAATTTAAAAATACATTTAAAAATATATAAATTATCAAGCTTACAAATGAGGCTAACATGTTACAGCCACGCACATTTTAGGGCATAGTTATTAAGTTACAGTCAAAAGTGAAACAGATGAATTTGCTCTTCTGACACACCAGCTGACAGCTTGCCTGGCTGCTGATACAGTTATATAACAATACTCCACCCCCTTTTACAGTATGATAATGTTCTGTAGAAATGGGGGAAAGGAATTATGTTTTGATGACTCACCTAGTTATGATTTTCGGTCCCACTTTATATTAAGTGTCTTTTATTAATCATTTAAATTACATTTCTTTTAATTAATCATTTGGTACAATGCACTTATTTATTAAGTTTTTTTTTTCATTTTACTTATATTTAATAATTAATTGACTTTAATTAAAGGGATAGTTCACCCAAAAACGAAAATGAAATGTTTTTCTGCCTACCCCCAAGGCATCCAAGATGTAGGTGTCTTTGTTTCTTCAGTAGAACACAAATGAAGATTTTTATCTCCAACCGTTGCCGTCTGTCAGTCGTATAATGCATGTGAATGGGGTCCGATTTTATTAGAGTAAAAAAAACATGCACAGACAACTTTAAATTAAACCCTGCGTCTCGGGCGACACATTGATGTCTTAAGACACGAAACGATCGGTTTCTGCGAGAAACCGAGCAGTATTTATGCTATTATTTCACCTATTATCAGACGAATGTCATCAGCTCTCCAGACCGCCATAACTTCCTGCGAATAAAGTCAAAATACTGGCGTGGTCGTAGATATATACATAGATGCCTCATTAGTGCCTGCGCGGATCGGTCGAATGAGGAATCTACGTATATATTTCTATGATCGCGCCAGTATTTTGACCTTATTCGCAGGAAGTTATGGCGGTCTGGAGAGCTGATGACATTTGTCTGATATGAGGTGAAATAATAGCATAAATTCCGTTCGGTTTCTCGCAGAAACCGATTGTTTCGTGTCTTAAGACATCAATGTGTCATCACGAGCCGCAGGGTTTAATTTGAAGTTGTTTGTGCATGTTTTTTTTACTCTAATAGAATTGGACCCCATTCACATGCGTTATACGACTGACAGACGGCAACGGTTGGAGTTAAAAATCTTCATTTGTGTTCTACTGAAGAAACAAAGACACCTACATCTTGGATGCCCTGGGGGTAAGCAGAAAAACATCAAACTTTCTTTTTTGTGTGAACTATCCCTTTAATTACATCTGTAATTACACTGTTGACCCTTCCCTTACATCTTAACCCACTCTTAAACACAACCATGCCACCAAACCTGTCCCTAACTTTACCCGTATCCCGCCTAAATAGCAGCACAAGTGTTTTGCAATACAACATGAACACAATTATTACAGTATACATAACAATTCATGTTTTTTATGTAAGGACATAGTAATTAGACGCCTAATATAAAGTGTGACCTGATTTTCATACACACCTCCACCAGAACACACACATATATGCTGTCATTGGTAATCAGTGATTTGCAGCTATAGGCTTGACTACCTATATTACCTATATTCGTATGTGGTATGAATTAAAGTATGTGGACAGACTTTCAGTTTGATTAAATTTATGTCAATCCCTGTTTCTCTATGTACAGGTGTAACATGGGGGAAGATTGTGTCTCTGTATGCAGTGGCCGGAGCTCTAGCTGTGGACTGTGTTCGGCACGGGTGTCCTGCAATGGTGCACACCATTGTTGACTGCATGGGCGAGTTTGTTCGCAAGAGCCTTGTGTCGTGGTTAAAGAGGAGAGGAGGCTGGGTAAGCAAAAAATCCATTCATTTAGTACAATTAATTAGAAAAATAATGTATTTATGCATTTAATCATGCCTCCTCCAGGGCCAAACATAGGGCCTGTTTACACCTGGTATTAAGATGTGTTTTGGTCGATCGAATCACAAGTGTACGAGGGAGACATTCCCATTTACTCCTGGTATCTCTTTTGTCCACTTTCAACCGTTTCTGTCCTGACATCTTTCATCTTCAAACCAAACTTAGTTCTTCAGTCGACAGTTTAAATCCCGTCTGGTTAGCCTGCTTCCCATAATGTTTACACATTAGGTCAGTAGGTCTTTTGTGGCTGTTTGACCACATGAGCGTCTGCACCAGTGTTTCCCAGTGCTGTCTGACGAGAGCAGGGCTGCCGTGTAAAAGTTATTTTTTCAAATAATTCTCTCTTTGTAAACGTTGTTCAATACAAAGGGCTGCCGTATGTTCGAATATGACCAGTCATTTTAACCGCCATCACCCGGGTGTAGTGCCATTCTCTTTCAAGTCTTGCTCTTGAACAGACAAACTCACTCAAAAAGTATGTCAACATGTCCATCTTGATGAGTATTCTAGCAAACATAGTCTCAAATGCCTTAAGTAAACTTTATACAGTCGAGAAAGACGACAATGTCAAAAGACGAATGTCAAACAACAAAAGAGAAGGACATCACTCACTGCTCTTGATTGAATAGCTTGTGTAAGTTTAATAGGATTAATCTTTAATTCATACAGTCAAATATGCAATGTTATTTTACATTTGATCAATTTCTGTACCTGAAAACTAATGTTAGACGTCCATGAAAAGCATAGTTTATTTTATTAGTATCTTTGCTCAATAGTATTTATTTGTGCTGCTGCTTGTATTTGAATGATTTGTTCTTATTATTTTCTTTATTTGACAGTTGTCCTTTTTTACCTGAACATAGCAAATTCTGAACCGCACCGAAACCGTGAACCTAAAACCGTGATACAAACCGAACGGTGAGCAATCTGTACCATTACACCCCTAGCGTAACGTATGTGAGGGGCTGCAACAAAATGGAGAAAATTTTCAAAGGGTGCCATGACTGAAAAAAGGTTGGGAAACACTGGTCTACACTATGAAAACAATCAGGTCGAATGTGTTTTCGGCTAACTCTGGAAGTGGTCGAAAGTGGACAACCTCAAAACATTTTAGACCCTGTTTACACCTGTATTTAGCATTGTCCACTTGCGATCCGATCGACCAAAACGCATCTTAATACCAGGTGTAAAAAAGGCCATACTTTAATACTTGATTCTGATTGGTCATTTGTGGCATTCAGCAGGCAATTTCCTAATATTCGCTGCCGTCCATCATATGTGGCTCATGTTTATCAGACTGCTCATTTGGGTAACTGAAACTGTCGCTGTTTTCTCTTATTATGCCGTGGACTCGCTCTCTCATTTCATACAAGCGCAACTGGTGCCATCTTGCATATCAGTTATTGAATGTAGTGAAAATGACATCATTTACTCACCTTACGTCATTCCAAACCTTTATGACTTTGTTTGTTCTGTGGAACATAAAATATGTTTTGTGAAATGTGTCGTGTGTGTGTGGGGGTTTTCCCCCCTCCATACAAAACTGTTTGGTTATCAACACTCTTCAAAAATATTTGTATTCAGCAGAACACAAAAAGTCATACAGATATGGAGCAACATGAGGGTGAGTAAATAATGACAGAACTGTCATTTTGGGCATACTTTTCAGCGTTAAATAAAGTAACATTGTGCTGTCTGTTTATATAACTGAGCCAAGGCCCTGAAAGAACACAGACTGCTGTCTTTCCATCTTTGTCCAGTGTGTGTAGACAGAGTGTGCAGTGTTCATGCAGCTTTTGGGTGGAAATCTGATCAATCTCTCAGACGACCAGCACAGTTCAGCGAACCTGTTGAATGAGGAGCTGCGCTGGTATGTGCGGCTGTTTTGGCAGGGCATGTCTGTGGTGTCTCTGCTCATTAGACTGTCTCTGTTCAGGCAGATTCAACATGGCACTGTGCCAGATTCATAACAAGCTGCCTGCACTGACAGTAGGTCCACGTGGATCAAACTTGTTGCATAAAGATGCTCAGTTGGGTTGAGATTTGGGGAATTTGGATGCCAGGGCAATACCTTGAACTCTTCAATGTTCCTCATACCATTCCTGAACAATGTGTGCAGTGTGGCAGGGTGCATTATCCTGCTGAAAGAAGCCACTTCCATCAGGGAACAACATTGCCATGAAGGGGTGTACTTGGTCTGCAACAATGTCTAGGAAGGTGGTACATGTCACATTTACGTCCACATGAATGGCTAGATCTAAGGGTTTCCCAGCAGAACATTTCCCAGAGCATCACACTCCCTCAATCTACTTGTCGACGATCCGACGATCCCCAGGTAAACGGCACACACATACACGACCGTCCATGTGATGTAAAAGAAAACAGGACTCATCGGACCAGGCGACCTTCTTCCACTGCTGCAATGTCCAGTTCCGATGCTCACGTGCCCATTGTAGGTGCTTTCGACGTTGGACAGGGGTCATCATAGGCACTCTGATTGGTCTGCGGCTAAACAGCTCCATACACAGCAGAGTGTGATGCGCTGTGTGTTGACACATTCCTCCCATAACCATCATTAAAATTGTGTGTGACTTGTGCCACAGTAGAGCTTCTGTTGGCTTGGACATGACGGGATAGTCTTCGTTGCCATCGAGCAGCAATCAGCTTTTGGTGCCCAACACCGTGTCGCCGGTTCGTGGTTTATTAAATTCTCACCACTGTTGGTAAATTCTATTGGTACATTCTCACCACTTCTGACTGGGAGCAACCCACAGGCCTTGATGTTTCAGAGATACTCTAACCCAGTTGCTTGCCCCTTAGTCAAAATTGCTCAGATCTATATTTCTGCCCATTTATATGATGTGTAATTTCATATCAGGAGATGATCAATGATCTGTGTACATATATTATTAATGTGAGTAATAACATGTCGAAAAATATTTGATGCTGTGTTAAGAAGAATTTTTTAAGGGACATCTCATTATTTTATAAGAGCCTAGTTTTAGTTATAAGTTTGATGTCTGTTCAGTTTTATCAATTATTTAGAAAGTAGGAACACAAAGAAAAAATTCAGTACTCACAAAGGATCAACTTTAAAATGAGTTTGTAGTCTGTGATGAATGTACAACATGAAAAAAGGCTGGTTTAGTTGGGTGAGTGTAATGGTTGCTTCAGGCGAAATCATTCTCAACATTTTTCAATGTGTTCTTCTTGGGAGTGCCCTGGTTTTTCAACTGCTGTTTTTGTAAGTCATGGGCACACCTACAGACTGAACTGAACCTGAAAACAAGGACTTTATCATCAGGAGCACTAAATGAAAGTATGTGTAAAGCAGAAGCCGGATAGACTGTATTTTCCATTGTTGATGATGCATGTGGGCATTTGTGTCTACGTGCCATGTTGAGTGTTTTGCTCTGCAGGATTGCCCTGGGAGCTAAATGAAGGGCCACACACACACACACACACACACACACACACACACACACACACACACACACACACACACACACACACACACACACACACACACACACACACACACACACACACACACACACACACACACACACACACACACAGATGCACAAAAACACCACTGAGCAAGATCTTTTATAATTAAAATTCCTAATTAAAGGATGTCCCCATCTCTCAGTACCTTCATTATCTCCAAAAAGATAAGAAGAATTAATTTTGGAAGAAATGAATGAATGCAAGGATGCATTACATTGATCAAAGTGTCATCTATAATGTCAAAAATGAAAAAGTTTGAAGGGATAATATTAACAAATTCTATTTTATACTTTCAAATGATCAAAGAGTCCTGATAAAAGGTATCACAGTTTCCACAAAAATATCAAAGCAGCACAAACGTTTTCAACATTGAATATAATAAGAAATGTTTTTGGAGCACCAAATCAGAATATTAGAATGGTTTCTGAAGGATCATGTGACACTGAAGACTGGAGTAATGATACTGAAAATTCAGCTTTGATATCACAGGAATAAATTACATTTTTATATATATATATATATATATATATATATATATATATATATATATATATATATATATATATATATATATATATATATATATTAAAATAGAAAATAAATATGTTTAATTGTAATAATATTTAACAATTATAGCACTGCTCTTACTTACTGTGTTTTTGATCAAATAAATGCAGCCTTGGCAAGCGCACAATATTGTATTATCTTTCTTTTTCGTGCAGGGAAACTTGCTTCTGGAAAGCAAAAATAATTAAAACAATGTCAAATCACCTTTATTTATATAGCGCTTTATACAGTACAGATTATCAAAGCAGTGATAAACAGGAAAATAATGATTCAGTGATGCAAAGAGAATTCAATCCTGCTGTAAAAGCACCTCTAAAAAGACAATAGTAATCATTATAGTCACTACTCAGTTGAAATCAGTTCATTGTTGATTCATTTTGGTTCAATGACCGAAACCGTAAAATACATCTATAATGAAATGAGTTCAATTCAGCTATAAAGCAGTTCTTCAGAAAACAGTGATGCCGTTGTCTAGTTCAGTTCAGTTCTCATCCAATAGTGTCAGTGCAGTCAAATCAGTAATATCGCTGAATATTAAGAACTGATCATCCAGATCAAAACAAACTGAACTTTAATATTCCGAAACGTGTATTAAAGTGTTAGTTCACCCAAAAATGAAAATCCTGTCATTAATTACTCACCCTCATGTCGCTCCAAACCTGTAAGACATTCGTTCATCTTCGGAACACAAATTAAGATCTTTTTGAAATCTGAGAGCTCTCTGACCTCTCCATTGACAGTCTAAGACCGATATGAAACCAATTCATTCTCGTGTGTTACGCAACACGTTTGATCTTCTGCAAGAAACAATGAGGTTCATTCGCGTGTTACGCAGCACGTTTTAAGCTTTCTCACGAACCAATGAGGTTCATTCTCGTGTGTTACTCAGCACGTTTGAGCTTCTGCAAGAACCAATGAAGTTCATTATCATGTGTTACGCAGCACGTTTTAAGCTTTCACAAGAACCAATGAGGTTCATTATCATGTGTTACGCAGCACGTTTTAAGCTTTCACAAGAACCAATGAGGTTCATTATCATGTGTTACGCAGCACGTTTTAAGCTTTCTCACGAACCAATGAGGTTCATTCTCGTGTGTTACGCAGCACGTTTGAGCTTTCACAAGAACCAATGAGGTTCATTATCATGTGTTACGCAGCACGTTTTAAGCTTTCTCACGAACCAATGAGGTTCATTCTCGTGTGTTACGCAGCACGTTTGAGCTTTCACAAGAACCAATGAGGTTCATTATCATGTGTTACGCAGCACATTTTAAGCTTTCTCACGAACCAATGAGGTTCATTCTCGTGTTACGCAGCACGTTTGAGCTTCCACAAGAACAATGAGGTTCATTCTCGTGTGTTACGCAGCACGTTTGAGCTTCCATTAGAATCAATGAGGTTTGTTCTCTCGCGTCAAGCAGGTTTCGGTTATGGGTCTTTTTATGTTTGCTGTTCAATGTTTATATGTGAATAAAAGCCTAAATGAAATCTGTTTTGTGTATAAAATGATCTTGTCTCTTCAGAAAAGTTGGACTAAACCGCTCAATTCAAATGGTTTAGTTTTACAATCTCTTTATGAACGTTTTGAGGCGTCAAAGTGGTTCCATAGCTGTCAACGGACAGTACATGGAGCTCTCAGATTTCATCAAAAAGATCTTTATTTATGTGCCTGAATATGAATGAAAAATGAGGGTGGGTGTGCAATTAATGGCAGAACTTTCATTTTTGGGTGAACTATCCCTTTAAGCTAATTAATATAACATTTGGCCATCCCAGTGAAATATAATGTGTTTAGACTACTGAATGTTGGCTTTGGCCTAAAAGGCACATACTTGAAGTTTGCAAACTGCAGTTCCTTTTCCTTTTATTATGGCCAGAGGAACTCAAAGAGAATTAAATAACATATTCTCTCTATCTCTTTCTTTTTCTCTCTCTCTCTTATATTTATCTTTTATATATATATATATATGTTATATATATATATATATATATATATATATATATATATATAGATATATATATATATATATATATATATATATATATATATATATATATATATATATATATATATATATATAAATGGTTATATTTTATATTTATATCTAAATATTTTCTTTGCTCTCTTACAGGCGGACATCACCAAGTGTGTAGTCAATACAGATCCCAGTTTCCGTTCTCATTGGTTGGTGGCAGCTGCCTGTGCCTGTGGTCACTATTTCAAGGCCGCGGTCTTCTACCTGCTGAGAGAAAAATGAAGAGCAGTATAAACAAGTGAACTCTTGAGAAGGGTTTTCTTGTCACTGCTTAAGCCTTTCACTGCTCGTGATGTGTTTACACTTGCACAAAGTTTGCACTTTCGTAACCCTTTATAATAAGGTCTCATTTGTTAACCTGGCCTCTTGCACTCTAGGCATTCCTTGCTGTTACCGTTTTTTTTTTTTTTTTTTTAACCTAATGATATGCAGAATACCAAGCCTAGCTGGAGAGGAAGTTATCATGACCTTTGTATTTGTGAGTGAAATAGAATGTTCATGTACTTGGATTAATGCTGCCTAGCCCAACGTTGTCTTATCAGAACATTTCTCTGATTGTTATTACTTTTTAATAATTGTCTTGAGTGGTTTTGATGTTCTCTAATACAGATTATTAACCATCAAGATTCAAAAATCCAACTGAGATCCACAATGCAGGGTAAACAATATGGCCAGGAGTTAGAATGCATGTAATTGAGAGATCTATATCAATATTTCCCAAGGAAAAAACTTCCAAAGTACTGTATGTAAATGACTGTTGATTTCGGTTGACTAAAAATATATAACATTTCAGTTCATGCCATATTTCAAGTCTGGACTGGCCAACTAGTATGTCATAGTGTTTTCTCTCTTTTTTTGTAATTTATTTTTGTGTAATATTTTCACCTTACATGTGGTGTTGTTGGAGCCGCCTTGAACAATTTGTAAGATATCATGGAGCCATCATTATATTAATAGCTTGGTGTCTTAAAATTGTTTCATTGTTTTGTCCTCTTGTATAGTTCAGTTTATAATAAATAATTATGTGGGGAAACTACACATTGTTTTGTGTAAGCTACACTAAATGTATGCAAAATAAAAATAAACTTTTTTTTTCAAAAATCTATTTCCTGTGTTTTTCTTGGGGTTGGAAAAAACAACATACTAATAAAGCCTTTAGGCTGATAATTCTACACAACATTAGTGTAATACATTAGTGTAATTGGTGGAAAGCGAGTGGGAGGAAGCAGTTTAGATCAGATAGAATATTTTAGAGATACTGTCACTATGGTGATCACTCTCAACATGTGGTTTTCATAACCCAGACTTTGAGAACACAGACATGGATTAATATAGAGGGTCTTACTGAATTGCAGGATAAACACAAAGCATATTAATGAAAGTGATTATGTTTTACACCTATTATCATAGCTATTGGGAGAAATGGAAGACTATGATAGTCTGTGTTCATTAAGATAAATGTTAAAGCAAGTTATTCGTAATATGATCCAGACTGTTTTGTCTGTAATGACTTATTTTTTACTTTTTACAATTTTCTGCATAATAATTTCCAATTGTGACACCTTACTGGCACCTAGTGGCTGTAAATGGAACTACAGGCTCAATTATTATATTGTTCTTGATTTATAGAAATAACTACCCAGTGACAGACTTTGATCTACAAAACTGAATACGCATGATGATAAATCCACCTCCTATCACATACTTGTTCTGCTGCACTTGCAGATTATATGTAAAATTGATTTAAATAAATCAATGACAAAAAGTGGGTTTGTCAAATGTATTCAATTTACTTACACTATTGTTTCATCATATGTATGTCCCATGGAAGTCGTCCCGATGGAAGTTTAGAAAATATATATTATAAGCTGTTTAGTTAAAGACTATAGCACGACTCAGGGCACATTTTAAAAATGTATGTCTTTATTTAGTTACATAATTACCTTTTGCACAACATGACATGTCAAAAATAGCACATTTAAACCACTATCACGGAGGTGTACACCGTTACACATTTCTAAGAGTAATGCCAAACTGATTATGTACATTTACATTCCACAATTCTATTACTCTAGCTAGCTTGTTTATATCTGCTTCATAGAGAGGACAAAATGTCCCGCCTTAAAATGAATTCTATTGGTTTAAAACACCACGAAATCCATAGAAGGGATTTGATTGGTTACCGCAGAAATTACGCTTTCTGACCAAAGCGGAAGTGATTTCGTATTGGTCAGTGCAGTGTAAGGAACACTCAACAAACAAGATAGGCTGAATCACTGTCGGGATGGATGCAGGTAAGAAAATCGCAGGATAACATTTTTTATAAATATATATATTTCGGTCATCTGTCCAGATGTCATGAAATTGTTAAAAAGCAAAATTCTTCATTCGACAACCAAGTACGCGCCTGTTATTGGAGAGGCCGCCTCTACAGTTTGGGATTTTGTCGTTAAATATGGTACATAGATGTCCCAACTGCTGCCAACTGGACAGTAAAAACAGAACAGTCTGCTGTCAGATAAGGGATGGACACTGTTTTGTCTTCTAGATGTCACTGCACCAAAATGACACGGCCACCCGTGAAAACTGTTTGGCTGTTTTTGCTGTTTCAGAGGCTAGTCAGCTGCCGATATTGACAGCATTTTTGAGCATCATAGGAGCGTTTCAACGCACCAATGATACCGTTGAGCTGTGTTGCTTTTGGGAGGTTGTCCATGTCGTCTGTTATCAAATTTCTGCCTACTCTAATATTATGTTCGCCAGTAACATTTATCACAGGGACTTTTTATGCACTGTGCCATGTCTTTAACCCTTTGGTGCATGACATCCTTTACAATTAACAGCCGTTTTACACAGAATGAAACTTCAGAGACAAAGTAAAGTTACACAGCAGTACAAAGGCTGTGGCATTGGTGAAGAATTTTTTTTTTAACATTAGTTAATGGATTTAGTATCAACATTAAATTATTAATCGAAGTTAATGGTAATTTCTAAATATAGTATTCTTCATTGTTAATTCATATGTATTTGTACAGCTTGAAAAAGTTAAAATGTAAATGTAAAAAAAACAAAACAGAAATTATCTTATATTAATAAATGCGTTATCTGTTGCATGTTTGTTCATTCAACTATTTTATTCCCACTGGACATATGTGAAACTCCCCCAAAATACACCATTGTTGAAACAAAAAGATTGGCAGCCATTATAAGTAAAATGTTACGATATCGTTTTCCTTTGTGATAATTATTAATAAATGTTTTGCATCAGATGGTTAGGCTTACTAAAGAGGTTTAAAAAGGTGCCAAGCAATGTCTTGTTTTTACAAATAATTTTTTATATTTCTGTTGGTTTGTGTAAGTTGTTGAGTTTCCAGTTTGGTCATTGGCTTTTCCCCCCAACAGCTACTCTCACATACGACTCATTGCGCTTTGGAGAGATCGAAGATTTCCCAGAGACCTCCGAGCCTGTCTGGATTTTAGGAAAGCAGTTCAGTGCTCTAACAGGTAATAAAGTGGTGGACATTGAAGGTTTTGCGCTGATGTGTTTGGTTCTTGTTTGTAACACGGTGTTCTTTCTGTCCCAGAAAAGGATGAGATTCTGGCAGACGTCACCTCACGTTTGTGGTTCACGTACAGAAAGAACTTTCAGCCAATTGGTGAGAGTCAAAGTCATCAATCCTCTTCGTGCCGTCCAAGGACTGCATTTAATTATTCATCCGGATTTGTTAATGGACGTAATGTTACAGGTGGCACTGGGCCCACTTCAGACACTGGTTGGGGCTGCATGCTTCGATGTGGGCAGATGATTCTTGGGGAAGCCTTGATTTGCAGGCACTTGGGTAGAGGTAAGACTACCACATTTGAAAACGTGTTTGTTATGAGGTCTGCTGATATCTGAGATGTCATGTGCGTTGTATGTTTTATCAGACTGGAGATGGAGTCCAGGACAGCGGCAGAGAGCAGAATATATCAGTATCCTCAATGCCTTCATTGACAAGAAGGACAGCTATTATTCCATCCATCAAATAGGTACTACTCCTTATCTACCTGCTGCTTGAATATTATAGGAAGAGTGTTAAAGTAGGGCTGTCGCGATAACCACAATATTGTGATACCGTGATACTGATACGCCAACCGCAGAGGAGTGCAAGCAACTGCTTTTTTAAAATTTTATATATATATAGGGAAATGCCCTTCTTGTGTTTCACTTCATGCGTGTGTTTTGAATGTTACATAAGTGAATAATGTTAACAAGAGTGAAGAATGTAATTTTTTTTCACACCAACTGGTTCTTTTTTGCAAAATTGACCATGTGCGATTACTTGCATCTGTCTTTCTTCAGGACAAGTCATACAGTATATTTGTGAAAAATATTTGCCGTGTCCGAAGAGGAAAACGAAATCTTTGTTGTAGCATCATTTCCTCGTTTAAAGTTATTTCCCATGAATGGCGTCAGCACTGGTCTCTATAAAGCATAGACTGTATAAAACTATGGACACTATTGTGACGTCACCCGTAGGTTTCTGAAGAGGATTTTTTTGAAGCCCAAAGTGGGCGGAGCCGGTCGTCGCCATCTTGGCAGCACGTCACCGCACGTCAATCCCGGATAACAAAAAATAGACAAAGAGGTGGGATGTGGGTGGAACTGAGGTGACAGGATGGCCAAAAGACACCAGACAAACGGCAGTCCACCTGTCACTCAAGTGGCCACACACTTTATTATGCAGAACTTTAAGGCTTAGTATGATTTAAACGGATGAGTTAAAAAGAAATTTACCCCCCTCACAGTTGTCATGAAGGGCAAAATTAGCTATATGGACCAAAACCACTTTTCATACCAGACTGTAAACATTATTATTTTCTGCTGTAAAGTTGGGCATTATAACTTTGGGTAGATACAGATTTGAGGTACCTTTTGGAGCCAGTCTCTAGCGGCCATCGATGAATTGCAGTTTAAGTCACTTCCGTGTTGGCTTCAAGAGAGACTGTGGGAGGTTGCCGCTTGCTATAAGGTGAGGAATCAGCTTAAGCGTTACCGCTGCAAGTGGTCGAATAAGCGGTTTGATGACTCACTCAAAGACAGTCCTTTGCCGCCTAGTGGCGTAACAATGTAACTGCATTGACTGACAGCCTGTCGCAGAAATAGATACTGGTGAAATAGCAGAGAAAGCCTCTCCAGTCAGATTCGGTGATCGGAACTAACTGATCGAGCTTATTGTCAGGTTTAGGTTCGGTTATGTGGACCCTTATTTTGACTTTCTGTTCTGTTTCCTTTAGTTCCTGTTTCCCCGCTCTGTTCAGTTTCATTGGTTACTGATTATGTTCTTGTTTGTTTCAGTAATTATGTATTCGTTTCACACGTCTAGTTTACTTTCCTCTGTTTATATAGCCGTGTTTCAGTTCTTGGCCAGTTCTCATTTATGCTTTGTGTGGTTTGCATTATTCTCCTGCGTGTTCATTCAGAGTGTTTGGATTATTAATAAAGCCTGTTTTGTTTTTAAATATGCTTCGTCTTCGTGCCTGCTGACCACATTGTAACACTTATTCATGTAGCAATAAATATATAAATAATTTTATTTCGTTTCCTTTTTTTTTAATGGCGATATTAATATTACCACAAGGAAAATTCCTTCACCGCGACAGCCCTGTGTTAAAGTTACTCTCTTAGAAGGTAAATAACTGTAGATGACATGGCTTGTTCTTTTTCCAGCTCAGATGGGTGTAGGTGAGGGCAAGTCTATAGGCCAATGGTATGGCCCAAATACAGTGGCACAGGTTCTCAAGTAAGTTGGCCAAGTTTACTTTTTGTGATTTTTAGTCATATGAAATATAACTGTAAAAGACTATTGAAGCTAAGTAATCTTCAAATAAAGTATTGTGCTTTGCTGTATTGGGATAAAACCATCTACACTTTTATGCCCATCTAGGAAACTGGCAGTTTTTGACTCCTGGAGCCGACTGGCAGTTCATGTAGCTATGGACAATACTGTGGTCATAGAGGAAATCAGTGAGTTCTCTTTCATAGTGCCCAAATGGAATCTGCAGCCTTTTTTGCAGTAATGTAGTGGGGAATCTGTGGAATTCTAGGGGAATAGATTTGAGCTGACTATACTTTACTCTTATTAGTAGCTGAAAGCATGATATAAATAGCAAGTATATTTAAAGGGTTAGTTCACCCAAAAATGAAAATTCTGCCATTATTTTCTCGCCTCATGTTGGACCAAACCTGTTTGACTTTATGACTTGTCCTGGCTAACATAACATAAAAAAGAGGTAGAGATGACAGAATTTTCATTTTGGTGTCAATATATACATGTATATTATATAATATGTAACAATTTGACATGCCTCTTCTGGCAGCTGTGATTCCTGATTACTGTGTGCGTGTGTTTGTTTTTGATTGCTAATTAGGGTTAGTACACAACATACCCACTAGAAGATGTTTCCATCATAGTTGGTTCACAAATAGCTGTAGTATTTTTCTAGGTTTTGAATTCATAAATGTATCTGCTATACAATGCCTTTTTTTAACACAAATGATTTCCATAACCAAAGATGCTTTTATTATTATTTGTAAATCACTTCTCTCTGCAACTTTGCAACCCAAAAATAAATATTATTATAGTAAAAAACAAAAAAACAAAACTGAAAGTTAATAACTGAATGCTAATTTTACAATGTCATTATTAATTAGTCAGATAATACATATTTGTTCCCTTTAATTGGCACTTGGTTGAACCAGCTTCAGATATATTACAATCATCAGCCTTAGGTCCCTCTTCATTTTAGCAATATTAGCTTATTCCTCTTTGCAAAACCACTCAAACTGTACCAGGTCAATTGAGGAGTTGCAGTGGACAGCAGTTCATTATTTAAAAGATGTTTGGTGAGATTGAAGTAAGACTGAGTAAGCCACTCAAGGGCATCAATTTCTTCATTTTGTTAAGCCTCTTTAGTCAGTGTTACTCTGGCTGTGCTTTGGGTTGCTGCCCTACTGAAACATCCTTAGTATACTTTCTGGTAAAAGGGAGTAGGTTTTTATCCGAAATCTCAATGTGTTTTGCAGCATTCATCAATATGAAGAAGACTGCCAGTGCCTGCTGCTGAAAAGCACCTCAGCAATATAACAATAACACTACCATCAGCGTATTTCACCGTGGGCATGGTGTTACCTGGCTGGTGTGAGGTGTTAGATTGTACGCCACACAAACAACTTTGTGTTTGAGCCAAAAGTTTTACTTTAGTTTAATCAAGCCACAAGGCTATTTTTCATGCCTTTAATTTTTTACAGACAACAGCTTCTTCTTCATCAATTTACTCAAAAGTTCCTTTTTGTGCAATAGCTTGAAGATGGTTGTCCCATAGAAATCTTGTTCATAGATATCATAGATAACTTGCTGCTAAAAATGCAAACGTAAACATACCTAATGACTTTTGTAACTTGGTCAAAGTGTCTTAGATATTTGAAATTTGCAGAGTTGCGAAATTGCAAAAGTGGTATTTTGTTATCAAGGTTGTACTACTGTACCTTTTTACAGGACTGTACCGTTATGTGTGTATCAGGAGGATATGGACTTATCCTTGAGAGGGGAAGTCTGATTTCACAAATGTCCTAATTAGCCAATAAATGACTAAGGTATTTGATAATGGTTGTTTGTACTGGCTGTCCGTAGAGAGGCTGTGTATGCCGTGGCTGGACTTCGACAGGGGTGCATGTGCGGTTTCTGAAGAGCCTCGGGAGATGAATGGTGATCTGGAGGGGGCTTGTGCTCTGGCAGAAGAGGAGACGGCTCTGTGGAAACCCCTCGTTCTGCTGATTCCTCTAAGACTGGGCCTCAGTGATATCAATGAAGCTTATATTGAACCACTCAAGGTTAATCTATAACATTGATTTATGATCAGATGTGAACACTGTTACCTGTTAAGTGTGAGTCTTCATTTACTATAGCTGTACTGTGAGCAAATTCAGGTTTGCCAAGTGTTGGGCTTTATTTTCATGTCTTATCCACAGCAATGCTTCATGATGCCTCAATCTTTAGGAGTAATAGGCGGAAAGCCTAACAGCGCGCACTACTTCATTGGCTTTGTAGGTAAGCAAAGTTCTTCACGTTAAACCTATAAAAAGTCTGTTCTCAACTGGTGGATCATGATCCAAAATGGTTTACCGGTCCTTCTGATAAGAATCTAAGATACTAAATGCAAAAAATATGATCATGCAACTAATGATTTATAGTAGTTTGGATAGCAAAATAAATGAATGAATACGTTTCCCATACCTTTTGTTATTGGCAGAACCAAATATTGTGTGCGAATCAATATCTACGGTATTTTGCCGCAAATTCATATGGCTTACTTGGTAGCTAGTAGTAGTAGTTGTCCTCAATTTTTTAAACCTAGGCCTAACTCTGTGTGAATGTACATCCAAGAATACATTAATTTAAATATGGCTTGTCAATCACAGTGTGCTTAATGCTATGAATAATATTTTTAAATTGTTCATATTATACTTTTATTTTAATACAATTACATTTTTCTTTAATTGTGTAAGCACTACTGTTTAACTTGGACTCTGGGAGGTTTATCTGTGTACTATAGATGATGTAATTGTTAAATGTCGAATGGCAGCATATTGTGTCTCAAACGGCGTCATTATCTTTTCTTATTGATGGCGCCCTGCAGGTGATGAGCTCATTTATTTAGACCCCCATACAACTCAGCCGGCTGTGGACCCAAGTGAATGCTCTCAGTTCCCAGATGACTCCTACCACTGCCAGCACCCTCCCTGCCGAATGCACATCTGTGAGCTTGACCCCTCCATTGCTGTTGTAAGTAGAGCTCGACGCAGAAGAAACAAATTATTAATTTCAGTATCATTTACGTCCACCCAGTAGTACTCAACTGATTAACCCATTTAATTTTAAGCGCCAAATCAGCATATTATAATGATTTCTGAAGGATCATGTCGTGATATTGGCTGTAATCACATTATATTTATGTAATACACATTATATGTGTATGTAGAAGTACTGTTAAAGTAACAATTATTGCATGAACCCCCGGTTTCACAGACAAGGCCTACGCCTAATCCTAGACTACAATGCATGTTTAAGCGGTTTTAACTCAAAGCAATTTGCACTGGAATATCTTAATTTCATTGTTGTAAGTGCCATTGTTTCGTCTCAAGATGCACAGCAATGTTTTTTTCTAAGGCACGTTTATAAAAGCTACTTAAAGGTGCACCACCCACCGCTCACCCCTCCCTTTCGAGAAGCTACAGTGGCCGACACAGGATAAAGATGTCGTCGTCTGAGACAATAGAGATTAGCTAGTTTGTCCGTTCAAGGCTACTGTAGAAACATGACAAAATGGCGACCCGTGGTGTATGCAAAAAGAAACGGCTCATTCTAAGGTAATAACAAAATAACGGTTCATTATGCAAGGTCTTTATACACCACTGAAAACATAGTCATGTATATTATATTGCACGTCTGTCAATAGATCCTCATAAATATTACACACTGCACCTTTAAATATCCTAATTAAACTAGGGCCTAATCCTGGCTTAATCTAAGCCCTGTCTGTGAAACCAGGCCAAAGGGAAATATGTATTTTATTCTTGGATTACTCAAAAGAGTAAACTTGGAAAACCTTGGGATTAAATTGGTAAATATAGTTGTTAGGTGTCAACAAAAAGAAGCAATTTCCTTTGAATAACAATTGTCAAATGTTGTCCATCAGGGCTTCTTCTGTCAAACAGAGGATGATTTTGATGACTGGTGTGCACAGATTCGGAAGGTACTCAATCCAAAAATGACTTAATTTTTTTTTTCGTATTCTCCGTTCATGTTTGTGCCTCTGGTTCAATTTGGTTTTTCCCTTGTACAGGTTTCCAACTGTAGAGGTCTTCCTATGTTTGAATTAGTAGACAGTCAGCCATCTCATCTAATTTGCACCGATGTACTTAATCTTACTCCAGGTAATCTCTTATACTGCTTGCTCACAGATTCAGAATTCTAAGATTTACGTTTATAAATACACATTATATGTTCTTTTTCCTCAACAGACTTTTCGGATTCAGACCGGCTCGAGCGCTTCTTTGATTCTGAGGACGAAGAATTTGAAATCCTGTCTTTGTGAAGAACAGTTGCATTTGCCAGACTTTCAGAGTTCTGTGGTAAAGCCTCCTCAGAGGAAAGAGAAGAATACCATTGACGTCCAAGGCCACTGTGGAATAGTCACCTGCGTCAAACACACAGCTTTCTTCTTTAACAGCTATACTGACTGCTCTCTGTCAACCTGAGTGAGCCGAGGTCAGGTTTCATGGTCACAGGCACTCAGGACCATCAGTATATATGTACTTTGTTGCATTTGTGTATCCATATTGAGTCTTAACGCTATAGATTAATTTTTTAGTGATATGGTGCCTTTTTACCCCCTTAACTTTAACACAGGTTTGCCATAACACATTTTATGATTTTGGTTAGGAGACCTGCAAATCAATTTGATTTAGCATTTACTCTCAACCAATGAAAGTCAGTGAATTTTGGACCTGTAACAAATTGTAAATGACAACCAAGGAAGGTTGGGCATTTGCAGACTGGGTAGGATTGCTTGTGTAATTATACAAGAATGATTTTGTCTTCATGTTTAAAATCTCTGTACACAAGTTTATTTTATGAATATTTATTTAATCATTAAAAAATAAAAAATGCCAAGATATAACTTTTCTTAGGTTTTTCCACTATTAAACAGTGACAGAAAAACAAAAGAAAGTCAGAGCAGGTGGAGATCTGTTCACCTCCACAGCTCTCCAACTGGCTGATTCTCGGCTGAACTGATGATGTCTTCACTCAGAGACTTAATATCGTTGTGCACCTCTTCTATGGTCCTTGCAGCATCAATCACCTAGACGAAAGACAGAAGATAAACTAATTCAAAAGATAGTTATTATTGTAAATGTACAATAATTAGGATTACACTAAATAAATCACCTTCCAGTTGACCGACGAATCTTTCATGAGCGCTTCAAACCTTTGCTGAACTGTGCGCTGGAAAGCGTTCGTCTCATACCGTTCTATTCCATATTCTCCTCGGTTTGCTGCCATGCTAGGACTGAGCTGCAGAAACATCACCAGGTCTGGTTTTGGAAGGCCCACATCTGGATTCATGCACCACTCCAGAGAGAAGCCCTGAACATATAAAACAATTAAATTATTGTCTCTACATCTGCTCAGATTTAGATCCTGTTAACTGTTCCCCCCAAAAATCTGAAAAATAACTTATTTTCAGAATAAACAATATATTTAAAAAAGTTTGGGGTTTGTAAAAATGTTTTGCTAACACTTTACAATAAGGTTCCATTAGTTAATGTATCAACTACCATGAACTAATAAAACATTTGTTACAGTATTTATTCATCTTTTTTAATGATAGTTAATACAAATCCAGCTGTTCATTGGTTGTTCGTGTCAGTTAAGTGCATTAACTAATGTTGACACTTGATTTTAATAATGTAATTAGTAAATGCGTACATTAACATACATGTTTTATTAATAAATGCTGTAGAAGTATTCATTCTTAATTCATGTTAACTAAAGTTAAGTAATGAAACCTTATAGTTGAGTGTTACCAGTGTTTTTGAAAGAAGTCTCTTATGCTCACCAAGGCTGCATCAAAAATCCAGTAAAACATTGTGATATGATCTTTTAAAATAAGTAACTTTTCTATTTTAGTATTAGAAAATATAATTTATTCCTGTGTCAAAGCTGATTTTTCTACAGTCGTTAATCCTGCATCACATGGTCCTTCAGAAATCATTCTAACATGTAAACATTTCTTGACAGATCAATGTTGAAAACTGCTTCATGTTTGTGGAAAATGTGATACATGTTTAGAATATAAAAGTCTTACTGACCTCAAACTTTTGAATGGTAGTGAACATACTAATACATTAATACAATTAATTGTATATTATTAAAGAAAAAATATTCTCCCTGTACATGTTAAAGTTACACAATACGTAACAATAACACTCACAGGTTTGGCACTAGTAAAAGCCACTCCTGAAAACGCATAGCGGTCCACCACAAGATTAATCCCTTCTTCCAACTTCTGTTTCATCAGAGGCCTGAAGTCAGAAAACAGAGACTGATTGGTTGACAGATTGATCTACTTAATGGATCATAAATCAATGAAACGTTCCTGTGCATGCACTTTACTGGGATTAACAATAATTCTGTCTGGAGTGATAACCTACACCATTTCCCATCGGTTTGCAGAAAACAGCAGGTGAACAGTGTGATCCTCCAGGTTACTCTTCTTCTCTAGATATGAACTGATGAGCTGACCAATCTTAGTGGTTCTGTCTGTATAGAAAACATCAGTAATCATCAGTACAAGAAATACAACATTGAACATTTACAAGGCTGTCTCAAAATCTTATGAGCTGCCATGCATTAAGTTAGTTAGAAGTAAATTATGTTTTCTGCTATTTTTTATTACGTTCATTTATTTATGTTGTCTAGGTAACTTAGGTAGCTCACTGACTGGGTTTTTGAGACGGATTTATTGATTTCACAAGTTGCACAAATGTTTTATAAACATAAGAGCTGCAAAAAGAGCGGGAATGCTTGCCCATCACGTTATTATTTCAGAGTCTGTCTAGGTAAAGCTCCACAAACAGGGTTTCACCTGGAAACCGCATAATTTCTGCCGGTCGTCCGCTCTGCTGTAGCGCCTGCACAAGTTTTTGGCATTGTGTGGTTTTCCCAGCTCTGTCAACTCCTTCCAGAACAATCAAAGCTCCTCTTCTGCAAGACATGGCTCTTGAAAACAACCGAAAAGGTGGAACACGAACAGTAGGCAGGAAATACTGACAATGGTTAGCAAATCATTCCTAGGCCGTTATCTCTTTACGCGGTACTTTTCTGAAAAAGAAACCAGAACCACCCCCAAACAGTAGTATCGTCCTCCCACTTCTACGGTGCCCTCGAAGGGACAAGTGTGATTCCCTCGAAGGGAAAAATGTGATTCTTCACGAATCTGTCAGTAAGGACCTGGTGAGGACAAGACATGAGACACGAGTTATAATATAATAACATATTATATTATTCATGTATTTGCTTACGCAATGTATAATGAAGTACCAATATTTATTGTAAGCATTTGTGCCTTTAATGGATTTGTTTAATGCCTGAATGTAGTACATCAGCACATCAACATGCAAGTTATTTAGATGAAAATGTTATATATTAACAACATTTTATCTTCCAAACCATGTCTACTTTACCTAAATACACTTTTATAAACGTACAAATGTTAGTTTTCGCGAGAATTTGCATATTCCTTCATTTGGCCGTGCGTGTCACGTCATGTCCGGACAAGTCAGCTTGTGGCGATTTAGATCAGTGGGTGCAGCCAACGAGCATTTAAGATATTAGGATTAGATTTATTTTTATTTATTATTTTAAATGTTTTACTAATTTAATAGAAAAAAGTTGGCCAGATTTAGCCAATGAGGTGCAACTGCAATGGGAGAATTGGATGTGCATGATGCAGCCAGGCCTTGGATTGTGAACCTGGAGTCTGTAGAAAACTGTGGTTTGTTTTTTCAATCTGTCAAATATACATTTCAACAAGCTTTTGTTTAGCTGGCTTTTTTTTTTTTTTTGCATTACCAGGGAAAACATGTTTTGTTGCAATAGCAAGATCTGCATTCTCTGATGAGCCTCAGAAGTTCCGCACAGCCCCAAATCCTGCAAAACTACCTGAACAATTTTAAGAGAGGTTTGGAGCTACATGAGGTGAGTAAATGAACATACTTTTATTGTGCATTTGTTTATTTGGGGACATTGCAAGAACCACATTATAAAATTGAAATGTTTTCTGTTTTTTGCAAAACAGAAAATACACAGAAAATAACAGAACAACGGCCAGCTTACAAAAATTCCAGTTCTTTCCTTTATTCATCAGAAAAATAAAACCTTAAAGAAGAAAAATACAACAAGTTGATGTTGTATTATAGCAGTTCTTCAATTCTTCAAAAGTAACATAACTATTGTTGGCCTGCTACTTTTCCCTCATTTTTAAGTACAGTAATAAGCTAAAGTAATATGCAAATGATGTGTTTCATTTTTTAAAGAGGGTGTTTTCTCTAAAAACAATTGAAAGCCACTGATATCGGGTTAAAAATCTGGATTTATTGATGAGCAGTCAAGCTGTCAGATTCTGCTCTTGTGGCAGTGTTTAAGAGCATCAGCCAAGGCCTCCAACACCATGTCCACATTGGCCTTGCTGCTGTTACATCCCATCAGTCCCACACGCAAAACCTGTAAAATAACACGATAGACAAAACATTTACAGTACATTTACAATTACTGACCCATGCGTCTCTTTAACACACTATCCCCCGGTTTCACAGACAAGGCTTAAGCTAAAATCCAAGTCTGAGCTGTTTTAACTGAAAGCAACTTGCACTGACATATCCTAAATTATGTCAGA
The DNA here is from genome assembly GCF_949357685.1 of Gobio gobio. Classification (NCBI taxonomy): domain Eukaryota; kingdom Metazoa; phylum Chordata; class Actinopteri; order Cypriniformes; family Gobionidae; genus Gobio; species Gobio gobio. The sequence goes on along the minus strand of NC_137110.1, from coordinate 24,549,506 downwards.
GTCATTGTTTTGTCTCAAGATGCACACCAGTAATGTTTTTTTTTTTATTTCTAAAGCACATTTATAAAAGTTCTAATTGAACTAAGCCTAATCCTGGCTTAATCTAAGCCCTGTCTGTGAAACCAGGCCTATATCAATGTGCTGGGAATGGTTTGATGTCATGGCATCTGTCAGTTATGATGAATCGAATCCAATAGCTTCTCACCATTCCGGCAGACGGTCCCAGACCCCCAGAGATTTCAATGTTAAAGGTCTTCATAATGTACCCTGTGATTTCCCGCCAGTCGTATCCTGGGGGAGCTACTATTGTGGTCACTGTTGGCAGTCTTGCTTTCTGTAAGACACAAGAAGTTCATTTCAGAACAGGTAATACTATAGTTACACCAATTTGATATGTATGCTATGTGAGTTTTGTTTTGTAATTTGAGGCTCCTTTTCTTCTACCAACCTTATCCTGCACAAACAATTTTAGGCCCATTTCTTCTAAGCCTTTATGGAAGTACTCTGCAACCTCTTTGTGTCGTTTCCATGAGTTTTCAAGACCCTATAAAAAATATGTGGCAAACAAATCAAAATCAAGACATAAATTTTTCCGTATTCTTCAAAATATCATCTTTTTGTGTTCAGCAGAAGAAAGAAATTCATACAGGTTTGGAACAACTTGAGTGCGAGTAAATGACAGAATTTGAATTTTTGGGTGAACTACTAATTTTATTAATGGATATTAAATATATTTCATTATAAGGTGTGTATGTATGTATATATATATATATATATATATATATATATATATATATATATATATATATATATATATATATATATATATATATATATATATATATATATATATATATATATTATTATTTTTTTTAATATATATTTTAAATATTTTTTTACATACAGTGTTGGGGAAAGTTACTTAGAAAAGTAACGCATTACAATATTGCATTACCCCCTCAAAAACTGAGTTACTTAGTGACTTTTTTGTGTTACTTTTTCTCACCTGGGCTGGGCTTGTTTTTTTGTTTTTTATAACAAAAAAGTTATATTTTTGTGCAAACGTAAAGATCTCTTCATACCAAAATTTCAATTATAAGCCGCAGGCTGATGTAAAAATGCAAATTCACGCATGAACAGTAGAGGGCGCAGCTCTGATCTGCTGTGCTGCCATTCTGGATAATGGAAGAATAGGATGCAGTAGAAAAAAAGTTTTACCAATAAAAACTAAAAATCTAGTAATTTTTGCTCATGGTTTAACTGAATCATCAACGGTCAGCAGCAAGACATTGGTCAATAAAGGTAGATTAAATGCATACACATATTTGTTTTATTTAACATTTAATTATTGGAGGAAGTTAGCATAGTACTCTGATTTTGCATTTGACTGATTTTATTCATTTTGAGGAGTACTGAATCTTTATTGTGCAAGTGAGGTTAGTAAATAAATGCTCACATTTTGTGTAGAACTAAAATAACATGTTTACACACAATGCCTCTGCACTTACTGAGATATTTTGTTGTAAATTTGAAAAGTAATTTCTTTATTCTTTATATAAAGTTACTTTACTAGTTACTTTACTTAAAGTAATCTGATTACGTAACTCAAGTTACTTGTAATGTGTTACCCCAACACTGTGTATATATATATATATATATATATATATATATATATATATATATATATATATATATATATATATATATATATATATATATATATATATATATATATATACATACTACTCCAAGTTCATTTTCATTAGAAAGAGGTTTAGAGCAAATTCATGTGCAAAAATGGTATGCAATTATATTGTGGTTTTGACAGCTTAATAATAAAATATGTTGTCAAAAACTGTTATAGATTTCATTCATTAGATGCATTATTCCTTATAATTCTCAGATTTACTAATTCATGTTTTTGGTTGTTTTGCGCTTCAGTTCAGATGAAAATATATTAACGTCAGGAAAAAAAATGAAAATGTGAGTAATAAAGGCAGAATAAGATCTTACAGTCTCTGCGAGGATGGCTAGACTTTCCCGCAGACTGTAGAAAGAAGTTATAGGTCCGGTGTGGTGATAACTGCACAAACAACAGTCACAGCAACTTTATAAAATATGCGCAATATTCTTTCATTGTTTAGTGACAGAGAATTTACTTCATTGGTCTATATTTATTATTGTTTTGGTCTGCTTTGTTTTATCATAACATTTTAGGCCTCTGTTTAATGATCTAATTATTTCAGTGCTTGATAAAAGTGGTCCTTACGCGCGTACAGCCTTGCCATCACAACCCCAATAATTTGCCAACCAGCTCATGTCCAAGAAGTAAGAGATTGGTTTTGTCCTTCTGTGAAATATTTTCCGGCTGTTTTGACAAAAAAAGAAGCATTATAGAGATTTGTTTCCCCCCAGAGAATAATGTAAAAAAGCTTGGAGCTGTTTTGTCTCACCATGCTCTCTCACTGAAGGAGATTGGTGCAGTTCCTGGAGGGGCGTTCAAGACCTTCTGAGAGCCAGTATACATAATGTCAATACCTAGAAATACAAATTGCACATCTTAAATCATGGACCCCAGGCAGTGATTGTGGTGCCAGAACGTGTAACGTGGTGATACCTTGCTCATCCATGCAGATAGGAGTACCTCCCAATGCTGCTACTGAATCAACCAGAAATAAACAGTTGTACCTGAGTGATAGAACAGAAAACAGAATAAACAATATATTTCACTCACACACACGTTTGTTTTACTATCTTTGTGGGGACTCTCCGTAGACATAGTGGTTTTTATACTGTTCAAACTGTATATTCTACCCCCTTACACTACCCCTACCCCTACCCATCAGAAAACGGAAAACTTTCAAAAAACTCATTCTGTATGATTTATACGCTTGTTTCCTCATGGGCTCCTCAATTTAGGTCCCCACGGTGACAAGAGTCCCCATGAGTCAGTGTGCATTCAGGTTGAAAAAGAAAAACACGAAAAAACACACACAAACACCCCTATCTATCCATCCATCTAATCCAAACAACTCATCGCTCCTTTCCTCCATCCAATTCAAACACTTCAGTCTCCATCCAACCATCCATCCATCTCATTCAAACACCTCATCCGTCCATCCCATTCAAACACCTCAGTCACCATCCATCTCATCCAAACACCTCATCCCTCCTTTCGTCCATCCCATTCAAACACATCAGTCACCATCCATCTCATCCAAACACCTCATCCCTCCTTTCGTCCATCCCATTCAAACACCTCAGTCACCATCCATCTCATCCAAACACCTCATCCGTTCATCCCATTCAAACACCTGTTTCCTCCAGCTGGCCATCCCATTCAAAAACCTCAGTCTCATCCATCCATCCATCTCATTCAAACACCTCATTCGTCCATCCCATTCAAACACCTCAGTCTCATCCATCCATCCATCTCATCCAAACACCTCATCCGTCCATCCCATTCAAACACCTGTTCCCTCCATTCGTCCATCCCATTCAAACACCTCAGTCTCCATCCATCCATCCATCCATCTCATTCAAACACCTCATCCGTCCATCCCATTCAAACACCTCAGTCTCCATCCATCCATCCATCCATCCATCTCATTCAAACACCTCATCCGTCCATCCCATTCAAACACCTCAGTCACCATCCATCTATCTCATCCAAACACCTCATCCGTCCATCCCATTCAAACACCTGTTCCCTCCATTCGTCCATCCCATTCAAACACCTCAGTCTCCATCCATCCATCTCATTCAAACACCTCATCCGTCCATCCCATTCAAACACCTCAGTCACCATCCATCTCATCCAAACACCTCATCCCTCCTTTCGTCCATCCCATTCAAACACCTCAGTCACCATCCATCTCATCCAAACACCTCATCCCTCCTTTCGTCCATCCCATTCAAACACATCAGTCACCATCCATCCATCTCATCCAAACACCTCATCCGTCCATCCCATTCAAACACCTCAGTCACCATCCATCCATCTCATCCAAACACCTCATCCGTTCATCCCATTCAAACACCTGTTTCCTCCAGCCGGCCATCCCATTCAAAAACCTCAGTCTCATCCATCCATCCATCTCATTCAAACACCTCATCCGTCCATCCCATTCAAACACCTCAGTCACCATCCATCTATCTCATCCAAACACCTCATCCGTCCATCCCATTCAAACACCTGTTCCCTCCATTCGTCCATCCCATTCAAACACCTCAGTCTCCATCCATCCATCCATCCATCCATCCATCCATCCATCCATCCATCCATCTCATTCAAACACCTCATCCGTCCATCCCATTCAAACACCTCAGTCACCATCCATCTCATCCAAACACCTCATCCCTCCTTTCGTCCATCCCATTCAAACCCCTCAGTCACCATCCATCTCATCCAAACACCTCATCCCTCCTTTCGTCCATCCCATTCAAACACATCAGTCACCATCCATCCATCTCATCCAAACACCTCATCCGTCCATCCCATCCAAACACCTCATCCGTCCATCCCATTCAAACACCTGTTCCCTCCATCCATCCATCCCATTCAAACACATCAGTCTCCATCCAATGGATGATCTCATTCAAACACCTCATGCGTCCATCCCATTCAAACACCTCATTCACCATCCATCCATTTCATTCAAACACCTCATCCGTCCATCCCATTCAAACACCTCAGTCACCATCCATCTATCTCATTCAAACACCTCATCCGTCCATCCCATTCAAACACCTCAGTCACCATCCATCTCATCCAAACACCTCATCCCTCCTTTCGTCCATCTCATTCAAACACCTCATCCATCCATCCCATTCAAACACCTCAGTCACCATCCATCTATCTCATTCAAACACCTCATCCGTCCATCCCATTCAAACACCTCAGTCACCATCCATCTAATCCAAACACCTCATCCCTCCTTTCGTCCATCTCATTCAAACACCTCATCCATCCATCCCATTCAAACACCTCAGTCACCATCCATCTATCTCATTCAAACACCTCATCCGTCCATCTCATCCAAACACCTCATCCCTCCTTTCGTCCATCTCATTCAAACACCTCATCCATCCATCCCATTCAAACACCTCAGTCACCATCCATCTATCTCATTCAAACACCTCATCCGTCCATCTCATCCAAACACCTCATCCCTCCTTTCGTCCATCTCATTCAAACACCTCATCCATCCATCCCATTCAAACACCTCATTCACCATCCATCCATTTCATTCAAACACCTCATCCATCCATCTCATCCAAACACCTCATTCCTCCTTTCGTCCATCCCATTCAAACACCTCAGTCACCATCCATCTCATCCAAACACCTCATCCCTCCTTTCGTCCATCCCATTCAAACATATCAGTCACCATCCATCCATCTCATCCAAACACCTCATCCGTCCATCCCATTCAAACACCTGTTCCCTCCATCCGTCCATCCCATTCAAACACCTCAGTCTCCATCCAATGGATGATCTCATTCAAACACCTCATCCGTCCATCCCATTCAAACACCTCAGTTACCATCCATCCATCTCATCCAAACACCTCATCCGTCCATCCCATTCAAACACCTGTTCCTGCCATCCCATTCAAACACCTCAGTCACCATCCATCCATCTCATCCAAACACCCCATCCATCCATCCCATTCAAACACCTGTTCCCTCCATCTGTCCATCCCATTCAAACACCTCAGTCTCCATCCAATGGATGATCTCATTCAAACACCTCATCCGTCCATCCCATTCAAACACCTCAGTTACCATCCATCCATCTCATCCAAACACCTCATCCGTCCATCCCATTCAAACACCTGTTCCTGCCATCCCATTCAAACACCTCAGTCACCATCCATCCATCTCATCCAAACACCCCATCCATCCATCCCATTCAAACACCTGTTCCCTCCATCTGTCCATCCCATTCAAACACCTCAGTCTCCATCCATCCATCCATCTCATCAAACACCTCATCCGTCCATCCCATTCAAACACCTCATTCACCATCCATCCATTTCATTCAAACACCTCATCCGTCCATCCCATTCAAACACCTGTTCCTGCCATCCCATTCAAACACCTCAGTCACCATCCATCCATCTCATCCAAACACCCCATCCATCCATCCCATTCAAACACCTGTTCCCTCCATCTGTCCATCCCATTCAAACACCTCAGTCTCCATCCATCCATCCATCCATCTCATTCAAACACCTCATCCGTCCATCCCATTCAAACACCTCAGTCACCATCCATCCATCTCATTCAAACACCTCATCCGTCCATCCCATTCAAACACCTCATTCACCATCCATCCATTTCATTCAAACACCTCATCCGTCCATCCCATTCAAACACCTCAGTCACCATCCATCTATCTCATTCAAACACCTCATCCGTCCATCCCATTCAAACACCTCAGTCACCATCCATCTCATCCAAACACCTCATCCCTCCTTTCGTCCATCTCATTCAAACACATCATCCATCCATCCAATTCAAACACCTCAGTCACCATCCATCTCATCCAAACACCTCATCCCTCCTTTCGTCCATCCCATTCAAACATATCAGTCACCATCCATCCATCTCATCCAAACACCTCATCCGTCCATCCCATTCAAACACCTGTTCCCTCCATCCGTCCATCCCATTCAAACACCTCAGTCTCCATCCAATGGATGATCTCATTCAAACACCTCATCCGTCCATCCCATTCAAACACCTCAGTTACCATCCATCCATCTCATCCAAACACCTCATCCGTCCATCCCATTCAAACACCTGTTCCTGCCATCCCATTCAAACACCTCAGTCACCATCCATCCATCTCATCCAAACACCCCATCCATCCATCCCATTCAAACACCTGTTCCCTCCATCTGTCCATCCCATTCAAACACCTCAGTCTCCATCCAATGGATGATCTCATTCAAACACCTCATCCGTCCATCCCATTCAAACACCTCAGTTACCATCCATCCATCTCATCCAAACACCTCATCCGTCCATCCCATTCAAACACCTGTTCCTGCCATCCCATTCAAACACCTCAGTCACCATCCATCCATCTCATCCAAACACCCCATCCATCCATCCCATTCAAACACCTGTTCCCTCCATCTGTCCATCCCATTCAAACACCTCAGTCTCCATCCATCCATCCATCCATCCATCTCATTCAAACACCTCATCCGTCCATCCCATTCAAACACCTCAGTCACCATCCATCCATCTCATTCAAACACCTCATCCGTCCATCCCATTCAAACACCTCAGTCACCATCCATCTATCTCATTCAAACACCTCATCCGTCCATCCCATTCAAACACCTCAGTCACCATCCATCTCATCCAAACACCTCATCCCTCCTTTCGTCCATCTCATTCAAACACCTCATCCATCCATCCCATTCAAACACCTCAGTCACCATCCATCCATCTCATCAAACCACCCCATCCATCCATCCATCCATCCCATTCAAACACCTGTTCCCTCCATCTGTCCATCCCATTCAAACACCTCAGTCTCCATCCATCCATCCATCCATCCATCTCATTCAAACACCTCATCCGTCCATCCCATTCAAACACCTCAGTCACCATCCATCCTTCCTTGATATATTTCCTTTTGAAACAGAAAGTTTGGTAAGGATATGTTGAATGGCGCACTTTTTAAAAATATTTTTTTACTTTTTTAAGCTACGTCACAGCCTCCAACCATGATTTGGATAAAAAAGTGCCTGCTAAATGGATAAATATAAATGATTTACTACTTGTTAGTCATGGCAGAATGTACTATGTGGAGGAACATTCTCATTCAAGACAGCATGTGATTGGACAAAAATCTGTGTAGCGCAACATGAGTCTCAATAATTTTTTTTTAAACAAGTTTTCTCAGAAGAGGAAGACTGTTGCATCTGCTAAAGGTTAATTTTAAGATGACATCAAAGTTAGTAAAATAGACTAAAAGCCGAAAACACTCATTATGATTTCAGTCTTAATCTGAAGCATATTGAGAAATCAAAGCTCTATTCATGAGGAGATGTCTCACTTGTGGCAAAGGTCACCTATGCCATCTATGGGGTGGACCACTCCTGTGGAGGATTCTCCATGTGTGAGGAAGAACACCACTGGACTGTATTTGTCTAATGCCTTCAAAACAGAACAACCGTTGTTAATCATATATAGTTAATACATAAGTGGTTAATAAAACATAATTTTTACCTGCTCAATTTCCTCATTTGTAAAGTACCCACCAGCCGCGGTTACAACTGTGTTCACCTTGGCACCTGTTGAAGAGTGTTCGATATATGAATTGATGTTCTGAATCACCTTTATAACTCTCAGTTCCAGGTTTTCTACTAAAAGCAGAATCGGTACCTATCCTTTCAGCAATGTCCGCAGCCCTCTCCCCCCATATGCCATTGACAGCTATGAGAACACTATCTCCGGGCTCCAGTGAGTTAAAGATGGCACACTCCATAGCAGCATGACCCGGCCCACTCACAGCCAGAGTCACTCGGTTTTGGGTCTGAAACGCATACTGAATGCCACTCTTGATCTGATTCATTATCTGAAAGAAAATTGAGCAAATTTCATCCATATAGCTATTAATTATGACAGGATTATATTTATTAAAATCTCTTATAAACAAGCTACTTTACCATTTTTTTTCCCAACAGGTACTATGTCACTAACCACATCCCAGTCATTTTACTTACTTATGTTGCAGTTGTTTAAATTGATATAGTTCACTCAAAAATGAACGGTCATCATTTCACCCTCATGTCATACCAAATCTATATGACTTTCTTTCTTTAGTGGAACAAAAAGGAAGATATTTTGAAGAATGTTGGTAACCAAACCGTTTTGATCATATGAGACATGTCTCAAAATATTGTCTTTTACTGTATGTTCCACAGAAGAATAGAAGTCATACAGGTTTTAAACAACATGAGCATGATGATCAATTTTTGTTGAACTATCCCAATGATTAAAAATGATAAAGCGTCATTTATTGTATATAAGTGAATGCCTAAATGGTCCCTATATGTATTTAATGATCACATGTACTGTATTACCTCAATGGTTTCTGCATGCAGGTGGCCCAGCATGGGCTGTGCTCCGGCTGCTGAGATCCGTGCGGGTACATTGGATGGTCCTGGTCCGAGCATAAGCCGTTTGGGGACATGGAAAGGCTGTAACAGACATTCCGGTGGAAGAACAGACAGAGAGGACATAATGCTGCGGGTACACTGACAGACTGAGGCAATGGTTAACTGATGTAAACTGTGGGCAAACCTTTCACCTGTTGGCCAATCATCTCACTACGAGTCCTGACATGCGTACAGCCAACAGTGCAGCGGAGCAGTGACAGCAGCTGTTTAATTTACTAACATTTCATTCACTTTAGATTATATTTAAACTTTGTTAACTAAGATCTTAAATCGAGTTTTAGGTCATCATTTTTAACTTTAAAACACAAATTAATTGAATACAAAAGCAAATTTGTACAATAGCATTAATTCATTATTCCAGCATATTTTTATATGTAGTTGGACATTCAGTGTGTATAATACTTTGACAATGTCTGCTCACAAAAACAACAGCAAACCACAAATGTCAGTTTAATTTCACAGATAAATATTTTTCAAAATTCTTTATTACATTTAAATCAGCAAAGCAAGCTTAAATTCACAGTTTTGCTCTGAAGCTGGGTTAAACATTAGTTACTTAAACTTTGCAGTGATGTAACACAATTTTATTTACATTTCCTGAAGAAACAAACAATTGCAATAGAGCTTTAACAACATTGCACATTAACAATATTCATTATTAATTAACTAATGAAAATGCCAAAAAATGCACCATATTAATTGTTTAAGACCCCAGGATTAAGAACCCCTGGTCTAAGTAAGAGACCACATCTATTTTAATAGATCAAAAATATATTTAACATTTATGTAAGGCAAGGCAAGTTTATTTATTTAGCACATTTCATACACAAGGGTAATTCAAAGTGCTTTACACAGAAAATGAATGAAAATATTCATAAAATAATCAGTTTATTTTTCCAAATTTTATAATAATTATAAACAAAAGCTTCTATTAAAGGATAACTCAGCTTAATAATCCGCTCCAAAATTCTATGAAAAATGTTGCATACTTAAAAAGATATTTTGACGAATGTTGGTAGCAAACTTTCATTCACTTTCATTGTATGGACAAAAAATACAGTGGACGTCAATGAGAATTGAAACCGGTTCGGCTGTCGATACTATCGATATTTTATTTTAATGGATGGTACTGTCGATATTTTATTTTATGTTCCACAGAAGAAACAAAAGTCTGGAATGACATGAGGGGGAGTAAATTATGACAGAATTAAAAATGTTAAGGTTAAGGTTAATTATGTTAATTTTTAAATGTATTATTATTAATAATAATGTTTGTTTGCAATGTTTGTGTAAAGTGTTACCCAAAGCATTTTGGAATATTTATTTAGATATGTAATGAATGTGCTTCATGTGCTTTGTTTACAAAGGTGCCGGTGTCTTGTGCTGAATAAAGAGATGCTTCCCTAGAGGCTGAGAGCTGAAAGAGCCATGACTGTAAACCACCCTCCCTCGGACTATAGTGCCCTTCACCTTTCCTCGCAGAGCAAGGCCAAGGTAAGGAGTCAGCTGAAAAGAGAGAAAAAGTAACAATTATACAAGTATATTAAATACCATATTGGTTAATGTAAAATTTTACCTACCTTGTTTTTGTGATGTATGTTGCCTTCTTTCACCTAAGAAATGACACACATTCACTTGCAGGCTCCAAAAAGCTTTCAGTGTATTTATAGATGAACACAGAATTATCTTGCTGTCAGTCATTTTGAGCATCTCAGCTCAACCCCCTTGAGTGAATCCCACTCTTTCTCACCGTAAACTCTTTTTCTGGATCCCAAATGACTAAGTCTGCATCGTGACCTGGAATGAGACTCCCTTTTTGGTTGTCAAGGCGACAGAGTTGAGCAGGTTCTTTACACAAGAGTCTCACTGCATCAGAAAACGAAAATCCTCTTTTAGAAGCTGATGTCCAGAACAAAGATAGACCTGTTGGTAAACAGCTAGATGAATGGAAATTGGAAAGAAATGGAAGTTTTTGCTAACTTGTAATATATGAAACACTCTTGAATTTGATCATTTAACTTACAGAACCATACATTTCTCCATAAATTAAATTGATCGTAACATTGGATCTAATTCCAGTTGCAATAACAGACAAAATTCACAGTTCAAGCAGGAAAAAAATAAGTGAACCCAGTAAGTTGATACCCAGCTATCAGGGAACGTTCTAAGAATTAATGTTCTGCCAAGGTTCTCTCAAAGTCATGTACAAACATTCTTCCAGTAACCTTGATAGAAGATCTGTTTTAAGTTATCTGGTCTTAAATGATGTTCTCAAAAATGTGATTTATACATTGTTCATGGAACATTTTGTGTATATTCGTCTAACATTTATTTACATTTTTTTATATACATTTCCATAATGTTTGCGAAGTGATTAAATGGAACGTTTCCTTAACGTTCAAATAACCAAAATAAAAATTCGGGTAACTACTGATTTTTGGTAGTAACCTACCACAGCAAACTATTTGCAGATCAGACCTTGAATTATAAATTCAGAATTATGCTTTGGAGGTCAAAGAGGTCAGGACTCTGACCGGGTCACACCAGAAGGCATATTTTCTTTTGCTGAACTTGTGTTATTGATTTACTCCTGATCTTTGGATCGTTGTCCCGTTGCACCCAACTTTCTTTTGCACTTCAATTGGAAGACAAATATCTCTCCACAAAATGTCCTGATAAACTTGGGCTTGAGCTTTCCTAGCAGTCCAGGACATGAAACTGCAAAGTAGCTCCAAACAATGTTGGTTAGGATGAGGTTTTGATGTTGGTGTGCGGTGTCGCTATCCTTAGCATTGTCATATTCTAGTCTTCGGTTTCATGTGTCCAGTAAATTTGGTCAGTATCACTGTGGAACACCCACGTTTGTGTTTTGTTTCTGCAAACTTGATCGTCAATTGATGTGATTTGATAAAGATCTGATTATTTTATGACCAAGTAATACTAAAATCCACACTAATCTCATACTTTATTCCTGTGACTGTAGATCTTTTGTCTGGGACTAGATTCCTGAACGTCAGTTTCTTAAAAGTTAATCATTAGTCTGATTGGTAAACTGTTGGTGGACCACTGTTTACCTCACACAGGACTTTGGCCATCATAAGACATACAGCGTGTGAGTGTATGAACGTATTGGGTACAATGACAGCCTACCAAACTGCAGAGAAGAGATCCCTCCCCACGCCTGCGTGAAATCGCCTCTGTCCAAACACTTCAGGTCAGGTGTGCACGGTGAATGATCTGACACAACCATATCAATCTCACCAGCTTTGAGTGCAGACCACAAGAGCTCCTGGCAAAGAAACAGATTCATTATACCCAGCAAGCAATTTTGTGTTTAAAAGATGTCTAATAGCCATCCAAACAACCCTGACGTCTAGGCTAAAACAAGGCAAAATTTGGGCTGTCAGTGAAATTGTAATAGTCGTCTAACCATAGCCCAAGAATAGACTAGTCGTCAAGAAGATGAATATGTCAAAGAAATGCAACCAAACACCTTTCAATCACTGTTGACTTTGCTTACATGATGGAATATCATACATCTTGCAAGTTATTTTGGCAAAAACGACATGTAACCAAATTCAAGGTTAGAAGATTTTGGCTAGAAGTGGGTTACTCATAGCTGGACTATATCGGGTCTATAGTTAACCGAGACTGTGAAATGACGGCTATTGCTTGCTGGGTAGTTAGAATGCACTAAAATCATGGTTTGTAGAAGTTCATGGGACTATCAGAAAATAGTTCAGGAATAGTTCACCCAAAATGAAAATTCTGTCATTATTTAGTCAGTCTCATGCTGTTTCAAACCTGTATGACTTTCTTTTGTGGAACACAAATAAGATCCATTTTGTAGCCTGGATTCCAGCCGCACTTAGCCCCGCCCACGACATTTGAGGTCGAGAAGGTCTGGACTTGATCTGTTGTGGAGCAACTATGCTTGAACCAGAGCTGTTCGGACCAATCAAATTGTCAGGGCGGGCTTTATACGATGATGGACAGATGCTCAACAGTAACGTAATCATCCACGTCACCAAAGCGCGCTTGGGTTGAATTAGTTCTAATCCTAAACGGAGAACTTGTACGTATATGCATTCACCTTTACTATTTCTCTCAAAAATGATGATCGTGTTGGTAAGTACTCCGTGTATACTTAAATGTGTTTTTACAATACCGGCAAAGATCGTTTACACTCGTCTTCTTCTTCTACTTCCAGCGTGCGTGTAGTGGAGTTTTGTCGACAACTATGCGTCGCTCTGTTGTTCTGATTGGTTGTAGGGCTATCCAATTGATTGCAGAGGCATTTTCTTTCCTGGTTCGGTTGAAATACGTCCCATAATCACAGCCCAATGGAGCAGTATCAGACTCATATTCTGACTAGAATTGAGGATGACAACGTCAGGCTATACATTTTGAAGAATGATGCAACTTTCAATGCAATTTCCAGTAATGGGAACTGGAGCTTTCAAGCTTCAAAATGGATGCAAATGTACCATGATAAATTTGTTAAAATAAATAAATTGAGTCCACATGGCTTGTGCTCTTTATTAGTATTCTAGTATTCTAAAAACTTTTTTTTTTAAACTTTCTATTTAATGAATCAATTGATTCAATTCACAAAACCTGTCAATTCATTTCCAAATGGGACTGATCTGGTTCTTGAGTGACAGCCCACTGGAGGGGAAGATTATCACTGGTCAAAAATGTAAATTACAGTCTGTTCCTCTCACAAAGCTATTGTTATTGATTCTTTTATGGTGCAGTTTTTATATCCTTTTTGGTGCTCATTAGTTGTAATTGGGAAATGACTGTGTGTGCATTTCTGTTTAAGTGTTGTTCATTTTTTGGTGAACTATTACTTCAACAAGTTGTTGTGTAATTAAAAGACTCTTTAAAATGGCTTTACTAACTTTTTTTGATCAACTTTTCAATTGAAAGTTTCTTTCAATCGGTTTCATTGGCTAAAATGTGTGTTTCTGATACCTGGTTGGCTGTGTCTCGTATCGGCGGGCAGCATTTGAACTGAGTGGCCCGTGCTGGGATGTTCTCTGCCGTTAGGTTAAGGTAGTGATGGGTGGTCTCCACAGTCAGCGGAGCTCCAGCCTTTCTTGCTGCCCTAATGAGCTCCAGAGGCTGGGCAGATGACAGGTGCACAATGTGGCATCGAACTCTGATAATAAGAACAGAACAGCTGACCTGTCATTTCTTGATTGGCTACTCTAGTCTGCAGAACAGTCATTAGATAATCAAAAGTTGAGGACTTTATCACCCTCATAGGTCTCATCATAACATACTGATACTGCAAGCAGAGCTGAGTGACGGTACGGATGGCCTCAAGCTCCATAATATCAGGTCTAGACCTCAGGAAGGTGGAATATTCATGTGGATCTGGGGAACAAGAGAAAAGCGGGAATTGCCATTTAGAAAAATAATACGTTCGTGATTTTCAGTATTTTATTAGCATTAAATGATCAAGCTCATACCCCCTTTCTCAGCCGCTGGATGCTGGACATCTCGCTCTGCATGAAACTATACCAAATAGGTGCATCATTACTGTAGAGCTAATTTTAAGTTCCATACCCAACAATTATTTTTTCATAATTCATATTTGTTGCTGCATACTAAATTATATCTGAACAGTTGTGACCCAATATGTTGCACCCTTTTGCCATAGGCACAGTGATTGTGATGTGATGTGAATCTCATCATGGCAGAAATGTTTCATGAAATCAGATATCAGGTTGAAATGACTGGGGCAGGCAGAATATGAGATGGCTCACCAGCAGAACGCTGTCTGTGCCCTGGAGCTGTTTCATAGCTGCGTGCAGATCAGCGTCACTCACATGAGGAAACTCATCCACTCCACTATGGATCAGAAAGCACTTAAATCCAGCCACACCAGCCTCGACCAGCGGCCTTAGCTCTAGCTGAGATGGATAAACAGATGGATGGGCAGGCAGACAAACAAAGACAAATAAAGTTTATTTTTCTTTATTGTAATAATGGCAACACATTATGCCAATAGATGGAGACAAGTGACTGTCTTTATGAGTGAATCAATGACTCGTTTACTCAACTGATTCGTTTAAAAAAGGCTGATTCATTAAGGAACTAAACCAGTGTATGTCCAATAAGTGTTCGAAATCGCATAGGTACTCCTTGTGAATACGATTGCATACATATATTATGAATATGTGTATGAATTAGTATTCATATTTGGATGCAGGCAAAGTCTATTAGAGAGAATCATTTAAAGGTCCCATGGCATTACATTTTCATTTTATGAGGTTTTTCAACATTAATATGAGTTCCCCTAGCCTGAATATTGTCCCCAAGTGGATAGAAATGTTGATCGGTGTAAAACCGAGTTCTGGCTGTCTTTCTCTGCCTTTGAGAAAATGACAGGCCAGACGAGCCAATCCTGAAGTCTCCTGGTTTGACGTCCAAGCAGGAACGGTTACCTCCCTTTCCCCCGCCCAGAGAATCTGACACACCCATGCAAACGCTCGAGAGAATAGAGATCATTGCTTGTGAACGAGTGAACGCTGGCAGTTTCTCAGTGTTTGGATGTACAAATGAAAACAGAAGTCTTTTTTCAGTTCCTTCTGATCTGTGATCAGTGATTTCTGATGTGTAGCTAATTATTTATTATTCGTGCACACGCAGCTCTCTCTCTCCAGACAGAACGGTGTTTTCGTGTTTTCTATCTTGTGAGTCAGTGTTTTTGTACGTCCTCGTCGCGTCTATCGGTTCTAAAATGTGCATACAGTCACGAGTTTCTGCTCAACATCGGCAGAGTCAGATCTTTAGAGATAAACTTCACACACGCCGAAGCTCGGGCTGCACTGGCCGGTGGCCTTCAACATCCCCGACCCCCAGTACTGCATCTGGCCCACAGCGGAGGCACCAAACGCGGCGTGAGATTTAGCAGAAGGGGGGTAAGCGTGAGCATATCCGGGCTAGCCAGCCTAGCCCCACAATAAACTGGATTACATTCGATTACTGCTGTTGTGTCTTTGTTTGCGCTGTGTACTCAACGCGCGTCACTGACGCTTTTATTTTATTTAAAAAAATAATGCTATTATCAACACTTACTTTTAACTCGTTCATCTCGACAGCTGTAATGGTACTTTGCATGTGTTACAAAGTTATGATGAAGACGGACTCGGTGTGACTGTGACTCGTGTTTATTCAGAACTCTCAGATACAAACACAATAAACTCGCGCTGACTGACAGCGCTCTCACAACTCAGTAGTTACTATAAATAACTTTGTTAGCAATAGCTCAGTCTCTGGTACATTAGTGATGTCCGGTTCGCGAACGATCTTTCTTTTGAACCAGTTCTTTTTAGTGAACCGAATCAGTTCACCAAATCGGACTGAATCGTTCTAAACGGTTCGCGTCTCCAGTCAGCGCTGATCCATAATTTACTAAAATTACTAACTTTCTGACATGAGTGACAGTCCCTCCGACTAGAAATAGACTAATAACCTGAAGTATATGCGGTAACTACAACAGTTCACTGATCTGAGACTGACAGAACTGATGTGAAGTGAACTCGGGACCATCCGTCTCTCTGGCAGCAGCTCGTGCCTGCTCGTCCCTCGTAGACCTCGTTAAACCACGCCCCCTCCGCTCATTTAAAATGCAAAGATGTCAGCCAATCACAACAGTGGGCGTTTTTACTGAAGTCTCACAGCAGACACGCCTCTTGAAGCAGGGCATTCAGCCACAGGGCAAACAGCAGTATAGAAAAAATGCCTTTTATTTCTAAATTATGACATTTTATGATGTAAAAGTTATACTAACAATATAAGTAGACCTCAGGAAACATTATAAAATAATAGAAAAATGCCATGCCATGGGACCTTTAATCAACTTATTCCTTACAAAAAAATAATGGCTGAGTCAAAGAGTAGGTACTTCTTTTGAATTAGAGCATACTTTGCGGCTATTAAAAATGATGTGCTATATAGTATTTGGATGCAGTCAAATCTTTTGGAGTGAATCTTTGTGGATGGAGTCACAAATCACATCATTTCTGAGTAGGTAATTATTTTGAAAAAAACTCACCCTCAAGTCATCCTAGGTGTATGTGACATTCTTTTTTTCAGACGAATACAATCGGAGTTATATTAATAAATGTCGTGGCTATTCCATGCATTATAATGGCAGTAAAAGGTAGCCCAAAATTTGAAAAGTGCATCCATCCATTATAAAAGTAATCCACAGGCTCTGGCCTTTTGAAGCGAAGTGATTCGTTTGTGTAAGAAAAATATCCATAT
This sequence comes from Gobio gobio, assembly GCF_949357685.1. Classification (NCBI taxonomy): domain Eukaryota; kingdom Metazoa; phylum Chordata; class Actinopteri; order Cypriniformes; family Gobionidae; genus Gobio; species Gobio gobio. The sequence goes on along the minus strand of NC_137110.1, from coordinate 24,532,023 downwards.
TTAAAACTTTATAAAGTAAAATATCTAGATTCAGCCAGACCGCCTTCGGTGTTCAACTTACGAAAAAAGCGGAACTGGCGCAACTTATGGCGTTGGGCGAAACGTAAGCGTTTTGAACTGCGAGAGGCCTTACATTTTCTTCGTAAATTGAATACGGAAGTCTGGCTGAAGCTAGATATTTTACTTTATAAAGTTTTAAATATGGATATTATTCTTACACAAACGCATCGCTTCGCCTTGATTAACCCCTGGAGCCTTGTGGATTACTTTTATAATGGATGGATGCACTTTTTTGGGCTTCAAATTTTGGGCTGCCTTTCACTGCCATTATAATGCTTGGATTAGCCTGAACAAAGAATGTCTTGGATGGTCAAGCCTAGGATGGATTGAGGTTGAGTAAATTATGGGATAATTTTCATTTTGGGTTAACTATCCCTTTAAAAAGTATGTGCTACTCTATATAGAATGAATGTGTGTAGTATGAATTTGTATGCATGAAGTGTGAAACATGCAGATTTGGAGTTTAGATGCAGCTGATGGCTTTTATAGTGAATCAATGATCAATCATTTACTCAACCAATTCATTTAAAAACGCTGATTAATTCAGAAATGAAACCAAGTGTGTGCAGTGGCTGATTCTGCTTTGATGGATGAACAACACACAAAGTAACTGACAATATTGTGTGTAAAATGTAAATGACTTATTTGTCGAACTGTTCCAATACTGTAAAACACATTATTCTTGCAATTGTGCTGGTCTAAATTGTCATTTTTTTTGGAACGTGGAAGTTAATAAGAGGGTAAACTTTTTTAGAGGAATGGCATAGCAAATATTTTTGTATTCACACTTTTTGTGTGAATGATAATATTTAAATATGAAAAAATTATAACAACTGTTAAACCAAAACGTATTTTGTACAGTTTGTAAGTACCTGGTTGTCAGGGATGACTCCTCCCCAAAATGCAGTGTCTACAAAACACTGTCCTGTTGCAGCACGCAGCTTCTCATGAAAGTTTCTAAGAGTTGTAGTTGGTGGAATGCTGTTTCTATGTACCATGAAATTAATAAATCAGTTTTTTTAAATGTTATTTATCAACCCCCCAACACACACACACAAAAAGGAACTTTTATCAGCTTGCAAATAAGAGTTCAGCTACACTGTAAAACAAATTCAGGTCTCCAATTGAACATTTTCAAGTGACCGATCACATTTAAATTTTTCAGTTGAATATCTGTGAATTGATGCAATTTAATTCACAGAAATTCAATTTGGCCAACTAAAAAATTTTGATGTGATCGGTCACTTGAAAATTTTCAATTGGAGACCTGAATTTTTTTTACAGTGTATATGATTTTTACTTATGAGGGAGTGAGCGAGACTTGGGGGAATTTAAACTTTTTTTAATATTTCCAAATCTACCATCCATTATAATGGTAATGTCAGTTCAGTCACTGAATTTTAATTTTAAAAGTCTATACTCACAGGGGCATGTCTACAATAGTGGTCACCCCTCCAGCAGCAGCTGCCCGTGTGGCAGTCCAGAACCCTTCCCAGGTGGAACGGCCTGGTTCATTAACGTGAACATGACAGTCCACTATGCCTGGCATTACCAGACTGTTCCCCACATCCAACACCTGTTATGAAGATGCTGTCTAGTTAGTACAGGAATTGAAAAACATTTAAGGTTTATGTGTTTTGTTAGAGATGTAAATATGTCCAAAATAAAGCATACCGAGCAAAAAATAGAGTTCACTGAACAAACATGGAAATTTATAGACATTTGTTTACTTTGTACAATAGTGGCATGTTGTCAAAATATAGGGCAATGGAACCTGCATGAAACGGTCTTTTAACTTAATTCTGATTCTGAAACAAAGTCATTAACCAGCAAAAATTTAAAAAGTTACATATATACAAATATCAAACCATTGTACTGACCAAACCTATTATTATTAATTTTTTTTGGTAAATAATGCATTTAAAACAGTGCCCCAACCTGACATATTTTATGAAAATATCCTTATTATGAGAACATCGTTCAACCTTTTGGTTAAAATCAACTTTTATAATATAGTTGACCTTCCCTTACTGCCATTGGTTTTATTGTGTTCTCTCTCTTTTTTAAACCTATCAAACATATTTAGAATAGCTAGTTTAAGTGTAAATACAAAATATTGTAAATTAAGAAGTTTTTGAACAAAGTGTTTGAAACCAACATGCAAAATCTCATGTCCTTATTGGGTTAAACCTGAGGACTGCAGAACCTGTAGTGTCCAGCAAGTGGCGTATGTCACACTCTCACAGTCTAGCTCACCATTCCAGCTGTGCGCGCTGAAGCTTCTGAATCAGGCAGAATGCTATGAATCTTTCCTTCCTTTATTAAGATAACGGCAGGTCGAATTTCCTCTCCACACAAAACCCTCTGGCTCCGCACAGCACTGACAGTTGACCCTGGTTCCATGTCTGCAAAATCTTATGTAGTCTATATGAGTGTGTTACTCTGTTCTGGCAGCTTTCTCTCTCTTGGGTCAATGTACCTTCCTCATTGATCTTCATGTGGATGTCAGCAGGAAGATAAAAGTTCTTTGACCTATGTTGGTTCCTATTACTGAAATTTTAGATTGTTAATAAAGTATAACTCAAGTTTGTTTTTTGGAAGAGGGTTAAAGCTACACTGTGTAACTTTTTTAGTCTATTCTTAGCTAAAAACACTTAGTTCTTTCAAAAATATATGTGCTCATTAATGTATATTTACTTCTTTCAAGTAATAAAGTATTCTCGTAAGTTTATAATATGCCATTGAAAATACATAAGGTAATGGGATCTAACCGTGGTCGCCATGTTGCCCCTCCATCTTGAAAGTACATTAGCCAAAGAGGGACATACCCGTAAATTCAAGCTTCGCCTTTCGCGTTTTAACCGGTTTTAATATGGCACTGTACAAAACTTGTTCAGACTTGTCTGGTGCATGTGCAGAGAGTTTTCATCTCAGCAGCGTCCAGTAACAGAGTTATATGGAGTTTTCCTGCCTTGTTTATTCCTCAAAAGTCTGTTTTTCCTTGTGTGGTATTTCTGTGCGTTAATAACTCCGTAAGTAATAATAGTTATTTTCATTGTAGATGTGTTTCAGAGTGTGTCATCGCGTAATTCAGTTGATGTCACCTCAGAAGTATTTTTGTGTCAACATACAATAGCGTAATGCTCACCTATTTGAATAGTCATTCAGTTATTTTGTTATCAACAATGTTTATTCGTTTTTAGAAAATATTTGCTTGTAATGTATGTTGATGGAAATATGTATCAGGTCTGATCGGCATATTAACAATTGTTATACAGAGCGCACTGCAGTGCTAACGTTAAAGCGCCGCACACACTTTTGTAACCGAACACCGCTTGTTAGCAGCGGCAGCTCAGCTCCTTTTAAAGCAGCTGCATTTAGCGCCTATATATGGTACAATAAGCTCTGGTTTACGGTTACATTATACAAATGTAACTTATAAGTATAGTTATACAGTTCAGTGTATGTATATTTACCATCCTTATTTGTTCTCTCACAGAAACCACATTTATGTACATATTCACGCAAACCTGTTTATGCCTTGCAATTGGATGACTGAATAAACATTACTATCATCAAAGTTCACTCTGGATTAGCTGCAGTTCTTTCTAGCCGAATAATTAGGCCAGTTGAGTTCTAACCATCACACTGCGCACAGAATATCCCACAGGCACCGTGTCGAATGTGGACGAGGTCGAACTAGAAGCATAGGACTGGAAGCCATGTTAATCTTGGACTAAATCGGCCACCGTAGGAGTTGAAACGAAATCGGAATTGAGAAGAACAGAAACTAAAATTCACTGGATGGTCATATACCTTTTCACCACTAGATGGGGGAAAATATCACACAGTGTAGCTTTAAGCATGACTTTGGAATTAATTACTCAAACTGAGAAGATAGCAGAAAATTGTTTGGTAGTAGGATTAGGTTTGTTTTTGTGTGACGGTTGTGGGCTCCTAAAGGCCTGGGGCCTCATTTATAAAACTTTGCGTAGGATTTGCGTCAGAAGTGGCGTACGGATGAAACATAGGACGTGCGTACGCACAGAAATATTCGGATTTATAAAACCGTGCGCACGCACATCCTACGCAGTTTTCCCTTAATAAATCACAATCAATTCTAAATGTAGCGCAGCTTTTGCGGCTTCATGTCATGCCCATAGTTGCCCATAAATAGTCCGTGAAACGCCCACAAGTTAATATTCATAATTTTCGAGATCATGGCAAACACAGAGAGGAAATAAAAAAAACGATGTAGAAGTTATCGTTGGCGAGGTGGAAAAGAGGAGAACAATTTTGTTAGGAGGGCACAGTGTGGGCACTACTAATGCCAAAAAGGCACTTGAGTGGCAAAAGGTTGCAGACGCCGTAAATGCTGTAGCCTCACAACCTCGGACCATGCATGGCCGAAATAAAAAAGAAATGGTCGGACATTAAAGTCGAGGCAAAAAAGCGTCTAGCGCTCCATCGCCAGAGTGTGTCTGCCACGGGTGGGGGAGAGGGACACCGGAGCGGACCTCTCTTGATGAGAGACTGGCGGCAATTAGGCCTATTGGGGAATCCCTATTAATCCCTATCCCTATTATCTACGTGGAAATGGGAAATAGTTCAGTGCAAATGTAATTTCTTGCAGTTTTCTGAATGGTTGAGACATACGTCATACGTTATTTTATCAAAAATAAAACAAACTAAAGGCATATGCATGAATACCATATGATTCCGTAGCTGATGAATAAATTTTTACTATGAAAACAACTTTCCCCAGCGGACAATTAATAAATCTCTATCTATCTACATGGCAATATTATTGCAGAACATATTTCACTTTTCTTTTTGCAAATATGTGTTAATTTGCATTTCTGTTGTAATTTTCGTTTGTTTTACACTGCAGATCGATCAAACGGGTGTTCGTGTAGGCTGTTAATTGTAAGACTTGCTTTGTGAAGTCTTCAAGTTATTTATGAGAGGCAGTATTGCCATTTCTTTTACACAACGGTCTACAGTTTCACACACTTTCACGTGTTTCTTCCATCTGCTGACGGTGTCGCCATTTCTCATTTCACCCGTTTTTGTGCGTACGCCTGGGTCAGAGCTTGCGTGAAGGACCGCACATTTTCCCGTCAAGTTTGCTTTTTATAAATACCAATTATTGCGTAGAGAGCGGCGTACGCATTCTTTTGTGCATACGCTATGTTTATAAATGAGGCCCCTGTTCACACCGGGACGATTTTCGCGCGCGTTTATCGCCGACGTTTAACGCCTCGTGACTAAACAATGGGCGCCAATGTGAGTGTGCACACCGACGCGTAAAACGCCAGGCGTAAAAGCGTCATTTAAAAAAAAACGCCTTGGGTTCGTTTTTTTATTTTGACGCGGCACTGTAAAAACTGGCCGACCAATGAGATCAGCGCTTTTGTTCACGTGCCTGGAGCTGCTGAAGTGACAGTAAAACACGACTTGTTGGCGCTCAAGCATAAAATCGGTCTTGCCGAGCACACATTGATACGAAGAAGAAGTAGTAAGAAGACAAAGAAGAAGATGGGCTGCTAATGCTGCTTGCCAGTTACTTAGCAAAAAGTGTGTGAATGGTTTTGCCATAGACATAATATATCTGTGGTTTTGGCAAGCACGTAAATACTGTCTCTCCTTTTCTTCTGTGTGACAAGCGAGTGTCAGAAGCGTAAGTGCCGCAGCACCACCTTGTGTAACGGGCAGAGGTGGGACAAAGTCATTGTTATGCAAGTCACAAGTAAGTCTCAAGTCTTTGCCCTCGAGTCCCGAGTCAAATCGAGTCAAAGATGAGGCAAGTCCCGAGTCGAGTCAAAAGTCAAAGCCAACAAGTCTCAAGTCGTGTCCAAAGTCCTACCATTTTAGTTTCGAGTCATTTCAAGTCCTCTTACCACAGAAATAAAATGTATACAAATCATGCATGTCTGTAAGATTTGTATTTATTTAAACCTCTTTTTATACAATGACATTAATCAAATAGAGTAAAAAACAAACAAACAAAAAAATGTCACAAATAATGCTTGTATTTCAACAGCATATTACACTAGAACAATGCACAGCAGCTTCAGTCCTGTATTGTATTGACCTCATATTGCAAAACAGACATTTCAAATAGACATGGCATGGGTCCTTTTTGCCTAAACTTAGGGCTAACTTAAACATGTCATCAATAAAATCCTCACTCTTCAAAATTATCACTTCTGAAAAACTGGACCAACGTAATAATTAGGGCCCTATGAAATCCGTTTAATTTTTTCCCAAATTCCTTTTATTTTTTCCCAAATTCAGTTTTTTCCGTTTTAATTTTTGGGAATTCAGGTTTTTTTACCCTTAAATGTTATTTTAGTTGTAAAAATAGTGTGTTTTTAATGTTAATATAATAGAACAGAAAACATAAAATTAGAATGACCTTAAATTTATTCAGGTAACAAACATTTACTTTTCAGGACAAATACAGCATGATGCAACATAACACTGCACTCTAAGTACTTCAAGTCACAACAAAATATAAGTGCTGTGAATTGATCATTTAAAAAAAAACTAATTAATCGCATTTTTCTGTAATTAATCATGATTAATTGCAATTAAAAACATTGGAGTTATTAATAGTTTGATATTGTAATAATTTCAGTTACTCTCTGAATTAATTTAGAAACAACTTAAAGACAGTATATTTTAAATATGTTTTGTAATGGCATCTTTTTATGAATGAAGGCCAGTATCACTGATATTAATGTCTATATGAAACATTGATGACGTTACATTACAGTATAACTGAAAGCTACCATTTTCAACATTTATTAGGCTTTAAAAAAATAACAACTTTTAATTTAATTGAACTTAAAACAATCTTTACATAAACCCATTATAATAAATGTTATATTTACCTGGCCTTCCCTGTCAGACATAGTCTACACAGAAATTGAATAAAGTTATCAACACCTTTCTTAACTGCATAAATAATAAATGAAATATAGATTAATCATCATTAAAGCTACAATCTTCTGTTCCCGTTGTTCTTTGAACATTAATGACAGACATTATCACTCAGTGCTACTGTCACTTTAAGATCTACCTCAGCCAAACATGTCCCGCGCATCTCATTTCCTCTCAAGTTCATTTAAGACATTATTTTCCATACAGTACATTAAAGTGCATTAAAAACAAGGCAAAATACAGCAAGCACTCCCCGTGAGGGAACTGCTCGGCTCGGTACTGAGGGCTTAGCGTTGAGTTTCTTAACTTTTTCGCCGACGAAAGCAGAGCCGTGGTGAGCCGCTTCTCCATACTTTCATTGTTTTGAAGGGGGAGCTGAAATGACGGGAGGGGTTGTTGCCCAGATTTGCTTCCCCTGGTCTGCATTTTCCCCAGACATACGTTCTTCTCCCACACAAAACCGCATTTCATTCCAAATATGTAAAATTGCGGGAAATTCCGCGTTAACAATAGATTCAGCGATCGCGGAAATCATAGGGCCCTAGATAGTGAGTGAGTGAGAGAGAGAGAGAGAGAGAAACCAACGTGGGACTACAGTGATTGGATGTCGTGCAGGCAGCGCGCGCTTTCTGCATGCATACAGGTGATGCACATTTTTTTCACAGATGCAGATACACTGAGCGGCGCGGCCGTGTGAACATTTTTTTTCCCCCACAGGTTTTCATGGGAAGTAGCAAGTCTTCTCGAGTCAAAAGGCGCAAGTCCAAGTGAAGTCTCGAGTCACTGATGTTCAAGTCCAAGTCGAGTTGCAAGTCTTTGTACATTTTGTCGAGTCGAGTCTGAAGTCATCAAATTCATGACTCGACTCTGACTCGAGTCCAAGTCACATGACTCGAGTCCACACCTCTGGTAACGGGAGCACATCTACTGAATGTGCACGTTCACTCGCCGCATCGCCAGTGAAAATCGCTTGGGTGTGAACACTCAAGACGCGCCGAAAAACGCTGGCGATAAGCGCGTGCGATATTCGTCCCGGTGTGTACAGGCCTTAAGGTTGCATTATTCTCAGACTGTCCTCCAAAAAAAAAAAAAAAAAAATCTGACTCTATAGGTCGTTTATCAAGCACCTTATTACGACCTTTATTTACGTTTTAAAGTCATGCGCCCTCTAGCTGGCGTAAAAATAACGACAGTGTTGTGTTATGTACGTATGACTGTCGTTACCAATCAAAATGCATGTTCCTTTAAATGCAATTTGTGGACTTTTTACCACCATTTGTCATATTTTTATTTAGCAAAATCAATTTTTTTAATTAACAACTACACCCACCTCACCCCTAAACCTACCCAATGATTTATAGTGCATACACTTTATGAGCACATGCGTTCCCTGGGATCGAACCCATGATTGCATGATCACATGATTACATGATGTTGTATTTTACAATGCTCTATCAATTGAGCTACGCAAAACCCAAAATATGGCGCAAATGAAAGGGAACAATGCATTGAAATGAAAGTGTCCTGTTGTCGATAGGGGCACAACTTTAGTAAATGCTCCTATGGGTCGTATTTCAGGAAAGTGACAAACGACCTATAGGCGTATTTTTGTTGGAGGACATGTTGATTATTCTGTATCATCATGTTTTTATTAGCAGTATTCTTGCTAAAAGCTTGTCTCTTTAAGACAGTATCAGGCGTCAGGCCCACACCAGAGCTTCTTTAGCTGGATAAATTATTCAGGGCATTGCTCTACTGAGCTGAGACAGAGGAGCAGGAAGGGTTGGGAAGGAGAGAGAGACACAAGAAGAGAAAAGAAGCCACAAGGGACTGTTCAGACTGGCATTGTGTCTAACTGAATGCTGTGGTTGCTCGGTGCTTGATGTGTCTTCCTGCCTGGGCCATATCCCAGGGTAAATCAAAGAAATGTTCCATTTCAATTCAAGTTCCCAAAAAAGAGAGAGAAAGAGAAATATAAAAAATGCAATAATGTAAATCATTCAGTCTGAGTACTCTTTTCAGATAAACTATATGTAGTGGTCTGCAACAATGCTTAGGTAGGTGGTACGTGTCAAAGTAACATCCACATGGATGGCAGGACCCAAGATTTCCCAGCAGAATATTGACCAGAGCATCACACTGCCTCCGCCGGCTTGCCTTCGTCCCATAGTGCATCCTGGTGCCATGTGTTCCCCAGGTAAGCGACACAGCTTCTTCCATTGCTCCGTGGTCTAGTGCTCACGTGCCCACTGTTGTTGCTTTTGGCGGTGGACAGGGGTCAGCATGGGCACCCTGACTGGTCTGCGGCTATGCAGCCCCATACGCAACAAACTGTGATACTGACACATTTCTATCAGAACCAGCATTAACCTCTTGAGCAATTTGAGCTACAGTAGCTTGTCTGTTTGATCGGACCACATGGGCTAACCTTCGCTTCCCATGTGCATCAATGAGCCGTGGCCGCCCATGATGACACTGTTGCAGGTTCACCACTGTTCCTTCGTTGGACCACTTTTGATCGATACTGTCCACTGCAGACCGGAAACACCCCAAAAGAGCTGCAGTTTTGGAGATGCTCTAACTAGGGGTGCACCGATCCGATATTAGGATCGGATATCGGCCGCGATACTGACAAAATAGCTGGATCGGGGATCGGAAAAATTAACAGATCCACAAGCCGATCCAGGTGTTTTTTTCCGTCGCAGCAGAACCTACGTCATTCGTCAGCTTCACGTGTGTCGCATGCTAGAAGGGAGCGAGCCAGAGAGTCGGCTGTGTGGAGGAGATATTTCACGCTTGCCACGCCAACTAGTTCGTCGCTGTTTCGAGGGTATTACTGCAAAGTCAGGGTCTTTCCTGCATTGACATTTTTTTGACGGCCAAAGCCTAATTTGATGAGTTATTGTGATTTACGAGTGATGTAGAACAGATGCTGCGCTTGTGACTGAGTGACAGAGAGACCGATCTGAGAGCTCCTCCCCCGCGCGCGCTCTCTGGGTCTTCAAAATAATCAGTGTTCGCTCTCATATTTCACATATTAATCCAAATCAAAAGCTCGGAAGACCGAAACCATGTTGCACGTGACACATTCGGACAATTTTGTCCTTGAATTATCACTGGGTGTGAATTGCGCTCAAAAAACATTGACTCTTCTCTGACCAGCTGACATAAAGCATACTTTCAATAAGCGGGAGACAAATTATATCCAGTTATGAAGTGTTTTCTGTGTGTTGACATCTTTCGCGATGTTCTAACAGACGGGATTCGCACACAACGCGTCTGCTAATGTCCGATTCGTGACCTAATGACTCCTTTGAACCGAATCATTTTAACGACTGGCCAGAACAACTGATCTGTCCAACACTGAACTCATGAACTCAGTTTATTAATTTACTCAGAACGCAACTGAAATGAGAACACAAGTGTGCTTACCCATTTTAGCAAGAGTGGGTAGTAAGAATTATTTTTAATTATCAACAGTATTTCATCTTATTTCTGTTGACAATGTGTAGTAAAATAAATAGGCCTAGCCTACAATCATTTAATCTGGAGTGAGGTGAAACCAGAACAAAGTTGTTATTAGCTAGCTGAAAATTTTTATTAAATTGCATATGGTAGAAAATTTGACTATTTGTTAATTTGTAATGCTACTTTTTAATATTGATATGATTATATACCAAAACAATTATCTGTAGTGTAAAAAATGTTTGGTAACTGTCAGATTACTATTGTATGTTTGACCAATACACTGTTTTTTGTTTCCACTGCTACATTTTATTTATTTAAAGAAGTTAGATTACATTCTATTTTAGATTTGAATCCACAATTGTTTTTTTAAATAAATAAGAATTCAACACCTTACATACATCTGTTATTTTGTCTTAGTTATGTTTAGTTAGTAAAGTCTGGTGCCTTTAGTCTCTTCAAGGAAGGTATAAGGTGGAAGATATACAGTTTATTATTAATTCAACAATATATCGGATCGGTATCGGGTATCGACAGATACACAAAGCCCAGGCATCGGTATCGGTATCGGGACTGAAAAAGTCGGATCGGTGCACCCCTAGCTCTAACCCTGTCGTCTAGCCATTACAATTTGGCCCTTGTCAAACTTGCTTAAATCCTTACGCTTGCCCATTTTTCCTGCTTCTAACACATCAACTTTGAGGACAAAATGTTAAAGGTGTCATGAACTGGCTTCCCGATATATATATATATATATATATATATATATATATATATATATATATATATATATATATATATATATATATATATATATATATATATATATATATATATATATATATATATATATATATATATATATATATATATATATATATATATATATATATATATATATATATATATATATATATATACTGTTGTCTGAGGTCAACTTATGACGTTTGCGTGGTGTTTACATTCAAAAACATCATAATGAATTAGTGATAGACTATTTTCTATCCTGGTTTTGAGGCTCTCTCCTTGCACGCTCGGATTGTATGGGCGTGCCACTCTGAAGACTTAGAAGTAAACGCCCACGGCTAGGATTGGATAAAATGTGCATATTTACGGAGCTTCGGCTCCCCGCGAGCACACAGTGAGGGATTGTTTTGAAGGATTTGAGAAAATGGCGACTTGGATAATTCGTCCCACAGGGCTCGCAAAACGTCTTTATCAAACAAACACAACGATTTATCTCTCATCCATCCACGATTGGTTGGAATGTTATTTTTTATTACTTGGCCCGCCCGATTGGTGGATATAAGCGTGAACCGTACACACGCGCGCCAAGTACGTTACAGACTGCATGATCAAAACTTCCGCGATTGTATTTTTCCTTCAAATATCAAGTCAAGAGAGTGAACAATGCACATCAAGAACCACAAATAAAGGATTATTCAGCCTTTGACAGCGTGATAAGGTATTTTAAGTTAGATACGTACACAATCAATAGATCTATATCAAACGATCTGTAACAATGCAATACTATCACATATAAAAACATGTTTTACTCATTAGTGTGTTGCTTCATTCATTAATTCATTTATGTAATCCCATCCTTTCTGCAAATCCAGGGTGGTCAGAAATGAAGGAACAAATGCAAAGTCTTCCCCACGTGAGCTGGATATTCATTAAAAATAAAGTTCATCCATGCATTCATAATATTGGAATCCGAATGAAGCTTATGTGGTATGTTTAGAAATTCGATGCGGTTTAGCTCTCTCTGTAGGCCTATATCATGTTAGTGGCATGAGTCGGTGGGCGAGGCGGTGCTTCACTACACTCTCGCGTCATAGCCAGATTGAGCGTTTGCTGGGCCTGGGGTCAATAAAAGCTTTTCTTTGACTAACAAGGACGTTTTCAGCTCTGAAACTTACAGGATATTCTTATATTACCATGACCTTTTGTATATCAAAAGCTCAAGGGAAAGTTGATTTCTCAATTCATCACCCCTTTAACTTGCTGCCTAATATATCCCACCCACTAGCAGGTGCCGTGATGAAGAGATAATCAGCATTATTCACTTCATCTGTCATAATGTTATGCCTGATCGGTGTATTTGCAGTTGGACATCTCTTTTGCAGCATTGGTGATGTTGTAGATGCACGTTTCTAAATCTCTGTGAGTCACACACATATTGTCATTAATGACTTGGATATTTATGAGTGATCTCGAACGACCTCTTGGCGTAAATAGTCAAACTTTTGAGGAAGGGGCATGTCACCCTAACAAAATATGGTGAGATAAAGAGGTGTTAGGAAGTGTAAAACACGCAAAAAAGGATAGAATGAAAAGGAAGACAAAGACAATAGGAAATGCAGTCCCAGATAAAGTAAATGACTAGTTCATTTGCTTGACATTAAAACTGAATTAATTTGAATCTGATTTGGGTGAAACCCAAGGGCAACTGCCATGTTCTGCATGTGCCATGGATGGTCTGTGCATCTTCCCTGTATTGTACATGGACCGGGCAAACAATTGCTTTGACCTGCTCATGAACACTGAATCATCATTACAGCATTTAGAGGGACTGATGTACCTCTAAATATATTTGAGTCACATAGAGGCTAAATAAAAAGCATTTTGACTTTGAATCACATGCATAATAACCTCTGTTATCTTCTTTAAAAGATGGCTAGCAATGCCCCTGTCCCCTTTTTTTGCATAAATATTGCTATTTCACTCTCTGATATTTATATATTACTTCACTAATATTACTTTAATTGTTTAAATGTACTCCTAAAATAATGATTTAATTATTAGAAGCCCAACATAAGTCTTGTTTTGTTTAGTAATGCAAAAGATATGCTACTAACGGCATTACTTAATCATGATTCCATTATGAGATATAATTCTTTACTGGTGTCATTTCCTTTTAGTCTCTAGTTCAGAAAATGCAAAGAGGGGTTGAGTCAGAAGAATAGAGGCGGATTAATGTCAGTGGGAAAAGCTTCCTTTATGAATGTGTTACATGGGTTTACTGGATTTGTGGGGAGAGCACAGTCCAATTTGCTCCAATAGTTTGTGAACTGAGTAATCCCACCAGGAAGCTGATTTTCCTTGAAAGATAGCTAAAAAGAAAGGCCAAATATTATTTACACTTCTTTGCAATTCCATATTTTTTATGAAAATGTGGAATGTTTTAACTCATAAGCAATACTGTTTGTTTTTTTATATACATTTTTCACTCTTAATAAAATGTATAAATACAGAGAATTAACAAAAAAAAAAAAGATTTAGCATAAGCATTGAACATTAAAGTAAAAAAAATTATAAAGTCGTAATATAATAATAATAACAATTTTATAAAATAATTAATCATTTATAATAATAATAATTCATATTAATTATAATGATAATGAATGAATTAATATGTATTATTAATATTTAAAAAATCTTTCAATCACTCCTAACTTCCATAAAAATTAAAATGTTTTAATCATTTTAAATTTTAGACCATTTTTACCTAAGAATCTATAGCTGGTAAATGAAACTAATTACAAATAAAAAAATTATAAAGATAAAATAATAACATCACTTATTACCATAATGAGATTGCTTTACTGGTGTAATTTTACTTTTAGTCTCTAATTCAAATACAAAGAGAGATTTGGAGGTGAATTCATGTAAATATTAAATATTATTTTGTCTTAAATCATATTGCATAGTTGGGGACAAAACGACCTGCTTGGTTTCTTTTGATCTATCACGCATATGCAGCCCAGCACTAGCCACTGAATCTCATGTTATGTAGAGCCATGTTTGTGTGTGTGTGTGCGCGCGCGCATACCGTACTCCGCGGGGAATCTAATCTCCATCCCCTCACCCCCCCCTCCTCTCTCCTCCCCCTCTCTCTCTCTCTCTCTCTCCCTCTCTACTGCATTGATGCTTCTGCCTTCCTCACTGATGATGTCACTGGTTCAGTCAGTCTCAGCATCACAGCTCTAGGCAGCCAGCAGAGCCATTTTGGCTTCTACATTACAGGGCACTCAAAGATATTTCCTCCAGGAAGCCTTCCTACTTACAAGCAGGCCTCACCGGGCATCCAGCTACGCAATACCTCTCTGGAACAAATAAGGGACCCTTTGTTAAACAGAGTGAAAAGCAGATCGTTTTTGGCATATCAGAGGAAGAGCTCAAGAAAAAGAATTTGAGAAGCCAGCGCAAGAGACAGTAGTGGGAGCTGAACTGTAGAGCCACTATCTGAGAGCATCAGAGGATCACCATTGTAAAGGTAAGAGTTTTTTCATTGTTGGCGTATTCTAGAGGACAATGCAGTATTAATGAGGCTCTGTCTGTTTATTTGGTGTTGGGTCACCAGGGTGGGACTGCTGTGGGGTGCGGCCATTCAGAGCCGTCAACATATCCAGACATTATTATTATGACAGAGAAGTGCTTTTTTTATTGAGTGATGGAACAGATGTTGTTCGTCATAAATGGCCCTCTGTCCTTGTGTACATATTTTTAAGTGCGGGAAGGATAAATGCACTGTCATTCATTGTCTTAAGCTGGCAGGCACATAGTAACGTCTTCAGGATAGAGCTTATGAATCACGATTTAAGAATTTACAGAGAAACATATTGTCATTTATATTTTTTTTTACAGGACAATCTTTTCTTGTTTTCTCCCTTCCCCCCATGTAATAATTGAACAGCAAGTAAAATATTATGACTTCTGGCATCACACGCTTATGAAATTGTATACGAGTCCCACCGTGTTTTAACAACACTATACAAATTATGTCAGGCACAAATAAGGATGTATGTAGATTTCTTGACATTTAGGCGCACAATGTTAGATGATAAATTAAAAAGAATGTTTATAATTTTTGGATCTACACTGCAAAATATTACCTAAAGGCACCATTTCTACTTGATCTGACCTTTAAAATGTCTTTAATTGGTGTAACAATGTCGTATAAGGCTTCTTAAATAATCATTTTGACTTGAATAAGAGCAGGTAATTTCGATATTTTCATATTTTATTAGGTTACATTAAAAAATTTTGCAGTACAATCGAGCTTTCTGCTTATCTGTGATGAAGATGTTTATCAGTGGATGGAGTGCAACAGACATCCAGTTTTAATTGTGATGCACTGTATGTACAAAATACTTGACCTTTATTCTTAGATTATTTGACTAACAAAAATGGCTTGATCTTTTTCCTTTGTGGTCTGAAATTCTCTTTTTACTAATTATGTTTATCACAGATTATGATGTGAATAGGTTAATTCATCAATATTATTAATCAATATAAAGTCAATGTCATATATCACTTCTTTTTCAACTCAACAACACTAAAACACCGCTTTTTAACACCTCTGTAAAGTGACATGCTACCTTTGAGGTTCATGTCAATGAGTCAAGACTCTAAGTAGACTAGTGAGTAATGAGAGAGACCGAACCCACTCTGACACACCAGAATGTGACTCAGCATGATGTGCATTTCATTGAAAATTACAGAACTTTGCTTACATGAGATCTCTGTATGAGCTCATTTATATGCATTCAAATAGACCTCCTAGTTACTGAAGCAAACACATATATAAACAGAAGTAGAACTCTCTGAAAACAAGATTGAGGCTTGAAGGCCATAAATCTCCCCAGACACATTAATTGTACCTCCATTTTGGTCTGACTAAGAGGCTGAGCTGGACTCGGAGTTGGTGGCATCCAGTTATTGGGCCATTGTAATCCTAGGACGCGTACTGACATTTAGCCAGCCAGGCACTTCTTTTGTTGCTACTGGGCCGAGTATCTCTTTAGATCTGTAGCTGACCGTGCATGATCCTTTTACGCTCTGGTCATATAAACACAGCCTTCCTGTTTTGTCTGAACATTGAAATATTGAATTTTTGGGGGATTTATTGTTTAACCTTGTTGTAAGTCACAACTGAAATCATGCGTTTGCTTTTCGTCCCTTCATGCCATACAACAGAAATTATACTCATAGTTGCTATGGTGATAGGCAGTTTAACAGCCTTCCCGAAACTAGGTGTAATTCAATTTCCAATGGAGAAGAGTCTAAATCAATATTTCTCTTCTGCTATATAGTAATGGAGCTACAGAATGAGTAATATCCTTCCTTTATTTTCAGAAATGCTGCACGTGCAGAAATATGGATTTTACTGTACATTTAGCGTATCTTATTTTTTGTGCATTAATCAAAATGTCTCAATCAATTAGTAAGTCTATTCATGTTTAATTATTACAATTTATATTTAATCATAATATTAAATATATACAATATATACATCCATCTATGCATTCCTTCCATCCGATCCTAGAGTCGGAGGTATATATTTGCAGAATGTATTAATCTTAGTTAATGTTAATCTCAACATTTACTAATGTAAAATGTGTAGCTGTTAATATTAGTTAATGCGCTGTGAACTAACATGAACATTTTTAACTAGCATTTACAAATGTTAATAAATGCTATAAAATCCATCAATGCTCTATTACTTTGTCTTGGCAGGTGTGAGCACTGACCTGTACTTTAAGGAGTGCTCTCAGCACACACACAGAGGCACCATGGCTGGGGCCTCGGTGAAAGTGGCGGTGAGAGTTCGCCCCTTCAACTCTCGTGAAATCGGTAAAGAGTCCAAGTGCATCATCCAGATGTCAGGAAACACAACCAGTAAGTACCCAACTGCATCTGAGCCCCAGTGCTTCCATGAAGAACATCCAGCAGTTAAATCGCTAAGAATACTCAAAACACTCAAGTTTATAGAGCATCATGTTTATTGTGTGTCTAAATGTTGATTTCTCTTGCGTGCGTTATGTGTTTATGGGCCCGAGTTTCTGGGTGTTTGACCTCATCTGCAGGATTTCATAAGGGCAGCCATTTTGAGATGATGTGGGACAGTAGCTAACTGATCAGTGCACCAGGGGCGAATAAACTCTCCAGTAAATCTGATTAATTTCATATTCGGCCATTAATATAATGCGGCTACAGAAATTGAGAGTTATTAAAACGGATGAAAAAAAATTAAGGGATGTATGAACCTATCACAACTTACAAGCAGCAATGACCACTGTAGCTTTAATTATTAGTGATTGATTTTGGTTTACTGTTTTTGACCGTTTTTATGCATTTAGCAACCACTTGTTTAGCTTGTAGAGTGGTCATTTTCAAAGTAATAATGAGGTGACGTCATTTTCTAGGTCATTGAGTAGTAAAGGAGCACATAATCAAGACAACTTAAATGGTTTAGATGAGGTTGATCTCCAGTTAAACATATTAAGTATGGTCACAAGGGGACCATATTTTGCTGTTGAGTAAACAGCTGTATAGCCATTCTGGAAAAAACGCTGATGTCATCAGTTAATTTCAATTATCATACAGTGACAGTGTGGGCTTTAGATCAATAATTAGATCAGTAATTTAGTTTAAATGGTTAATTTAGTTTATTAATTAGAATTATTTCGATGTTTAGTTGAAAAATGTAGTCCCCAACTGAGCACGCCAAGCCAGAGGGAACAGTGGCAAGGAAACCAAAACCCCATTAGGTGACCTAATGGAGAAAAATAAACCTTGTTAGAAACCAGGCTCAGTCGGGGTGCCAGTTCTCCTCTGGCCAATTAACAAACAGCGTAGTATTATTATTATTATTATTATTATTATTATTATTATTATTATTATTATTATTATTATTATTATTATTATTATTATTATTCTGGCAGCTTTACAGCTCAGAGGTCATAATAGATCGGAATATTCGGCAAGTGAGACAATAAAGCCACACAGGCATACATATAGCCAGTGTCAACTATAAAGTTAAGTAGATTTTATCTGAAAGGACAAATATGCATTCAGGAAAATGGTATTTCTTCCCCCCGTAATTGTCAGGTTGGGGCTAGTTGTCCCATTCATATTTTTACATTTTACAGTTTTATATAAGTTATAAAACAATGTTTTGATTTTGAGTTTAATTTCGAAAATTTGTTTGGGGTTGGTAATATAGGCTTTTCTTTATGTTCACCACGGATAAAAACAAACAAACAAACAAACAGTAAAGCTAGTAATACTCCTGTAATGGCAAAGCTGAATTTACATCAGCCATTTATCAATTTAATATATCCTTGCTGAATTAAAGTATTAATTAACAAAATCTAACTGACCCCCATTTTTTTTAAACAATATTGTAGGTGTGGCTTTTGGCAAAAGGTGGGCTATAACAGTGGAAATAGTTTTTTTGTTTGTTACAAATACAAATAGCTTAGGGTACAAAAATTAAATGTACCCTGAAAAGAGAATTGGAGAAACATTGCAAGAAAAAAAGTGATGATGATTTAGTCCTGGCGCCAGATTTACTATCAGCTCGTGCCAGCACAAACCTCTTTTGGCATTAAACTGTCAGGATTTACTAAAGACACAAACTGAAAAATTAGCGCTAAAAACTCAGATTAATGAATTACTAAGTAATAGTGCTCAGTTGAATATGGTAGTTCACTATTAGCTAATCAATAACTACTATTTTTTCATATTTCCCAGAGGACTACTAAGAACTACTATATACAGGTTCATAATTAATGTGAATAATGCATAATGTATAATTCATTCTAAAGTGAAGATCATGGTATCCCACTAGCAATGACTGTATTACCAAATTCAAAATTCAGAAGGAATTACTAACTATTTGGATCAGTATTCTAAAATAAAAATCATGATAACTCATTAATGACTGAGGTTATGGATAGTAATCCTTCTGCTGGATTTGGTAACACTCTAGTCATTACTAGTGGGTTACCATGATCTTTACTTTAGAATACTGATTCCAAAATAATTAGTAATTCTGTCTGAAGGATTTGGTAATACTTGAGTCATTACTAGTGGGTTATCAAGATGTTCACTTTAGAATACTGATCCAAAATAATTAGTATTTCCATCTGAAGGATAATATAATTCATAATTTCTTTAGAAAGAAGTAGTAATACTGGAGTCATTACTAGTGGGTTAACAAGATGTTCACTTTTAGAATACTGATCCAAAATAATTAGTAATTCCGTCTGAAGGATTTGGTAATACTTTTTGATTCATTACTAGTGGGTTAACATGATCTTTACTTTAGAATTAATTATACATTATGCATTATTCACATTAATTATGAACCTGTATAGTAGTTCTTAGTAGTCCTCTGGGAGTTATGAAAAAATAGTAGTTACTGATTAGCTAATAGTGAACTACCATATTCAAATGAGCCCTATTACTTACTAATATGTTAATCAGAGTTTCTTGTTAGTTAATAGTAGTTATTAGAATGTTAATATTGCGTTACTCATCATTTATTCCTGCGTAGTTATTCATTAATGACAATACAGTATTCTAAAGTGTTACCATATTTTGTCTTTTTATTCTATCTGCGCTGTAGAATGTTATAGAATTCTGTTAAATATATTATGAATATTATTTTAAATTGGGATCTGAATATTGTTGTGCTCCTTTGTAAATGGAAACTTTTCCATTACACAGTTTTACAATAATGTCATCATAAAGCAGAATTTCTTGATTCTAAGTGTTTGAATGTGCTCTGAGGATTGGGGGAACTTTTCGTTGACTGGAGAGAGATTTTATTTCTAATCTGCCAGTTGAGCGAAGCCGTTGGTCAATAATGGATGAGAGCTATTGAAATATTCAAGGTTTGGCCTAATTTAGCTTCCTCCCTTCCACCTTGTGTTGCTTGAGAAAAACAATGTGTCCACCATCATCTCCTCACCTGGGGTAGTTAGTTCTTGATAAAGTGTTGATGTTTACATCAAATATTGAGTCAAAAAGAATTGCAGTAAAAAGCCATAAGCCATTTGTTATACCTTTTTTGTCTATTTGTAAAAACTTTGTGCACATGCAAAAGGGTCCTAATGATAGAGGATGTAATATTACACAACAGTATTGTTGTACAGCTCAGGTCAAGGGTTTTACGAAGGATGTGCATTGGGTCTGGCTTATCTGTAAGCCATGTAGCAGAAGTTATTGTTGTTGTTTTTGTTTTTTTTGGGAGCTGAGCTAGTGGGGCATAATGTAAATGTGACATTGATAACAGTGAGGATAAAAGCCTAATATAACAGCCTCCAGTTATTTTGTTTTAATGGGCGCAGACTCAGAGTAGATTGTGAACCTTGAACAATAGAGAAATGAGCCATGAAAAACAGCAGAAACACTTACTGTCATCGTAAATGGATTGTGGTAGTCAACCTTATGTTATATTTCGAATATTTAGAGATGAACATCGCTGCTCTGATAATAATTTTAAAACATCACATCTGCCAACATTTCAAGCGGTAATGGAAAAGTATCTATATAATAGTATATTGTACTTAAAATTATTGTCACTGAATGTGTGTATGTATGTATGTATGTATGTATGCATTTATGTATGTATGAATGTATGTATGTATTTATGTATGCATGCGTGTGTATATATATATATATATATATATATATACATACATACATACATACATACATACATACATACATACATACATACATACATACATACATACATACATACATACATACATACATACATACAGTATATACATATATAGTGTGTGTGTGTGTGTGTGTGTGTGTGTGTGTATACACAATATATATGTGTTATATATTGTTCAGCGCATATCCGAACATGCAAATATGTGTATAAACATAAATATCCATTAAAATGTATGAATAATAATGTCCAGGCTGGTCTATTAAACATTTTATTGATTTGAGGACATTAAGTGCACTTATCACTGTCAGAAAAAAAAATGTACGTACTTGAAAACATTAGCACATCTTCTTGACACATTGCTAATTGAATATTTGAGGTGCTTTCAAATGCACAGCTGGTAGTGGCTAATTAAGACTTTGATTATTACATAAGAAATCTTGTGTAATATTAGGATCTTGATAACTTTTTTACTATTTAATGAGTATACATTCCAGTTTGCCAGAGGATGTTATGTGCATTTCCAACCTTAGAAAAGCGAGGATTATTCTTTAGGATCCGCTTCAAGTAGTTTTTTTCCATAGTGTGTGTGAATTTTTTTGTTGTTGTAATAATCACAATTCAAATCTTAGCTTTTCAAATTGGATTGTCAATAAAACCAACGATGATGAAATGGTTGGTTTTTATTGACAATCCAATTTTAAAAGCTAAGATTTGAATTAGATGACATTTTCATCTCATCTCCACCTCTAACCTAACCACTCTTACTTCTTGTCTCAGGACAGCAATGCTGTAAACCATGACACAGCATAACATTAACTTGCTAGAAATGCTAGATTACCTGTACAGACTGACAGACATCCTGTGTGGTTTGCCTGTGTCTATTCAGAGTCCACTCAAAGGCATCCTTTCAAAGCCTTCGACACAATTGTCAGGCTGCTTAAACCAATACGTATAAAAGCCCAGTGGAGTGGCATAATGGAAGAGATCTTTTCAAAATCTAATGTGAGAAACATTCAATTACTTAACATGTCTGACCCGGTTTTTGTTGTGTATGTGGAGAATGTGGCTTTGTCAATGCATTATGTAGGTTAAGGGCACCTTAAAAGCAGAAGCTAAAAAAAAAAAGGTTCAGATATGCATAAAAACACACACGCAAACACGTGTGAATAGTCGGTGTATGGTAAGAGGGTCGATGATGTCATGAAAGAGCCTTTCTGGTCAGCAGTAATTTGGAGAGCGGCCAGTCCCAGTCTCAATCTGAGGGTGTAAATAACTGGTTGTTAGTGGGAGTCTGAGCCCAGAGAGTGTCTTTTGTGCTCCATGCTGGCTGCTTTGTCACTACTGCCAGCTTGAGATGGGTCAATAGCCGAGTTCCCACAAAGCTGTAGAATAGTGGAGAGCTGAATGATTGACAGCTCCGACTGGATTAAGCCACCCTGCTATCACTGAGACACCACTGGGCCGCTCACACAGGCCTTTAAGTTCTTATAAAGGGGTTTCCTTTTCGTAGGAAATGGTCTCATTACTGAACCACAGAAGATTTTTAGCTCTGTTCCCTTCGAGAAAACGAATGTAAGATTCAGCCTAATGGTTTCTAACAGCAAAAACATTTCATTGATCTCAGCTGTAAATTCTGTGTGATGTTCTCAGTGATACGCTGGCAATTATATATGTGGTTGAAGTCCATTTAGAAAAGATACTGAATTATCAATTTGATGAAATCATGATTATGGAAATGGACTAGCTGAGAAAATTTGATTGCCATGTTGATCAAAGCACTAAATGATGCTCCCCTGATCACATCACTCCCAGAATTCCCTTCTCTTTTATTGATTAAGAATGATGTGCATGGCAATGGGGTCTTCAGCCTTTCATAGAATCCATGACTTTGATTAATCTGTGTTATATTTATGGTCATTTTACGGTTGTCTCTTGCGACATAATCCTAGTGAGATCTTGGGTAAAAGCCATAGTACACTGTGTGACATCAGTGATCTTTTATTTTTGACTGTACAATACACAATGCTGGCAAGGCACTGGTCCCATTCCGTTGACAGCTCATGAGCAGTCGCACGGCACGACTGTAAAATTTATGACACCGCCAGATCTCCGTCAGAGGCTTAGATTTATTGGTATGATCTACTAAACATGGAAAAAAATGAAACAACACAACACGAAACACAACACCACAATCGAGTATGTCACACTAATCGATCAAGAAATATCAAGATTTTTTTCCCCCTACAAAAATAGAAATATTTTAAGATCCCTGAAAACTGTACAGTGTGGACTCTGCTTAAACAACATTTTGGGAGATACCAGACCATCCCTTTCACAGCGGTATTTTAGTTAATCTTTCACCTTCCTGGACCGTTTTCATTAATATTAGTCTGATCACATTGTTGCAGTAATGGAAAAATGAAGTGTAGTCATCTGGCTATAATTTAAATCATATATATTTAACTCACTGTAATGGAAAATGATAAATAGTCAACTAGCTATAATGGAAAAGGTGTTTTTTATTATAAGGTCACTATTCACAGTGACCTTTTGTTTGACCTTAAGGTACAATGAAATGTTACTCAATGAAACTTGAACCCACTGCGCACAGATAAATGTCAGCAGTTTCCACGTCCTCTTCTGGGTAATAAAAGCGATTAAAAATCATCGTCCTTATTAGGTTTGTGCATTTACAGCGTTAGTCATGACTCTGATGTAACAGCTACCGAAAAAAGTGGACATGAATCATTGTCATTATTGAGAGCAGAGCAAAGGAGAGATGATGAGAGGGAAGGAAAGAGGTTTGATATTCATAGCATAGCACAAGACCATTATTGACAATTTACCTCTATATATATTATGTGTTTTAACAACCCTACTTCATGCTGGAATACAACAGATCAGGAGCATGAAATCAGACACCATGACTGCTATGAATTATTCAAGCAGTGGCATCTCAAGGTTAGCATCATTAGCACTGATTGGTTCCAAACCCATCACAGTTTCCAAAATGTGACCTGCGTGCCTCCTAGCAACAGGCATGTGCTAGCGGAACACTTACAATCAGCCGTACCATTGTGACTTCTCTTAGCCAATAGCCATTTATTCAGCTTAATGTCTGTTAAACTCTTCTGCAATATAAAAAACAACAAAACGTGTAGCCGATATATTACAAAAGGTACTGAACCTATCAAAATATATTTATTTTTTGATTGCAAAAAACGGCAACCATTCAAAATTTTAATAAATTAAATTAAACAAATAAAATAAAATAAAAATTGGAAGTGTCATGCATGGTTCATTTAAAAGTCCACATCTGATATCAAACCTGTCAAAATGTATTGAAGTACAAAAATGAATTTATGTTCTGATAAGTTAACAAACCTTCATTTTAATTTGGCATCTATTGAGATAAAATTATATGAATGAATTTGTTTTGAAACACCTGCAGATAAATATTTTATTCCCTTTTTAAAGCATTCCTCCTTCAGCTGCCTGACCGTTTGGCACACACATGCAAAAACAATTTTGCAACTAGCTACAGGAGTAGATGTACCATGGCAGTGCTTCTATACAGATGACGCATGGTGTCCCCTGGGCTATGTGGTGCTATTATTATAACTCATATACTCTTATGTACAGCTGGTATTGCACTTCCCTAGAGACAGTTAGACACAGATGTATAGACTGGGTCTGTCCCTTTTACCGACTAAAGTGAATGAATTATTTCACTCCAACTCCTCATCAAGTGTGGTCGGCCATTTTAGAATAGAGCTTCCTGTGTTGAATAACGTGGCCGCAGGATGCTGCTTAATGTATGTGATGTTCAGATTCATATGGACCTAAAACCATATAATTAGGATATTTCGGCTTGTTTTAGAGGATGTTTTATTGGGTATGAATTAGATTTGTTATTTTTTGGAGCTCAATTGTCCAATGGCTGTTTTAGTTAGAAGAGGAATTGATTTGTTTTCAGGCATTAGCTTTGCTTGAGTGATATAGTTGAAAACTAGAACAGGGATTTACAGGAGGGATTATGCAATGGCATGTCCTTCTGTTACTTGGCAGCTGTGTGTGTGTGTGTGTGTGTGTGTGTGTGTGTGTGTGTGTGTGTGTGTGTGTGTGTGTGTGTGTGTGTGTGAGAGAGAGAGAGAGAGAGAGAGAGTCATAAATATGTTTTATGTTGTATCTGAAACTGTGGTGCTGCATCTATGAGGTCTAGAAATGTTTTCTTGTGAAGATTCTGTATTAAAGTGATAAAGTGCTCCAATCACATTTTTCTCAACATGATATTCTGCAACCTTGGCTGCTTTTTGAGCCAATAAATCAATTTGTTTTAATGATAAATTAATACATTTGCTTTCTGTCACTGGCATTTACTCCCCTTGTGTCTTTCCAAATCCATATGACTTTCTATCTTCTGTGGACCACAGTGAATGGTGACAAAGTGCCATTGAATTTGTATTCTATGTGTGTGGAGCAAACTGAAATATCCTCTCCAGTAAGGTGTTAACCGCTGCTAACGGTCATTGGGTCAGCGAGGATCTGGCAGGGTCCTGCTCTGACAGTCTTGTCTGTTCTTTGTTTGTCTTGTGCTTGAGCACATGGCTTTGTTTCTTTGTTTGTGTTGGCCATGTGCTCTTCTCGTCTCGTCTCGCCTCCTTGTTTCCTGTTGCCACGTCCCCTTGTTTAGTCCTTGGTTATGTCCAAAATCGCCCCCTATACCTTTAAACAGGGCACTGTTTGTGGGGACAGCCATTTGTAGTGGTGTCCGAAACCATAATGGACGTTATCGAGCGCACCCATTCAATCCCATAATGCCCCGCAATAATGAGTGTACAACCGATGTACGCGCAAAGGCTAAAGAATGCCCATAATGCACTGTGAGGGTTGTGTGGAATGCATTCCCATGTCTCTACAGAAGATGGCGTCCGCGGCTGAATCATCCATCCATTTTCCAAACCGCTGGTCCAATGTGGCTACAGCGTAATATCATACAGGCATAAATTCCTTTTTAATTGATTATTCAATTGTTGAGTTAAGTTCAAGATAAATATTCAAGATACATATTTTCATTACTACAGGAGCTGCCAGTTTGCCATGTTTTAAATGATTGTGTTCACCTGATCCTCTTTTTGCCAAGTAAGGCATGTTCCTCGGTCAACATATTTTGTTGATCCTGGAACAACATTCCTGTCCGGAAATTTAGCCTAACACTATCCCCTATCCCTACCCCTAAACCTAACCATACCCATAACTTATCCCTAAAATCAGATGGAAGTAATAGGTGAATAACATTGATGTAGAAGCACCTAACACTGGTTGTAAGCCTAAACTTGACAAAAACTGTAAACTTGTCCCTCAAATCTGATTGATGTTGATCCAGGAACATGTTCTACTTGGTGAAATCACATTCACCGATCCTCATGTGCTCTTTCCCTCATGTCTTTGCTGGTTTGTTGCGTGTATTGAGTGTGTACTTCGCTTCTGTGCATGTTAGCTTACCTGTGTCTGGGTCTTGTTAGACACCACAACATTTAGTCTTTTCCTGCCAGTCAAGTCTTATATTTATTTCCTTTTGATAATTCTAGTTTTTACTCGAGTCAAGTTCCAGTCTTTATTTTATTTTGCTCTAGTTCTACAAAGCCTTATATTTTTGGTTTCTCTCTTGATTTTGATTTTGTTGCTATCTAGTCTTTTATTTCTTTTCCTCTCTAGTTGTTTTTATTTCCTTTGTTTGCAGTTCCAGTTATTTTATTTTCTTTTTCTTTGCAAGCTCCAGTTATATTTTAGTTTTTTTTGTTTTCTCTAGTCATAGTTCTTGTCAGTTTTTATTTAGCTCTTGTTGTCTTGTCTTTAGTGTTATCCTGTGTGTGTGTGTGTGTGTGTGTGTGTGTGTGTCGTGTTGGTTTCTGCCCTGCCCTGCCCTGCCCTGCCCTGCCCTGCTTCATATTCCTCCCTGGTCGCTGACTCTCCTGACCTGACAGCCAGTCTGGTGCTTCAGCTGTTACATCTCCCAGTGCTAAGCCCCTGGTTCATTGAGCCATTTCATTGTCTCCATCTTTGCCGTAGCTTCTGGATTTTTCTTTTCTCATCCCTGACCAGCCTGTTCTTCTGTTGTGCCCTACGCTATTGTGTGGACTGTGTTCTTGCTTCACCAATCTTGTGCTGTGTCTTCTGTTGTTAACAAATATCAGCCCCCTCGCTCATTCTGCGTCTGGATTCTCTCGCTCAGAACCGTGACCGGATCAGATCAATTCATGAAGTAATCATTCAGACAGGATTTGTGAGCTTGATTAAACTGTTCATTCTCGAAATAACTTTTCATTTACAAATTGGGTATAAAGCACATCACATTACAGCTGGGCAAAGTTTATTATATGTTTATTATATGGTTTATATGATATGATGAAGCTTAAAAAATCCTTAATCTTTATTGTATACTATTCACTAATATTTTCAGTTTGCTTTTATTTTTATATTTTCAGTTTTCATTTTAATTAGTTAATTTGTCTAGTCATTTTGTTGTCATTTTTTGTCACTTTTTAAAATACTTCTGTTTAGCTTTAATATATTTTGATTTTATTTGTAATAATTTTAGTACTTAAACTTAAGGTTATTTTATTTCAGTTAGTTGCTAAGGCAAAATTTGGAATTTATATTTTTAAGTTTGTTTTTCATCTAATATTTATATTTATTTTATATCAGCCTTATTTCAGTTAACAAAAAATATTTCAATAGTTATTATTTTCTATAAAATAACAACATTGACTGTCCTATTCAGTGTAAATACGGTAAATACATAGAAAAAATGTCCAGCACATGTTTGAGTAAGTGTCAGCAGTGCTGGGTCGTAACTGATTACATGTAATCTGGATTATGTAATCAGATTCCAAAAATTAAGTACTTGTTATTAAATTATATGACATTTTAAAATACTCATAATCAGACTACAGTTACTTTTCTATTGATTACATGATTACATGTTATTCTCACAATCACAGTAAATTATTCATAATTCATTGATTCTACTTTGTTACATTTTAAATTTTCCTTAAAAGTCTACTGCTCAGAAGGTCTTCCAGGTTTGTGGAATTGCACACACAGACCAGCCACTAGTCATGATCATTGAAAGCCGAGACCCGCACAATTGAGCAGTCAACATTGCATATCTAATCAGCTCCTGACAAACACAATTTGTATTAATTAAACCATTTATTACTATCTTTGGAAGGCTTTCAAACACATTACAATGTTCAAATTCACATCATTTACATGCAATGCAGGGATTCCGCCACTTTTCTGTCAGCTGAACCTCTTTGACCTAATATATTCACTCGAAGTAAGCCCTTAGCTTTTAAGTTAATAAGTTAGGTCAATAATAAAATTTGGTCAATAATAATAAATAATAATAAAATGAAGTTCACAGTTCTCAGATGTCGGTTAATGGTCACATGAACTTCAGTTAAACATAAAATCTTTTTTAGTGTTTTATTTTTATTGTTTTTTTTTTCTTTTTAAATTATTTATTTTAATTTTAATTTTGTATGATTTAATTACTTAATAGCTTTTCATTAAACACACAAACCCCTGCAGTTCCATCAACATGAAACCCTGACGTAATGTAATATTTAATGCACTTCATGTTGTTGATAACAAAGAATAGAATATATTTTCTTTCTCTTTGTATTTTTTTTGTATCAATATGGTACAAGATTATTCTACTCAAATCAATGTGATAAACAAGTTAGGTTAAAAGTAATCTAAAAGTAATCCAAAAGTAGTCAAATTGTATTACCTTAAATATGTAATGTAATGGATTACGTTACTAACTAAAAACATTTTTGTCATGTAATTTGGAGTCCGTAACCAATTACAATTTGTAAGTAATCTACCCAGCATTATGTGTTTTAATTTGTAATTACATGAGGGTGTAAGCCCGCTGAAATCGTTCCAATGGAGGATAACGATCGCTGGAAGTTCGCTGCGCGTTCGGTCTTTTCAGCTGACCAAAAGGATTTAAAATTCCAAAATTCCAACTTTTATCTGACTCCATTTTATCATAATCTCGAATTTAGGTTAGAATGCCAAAACATTATTTGGTAATTTATATTTAATAGTTAATCACACATCTAATTATTCTGTTTAACCCTTTGTTGAAATTATACCCGTTCATAATCTACTAGAGTTAAGAGTAAGTCAGAATAGATCAAAATGTAACATTTTATTAACAGTCAGGTAAATATATAATGCCTATTACATAATCAATTCAAAGATGATCCATACATAACATCAAATACTCTGAAGTAAAGAGTGGAAGATGCATACCTGACTTCTGAATGTTACATAACGCTGAGCATCTAATAGACACGTTACGGGCCGAACTCCTTACAGTATCGCGCCCTGAACCTTTTGTCACACCTCCTTATATGTTCAGACCAAGACAGAAATCTGATGGAAACACGTTTCAAATGGAAACACGTGTTAACAATGGGAATTCACATTTGATCACTATCCCATGTGACCTGTATTGACAAAAGACCAAATGGTTGAAGCCACACCCACCGTAAAAGCCAAATTTCTTAAAACCTTTATTTGCTTCTTGTTTACTTCTGTGGTGATGAGATCTTTGTACCAGTTGCATTTCTAGACATTTCTAACGTTATCAAACATGTTTAATACTGTATAATGAGAATTGACATTAAACCATATAGATTTTGTGAATTCTAGAGGAAGGATGGGGGAAGATTCAGGTGAAAGGAAAAGCATGTCAATTAAAGCAATTCTCAAATGATTCACTCTGTGTGACGTCGTCTCGGATGGGAGTGATAACTGTAAGAGACAGGACATTTTCTGGAAATTAACATCTGAACTTTGTCTTTTCGGGGAGTACTTGTTCTCAATTCAGACAATCTGGCATGCTAGCTTTTTACAGTCTTACAAGGGTGAGGAAATAACAATCCATGCCAACGTTCAAATCTATAAAAACAGTCTTTGACGTGGAAAAGTGCTTAGCGCCACATCGGGGTCTAAGATGTACCGCACTCTTCCTTATGGCAGAGTCGGAGTAGGCTTACTGCAGACAGCTATTTGGAATTCTAAGCAATTTTTGCCACAAGTGATTCTCAAGTAAAGCATTTGGATGTTGACTGGTACTCTTTTATATGTTAATAACATTAATTAGGGGGCGTTTACAAGGTGGAGATCTGAAACCATTCAGCTGTGCAAAATTGCAAGATCATTTGTGATTTTATAAATTTCAATTAATCTGAATCACACGTACGCACATTTGAGAAATGATCGTAAGATCAAATGTAGGACAGTTTCTTGTCTACGCAACATTTTATAAATGAGGCCTGTGAGCTTTCATTATGTTCACTTTAAATAATGTCCCTATCTTGGTCATATTGGATTGTATAGAAAATAACATATATATTTCAATGACGAACTACAGTAATCAAATGCGTTCTATTCGTTATCTCTCCAGCGTCCCTGGAGAACCAAGATAAGAGTTTGCTTAATGCAGAGAATCCGTCTCAACCTATTGACTCTCTGAAGGTCATTCTTGAATCGCCTTTTTCTGAGGTCAGTGTGGATTGATGGAAACTTAAATTCACCACATTTATCTTGTTGCCTTTTTGTTGACTGCGTTAGTTTTGTGCATGAGAAAATACCACTGAGTGTGTGTGTTCAGAAAAGCTTTCCTCATCACTGACTAAATTCAATTTCTTAGTCCAGTAATGGTTACTCAACCATGTACTGAAAATATGTGTACTTGAAATGGCCTTTTCATGGTTATTGATTCATGGATGATTAAGTATATTTAATACAGTTTACTTAAAAGGCTATTTTTATGCGGTTTTGGCTTTTGGTCTTGCACATCACACCATATGGCAGCTGAGATGTATTTCAGAACAGAGACAGTATGTTCTGCTCATGCTGCCTGTAAGACTCCTGACTGTAGCGCCTGTGATGACGTGTGGGCTGTGAGTAAGACTGACAGAAGACCGTCGGGTTAATGATGTTCTGAGGTACTAATAAGCGTGCAGGAAGTGATTACTAAGACAGTTTAAATGCAGGGACATGATTTCAGTGATATTGTTTTTTTCTGCTCTGTAAGTCATTGAAATTGCACAGTCACTGGCAATGCACTTCTCGTAATATGGTCGTGCATTCATTTTATACACATTTTTAGTGGGATAGTGCTACTTTTCTCAAGTGCAAAGTATTATTTTATCTGTGTTTATACACAGATAAAATAATGTGTTAAGTACATATGCTCATACTTTTTGGGAAGTATTGTGCAAAGAAACCTCTCTGTAGGCAAAATGGGCTTCTGAAGGAGAGTTCAGGAGGAGCAAGTTCATTTAATCCTGTCAATCACAACACGTATTTAAAAATTGAAAGGGTCGCTCGCCTCATTCAGTTCTTGTCCTCCACCCCGTCTCCACCTTTTTTTTTTTCACTTTAATGTGTTATTCATTATTGATGGAGTTGTCCAGAGGAATATTTAGAGCCTGAGTTGAGTCTCATACTTGAGACCTCCATCAAGGACAGCAATCTAAACATGTTTTCACTTGTGTCTCACTCAAAGATTAAATGAAATATGACGTCGGGAAGCTTTTTTTATGGCTGGGTAACACAGTGAACTCTGAATACTGATTTTAGGTTGTAGACCTAAGTTTTTCCTTTAAGTTTTTTCTCTTGATCTTTCAATCTTTCTTACACACACAAACTCTTCATAGGTCAGTCCATATATGGTGGAATTTAAATTGTTGATCATTTTCAGACATTATTAGTATTATTTCCTTCAGCTTCAGAAGTTTGTGATTACCATGTTGTCCAGCACAATTTGAGATGTTCCAAAGCACATCTTGTGCTTCGATTTAAGCAAGAACATGCATCCTTTTGTGCAAAATAGTTCACATAATAAATGTCACACATTTACTTTGAAATAGAGCAGCATCTCAAATATCTATTATTAATTTTACTTCATAACCTTTTTAACATGTTTTAAATTGTTGAAAAATATATTTTCAGGTTTTGAATTATAGATTTAAATGACCGTTTACAGTATATATTACTGTTTAAAAGGTCAATATATATTTTTTATTTGATAGTTTTATTCATTACGGATGGAATACATTGATCAAAAGTGACAGTAAATACATTTATAATGTTTTGAACTTTCTATTTATCTTTTTTTTTAAGTATTATGGTTTTGACCTAAAATATTAAGCAGTACAAGTGATTTCAACATTCAAAATAATAAATGTTTCTTGAGCACCAATTATATTAGGGGTATATATTAGAGGCTGTTTACACAGCACAGTTTTCAACTAAAAACTTAAAACTATTTATGCGTTTTGGTCCTTCATTTAGTACATGACAACAGCGTCTGAAACGCAAACTTTTGAAAACAATGCCGTTATAGTCTGTGTTAACTACAAAAATGCGAATTTGTGAAAACGGTGTCATGCGCATACCTATTACATGTTGTGTAGTGTTTTTTTACAAAGTGATACATTGCCAACTACTGGACTGGCATGCATTATATAACATTTTTGTTGTTTTCGTGGATCTGTGTGAACAGGGATTGTTTTGACTGGTGTCATCTGAATGCGAAAATTGCTAATTACACGTCATTGTCGTGTAAACTTTCCCTTAGAATTATTTCTGAAGGAACATGTGACACTGAAGACTGGAATTATGACTTGAATTCAGATTTGAATTCAGCTTTGCCATCCCAGGAATAAATTTAAAATATATTAAAATAGAAAAGTTATTTTAAATTGTAATAATATTTTTTATATTTATCTTGTTAAATTGATAAGCATTATATATAGTTTGTGTTTCTGGTGTTGTACCACGTTTCGCGTTTGGTGTGAAAGCACTGTTCGACGGCAATTCGCTTCATATTGTCGCGTCACTGTATTTTTGATCAGATGAATAGAGCCTCTGGGCCCTATTTTAACGATCTGAGTGCATGGTCTGAAGTGCATGGCGCAGGTGCACTTAGGGTATGTCCGAATCTACTTTTGCTAGTTTAACGACAGAAAAAATGGTTGTCCCTAGTCTCTTAATGAGTAATGGGTGTGTTTTGGGCATAATGTGCAATAAACCAAACAGAGTCTCATCTCCCATTCCCTTTAAAAGCCAGTTGTACTCGCATTTACATGGCGGAATTTGTGAGCGGAAACACTGTACGCTTCTCTAGAGAGGAATCCTTTTATTTTTAATATTTAAAAATGTTTGTGTGTTGCTGCTATGGGTGTTGCACCCTGTGTGTGTAATAAGCAGAGTGTACGCACCTATATGCGCATATTACTAACACAGCCTTTTAACAACACAAAAAATACAGCGCTATATTGACTTTAGGCCAGGTTTTTGTTGGTCAATGGTGCAGTCCATTTCAGTTGCCTCAAAATAGCAACGTGCCAACAACGTGACCAGCACACCCATGGGCGAACAGATGGGTGCGAGTGCATTTGCTTATTAAACAACGTGCCGCTGGATGTGAAAATGATAACTGCATTGGGCTGAAACTAGCTAAAAACACTTGCGTCGTGCCTGGCGTCGCATATATGGTTTATGCACCTACATAGCATTTACTTTGACTATTTAAGTTCAAATTACTTAAGTCTTTCCTTGATGATGCCTACTTAGTAGGTCATTTTCATTTACACCCATTACCATACTTAGATGAACATAATTACTCATTTGTGATTCTTGCCTTCTTGCCTCCCTATGATGACTTTCAGTTACTGCTGGTGGGAGCAGCAGGGTTTTAGATCCGCGTGGACTCGTTTAGGCAAAACTACAGTGACTCAGCACTTACTGCTTCTTTGTGGCGGCCATTTAGTGGCTGACAGCAGAGTATTGGGTGTCCACTCAGGATCTCTAGCATGTTTTATTAACCTTACTTATTCTCTGCCATCTTTTCCTTGTCTTTCAGCCATCATCAACCCCAAAGCACCCAAAGAAAACAAAAGCTTCAATTTTGATTACTCCTACTGGTCACATACCTCGGTGAGTGAACTAATTCAAAACTTTTTATTAATTGCATTGAAATGAACACAACAGAGCTATTTTGCTTTTAAAGTCAGTCTTCAAAAGGTCAAATACCATGTATATTTTTCTTCATCTATCCACAGCCAGAAGATATCAACTATGCCTCCCAGCTGCAGGTGTACAGAGATATTGGAGAGGAGATGTTACTTCATGCCTTTGAGGGCTACAATGTCTGTATTTTTGCATACGGCCAGACCGGTGCCGGTAAATCCTATACCATGATGGGCAGACAGGAGAAGGACCAGCAGGGGATCATTCCACTGGTAAAAAAAGTTGCATGTGCAAGCAAATACAAAGAGAGAATAATCACTTCCAAATATTACTTTCAGCACTTTTATACAATTATTAGTTACTTGAGTGGCCTTTTTGTGTATCTAAAGCACATATTGTCTCTCCATCACTGGCACTGCTGTATAAACAGGGAAATGATAATGCATTCAGGGGCAGTGTGAACAAGATCAATTCAAACAGAATTTAACGACAAGTCAAACACCAAGCTGACCAGTACACATACTAAAAAAAGGATTATTCACTAACTAATCTCTCTTTATTATGTCTGTCTGTTTCCCCTTTTCTCTTTCATCCTAACCATCAGCTGTGTGAGGACATTTTCACCAAGATTAATGCCAAGAATACTGATAACAACATGTCCTATTCTGTGGAGGTAAGATTTGGTCAAGCTATTTCTATTCTTCTGCTTGGTTCCAAATCTTTGTCATCTCATTAAAGGGATCGTTCACTCTAAAATAAATATTTTGTTATCATTTACAAACCCTCAAGTTGTTCCAAACCTGTATACGTTTTTTTGTTCTGTTGAACACAAAAGAAGATATTTTAAAGAATGTTGGTAATCAAACAGTTGGTGGTAGCCATTGACTTCCATATACAGTATAAGAAAAAAATACATTGGAAGTCAATGGCTACCGTCAACTGTTTGATTACAAACATTCTTTAAAATATCTTCTTTTGTGTTCATCAGAAGAATGAAACTCATACAGGTTTGGAACAACATGAGGGTGAGTAAAGTTTTAATTTTTATGTGAACTATCCCTATTGTAGCGTTTTTATTGTAAATTCTTGTATATAATTATATGGGGTTTGTGCTTTTAAAAAGGCTTTTATTTTTGTCTTTCCAGGTTAGTTATATGGAGATTTACTGTGAGAGGGTACGAGATCTTCTAAACCCCAAAAACAAAGGAAATCTGCGTGTACGAGAGCACCCGTTACTGGGCCCATATGTAGAAGATCTGTCCAAACTCGCTGTCACATCATATAATGACATTCAAGACCTGATGGACTCAGGGAATAAGGCTAGGTATTCTATTCTATTCTGGAGTGTCTGTATTACTGTAATTACAATTTTCCAACTAGTAAAAACTTCAAAACTGTAGTAATTCTTTAAACTGATCAAAACTGACTGCAAAACATTATAATGTTACAAATTCTATTGTTTTGAACTCAAAGATTCCTGAAAAAATATATATATCATGGTTTCCACAAAAAATATTAAGCAGTAACTGTATTCAACTTTTATATTATTAGAAATGTTTCTTGATCAGCATATTGGAATTTCTGAAGGATCATGTGACACTGAAGACTGGAGTAATGGCTGCTGAGAATTCAGCTTTGCCATCACAGGAATAAATTACATTTTAAAGTATTAAAAATATATTAAAATAGAAAACAGCCAAATAAAACAGCATAACAGCATCTTTCAAAAACATAAAAAAAATCTTACAGACCCCAAACTTTTGAATAATACTGTATTTATTTAACACATAATTATAAATAAAAAATTTGGAAAAACTAGCAACGAAAGATAATCAGGAACCTGAACTCATATTTCTATTTTAGAAGCCATTTTATTACAGACAGTGTTACCTGGTGCATTTTCTTTGTTTTTAAACATTTCACAAGAGCATATAGAAAACAATTACAATAGTCATTAAATTATTTGCTGTCATCTAAAACAAAGCCGCACATGGATTTTGGATTTTGAGTGTTGCCATAGAAACAAATAATTCCAGAGTCTGAGGACAGGAACAGCTCAAAGTAGAATCTCAGAATCTTATAATGACAGTAATTCTAACACAATGTGAAAGCTATTCTATTCTGCTCTGTTCTATTCTTTTTCCAGAAATAATAACCTGTGATAGTTTTTGCTGCACAGTCCAGTGGTCTCACTATTGAGTACAGTCCTGGTCACGTTTGTTTTTCAAGGTCTTCATGGCCACATTGAGAGGAAAACAAATATTTACTTATTATTCATGCTTAGCATCATAATACCATGGAACCAAATGGGTAGTTTAATTGCAGGAGGCATTATGTTTGTACATTCCTGTTTCCTCAGCTTAGTGTCACTCAGCAGTTCTCTAATCTCAAGGTGTTGAGATACACCCCTGCCAATACATTGCACCTTCCTTCCTACGCGATGCATTAAGCCTGTTATGTAAGTTGATGGTTTGGCACAACAGACAGGAGCTAATTGAGTGGAATACATAATTAGAGGTCTAGGAGGCTTTTTTCAGTGCAACATTTTAAGTTGCTGCATCATCTGAGATCTATTGGAATTGAAATTTGGCTGATGAATGTCTGTAAGATTTTTACATTTTGAAATGAATACATTAAATAGAGTACAGTAATAAATACAGTATAGTAAATACAGTAACAACTGTAATATTGTGAAATATATTATTACAATTTAAAATAACTATTTTCTATTGTTATATATTTTTAAAAGTAATTCATTCATGTAAAAGCAAAGCTGAGTTTTCAGCAGTCTTCAGTGTCTCAAGATACTTCAGAAATCAATATGCTAATTTGGTGCTCAAGAAACATTTCTTATTGTTATCATCAAAGTAAAAAAAAAAAACATTGCTTTATTTAAAATTGTGATTTCTTCAGTATTATTTGATGAATAGAAATAACAGTCTTTACTGACAGTTTGATCAATTAAATGCATTCATACAGAATAAAAATATACATTTATTTAAAAAATAGCTAACTGACCCCAAACTTTTGAATCGTACTGTACATTAGAGAATGGATCTGAATACATCAGGGAAACATTTTTTAATTGAATTTCAGTTCAGGACCAGATGATTCCCAAAGGCAGAAGTTACCGCAAATGCTTTGATATTATGTGTAGACTTGTGAGAAATCTGAATCCACAGTAATACTTCACATGAATTATAATCTGAGCACTGAATGACGTTTCTGAATGGTGAAATTCTGTTATCCAGGACAGTAGCTGCCACTAACATGAATGAGACCAGCAGCCGTTCCCACGCTGTCTTCAACATCATCTTCACCCAGAAGCGGCATGACTCTGAGACAGACAACACTTCAGAAAAGGTACGTGCTGCTCTTGCATGTCACAGACCCTGTCAGTCATTATAAACGGCTCAATTTAGAGCGTAAGGCTGGGCCACTTCCCATCTTTGCACATCAGGGCTGTATTGGATGACTTTTGACATTGGGAGGTTTTTTTTCTCTATGGATGATGTGAAAGGTGATATGGGCTCGTCCATTTCTCAGCATGTTCATTATTGACCTCTTCTGAACCTCTCTGGTATAGGTCAGCAAAATCAGTCTGGTGGATTTAGCCGGCAGCGAAAGAGCAGACTCCACTGGAGCCAAAGGCACACGGCTCAAGGTGAGTGTTTTTTTTTGCTATTGGTTTTTTTAGCTGTCCAAATTCACTTTCCATGCCCCGTTATCTATTGTTCTTTCTTGCCCTATCTATCTAACTCCCTCAGTATCTCTGTGGCCCTGTTTATTCCTGTATATGTCAGATCACAAGTGGACGACGCTAAAAAAGGTGTAAACAGGGTTTTGAACTTGTCCACTTTTGACCATTTCCAGAGGTAGTCAAAAACGCATTATCACATCTTAATTCCATGTGTAAACAGGGCTTGCGATCTTCCACGTTATTGTAGCCCCTCTGTAGGGCTTTTTACACTTGAAATAGTTAACCCTGGGTCATTGTAAACCTCCGGTTAAACAGAATCCTGGGTTGTCTTGCTTCACTCATAATTTACCCAGATGAATTTAATACATTTTATTGAACAATTAATCCCTGGTATTCAAACGCTGAAGTTACAAACTGTACATTCCTAAACTCTGGGTTAACGTCCTTATTTGCATATTTGCGGTGTCAGTATGCAACCTGTTATGCATTGATTGCATATCCTCGTATTGTATATTATATATATTGTATATATATATATATATATATATAAGCCGACTGTTATCAAGTTTTTCCTGAATTGACTTTTCGGACTATAAGGGTAAATATTAAGCGGTCTCTACTTCACTCCAATTGACACGTTCCTTGGCTGTAGGTTGCTAGGTGTCTAGCACTTATCATTTTAACACCGCTTCACTTTGGACTGTACAAGTTTGGCACCACAATGCTGGATTAACACAGCAAAAGAGGTGCTAACCATTCTCCGGATCAGTGTTTCATAACCCTGGGTAAAAAGCAGTCTAACCCCGCTTCTAAATTACAAGTGTGAAATTTTCCTTTACCTGGGGGTTAAAAGCAGGGTTTAGAACGACAGTGTGAAAAGCCCTTGTTTGTATAATTCTCTTCTCATACTTCCTCGGTGCATAGAGAGCATTTTGACAGCACTCTTCTTCTTTCTATCATCAATACTTTTTGAGTTTGAAATTGTAATTCTTTTTTCTACTTACTCTTTGCGTCCCAGGAAGGGGCAAACATCAATAAATCACTCACCACCCTGGGAAAAGTCATTTCAGCTCTGGCTGAGGTGGTAAGTGTTTTCTTTTGCTTTGAGCTTTGAGCCTTGAGGATGTTTGATGATTTATTATTTTCTAGATAAAAAGTTCAATGTGTTTCAGTTTAATCACGAGCAATTTCTTTTATCACTTCTTTTTGCAGGATTCTGGCTTAAACAAGGTATAACACTTTTTCAAATTTAATCTCTCTTTCTGTCTGTCTGTCTGTTAGTCAGTCATTTAATATACACTACCCTTCAAAAGTATGGGATTAGTAAAAATTTGTTTTAATTAATACTTTTATTCAGGATGCACATTAAAATGATCAAAAGTGACACATTAAAGACATTTTACGGTGTTACAAACTATTTCTGTTCTTTTGAACTTTCTATTTTCAAAGTGTCCAGAAAAAATTGATCACATTTTAGGCAAAAATATTAAGCGGCACAACCGTTTTCAACATTGTCTTCACTGTCACCTGGCTTTGCCATCACAGGAATAAATTATATTTGAATATATAATACACAAAAAAGACCGTTATTTAAAATTGTAATAATATCCCACAATATTATTGTTTGCATATTACATTATTTTGATCAAATAAATGTGTCCTTGGTTATTTCAAAAATAACAAATCAATTTAACAAATAAATCTTACCAATCCCAATCTTTTTTTTTCTTATCTACACAGAACAAAAAGAAGAAGAAAGTGGAAAGTTTTATTCCTTACAGGGATTCTGTACTGACCTGGCTTCTGAGAGAGAACCTTGGTATGTATCAAAGGTGTTCTGTCGCATGAAACAGGATGATAATGTATTCTCACTCTTGAAACACTTGACCTTTTGACATTGTACAGGTGGCAACTCTCGCACGGCAATGGTGGCCGCTCTGAGTCCAGCCGACATCAACTATGATGAAACCCTCAGCACTCTCAGGTATTCTGCCTCAGTAAAACCATGATTTCTTCTCTTTGTCTGAGGTTGGTAATGAGCTGACAGGTATAGCAGTGTGTTACATAATGAGAATGTTCCCCTCTCCACACACCTGCATCCCACTTGAAATGCCCTTCAAAAATGCTGGTGTGCAGTAACACTGCTGAACAGAGTAATTGGGCACCTATCAGAAGTGTGTGTGTGCAATAGAGTAGAATGTCTCTTTAACATTGATTTATTTTTTTCATTATACTGTATGTATGTATTTATGTGTGTGTGTGTATATATATATATGTAATAGCCATAAGAAAAGCAGTGTTGTTAATGTGTGTGTATATATTACCACTTGTTTATTCTTCTTTACCATTTAAAGTGCAGTCACTCACTAACAGTTTTGTGTGTTATGCAGGTATGCAGACAGGGCGAAACAGATCCGTTGTAATGCTGTGATCAATGAAGATCCTAATAACCGTCTGGTGCGTGAACTGAAAGAAGAGGTGGGACGTCTGAAGGACCTCCTCTATGCCCAGGGCCTGGGTGACATCATTGAGAGTAAGACCATTTGGGGTTTTTTCTCCTCTGATATCACCTTCTTTTCATTATAAGTATTTAATCAAACAGTTAAAGTGACACATTGACCGCTATTTTTTTTTCTGGTACTGAAACATGTATTGCTGCAAATATTGTATTGTTCTGTTCCAAATCCTAGTAAGCTGCTTGCAAAACAGCATTGTAAGGCACCACAGATGGCAAAGGCTGTAGAGACGACTTAAGTAGACTGCTTTCTAAGATTTTCAATTTGAGTGCAGTGCGCCTCTATTAAGAGGCTGTCAACATAAGCTGCTTCCAAAATCGCTTACTATATAATACAGTAGGTACTGCTTTTGGTTTTAAACTTACTTCGCCACCATTAAAAAAGTACCTTCTATATAGTATGAATGTGTGCAGTATGAATGAAATTCGGACGTACTACATAATTTGATCTACGGGGTCAGTTATGTCGCTTCACTGTCATTCACAAATTCTCTTCTGTGGCCTCATTGTAAAGTATCCATCAGATGCACACTTCAGAATCTCACCGGAAGTAGTAAGTCATCCGGGTACTTTTCGCCTACTGTTTAATAAATACACTTAATTCAGACATACTACTCATCTCGCATACTGTTTTTCAACCACTGTATAGTATGGAAGTAGGCATATTTGAATGTTTGATAGTGTTCAAAATGTGTAAATTTTGAGATTCCATGAAGGCAGCCTCTAGAAGGCAGCTGCCTAGGTAGGTTGTCGACAGTAAGGCAGCTTGCTAGGTTTTGGAACAGAGATTATGTCTTTATAAGACATGGATGATTAAAAGGAACAAACACATAGACACACATTG
Source organism: Gobio gobio (assembly GCF_949357685.1). NCBI lineage: Eukaryota > Metazoa > Chordata > Actinopteri > Cypriniformes > Gobionidae > Gobio > Gobio gobio. The sequence continues at coordinate 24,490,952 of NC_137110.1, read as the reverse complement.
GGTTTCCAACATGTTTTACAGGGACTCAATGGTTTTTATACTGTACATAATCTATATTTTATCCCCCTACACTAACCCTACCCCTAAACCTACCCATCACAGAAAACGTTCTGCTATTTTAGATTTTCAAAAAATATTCTGTATGATTTATAAGCTTGTTTCCTCACGGGGACCAAAAAAATGTCCCCACAAGGTCAACATTTTACTGGTATTACTGCCCTTGTGTGGGATACGTTGGGAATACCAGGACCACACACACACACTGGGTCCTCTACTCTTCCCTGTGCACTCCTAACTCTATTTCTGTTTCTTCTAATCACTCGTTTCTTTTCTCATCCTATCGTCTCTTGATGGTGATCCCAGCGGGGAAATGCCTTAGAACAGACGATCTGGAGTCCAGCCCTCTGGGTTTGGTTGTCAAGTGTCAAGTGACTTTCAAAAGTCTAGTTTAGACTCAGAATTTCCTATGAGCTCTTAAAACTCTTTTTATGTCAAACAATGAGTCTCACTTTCCTCTCTCTTTTTCTCTGTATTATTCTGTATATAATTCGTTTTTCTATATTATTCCTCTTACTCTTCTTTCTTCTTTGTCATTCTCTCAGCATTTCGGGGGACAGTTGAAGATTTTGCTGGTTTGAAATGTGTGTTTCTTGGGCTCTATCTCACTCTCTTTTCTACGCTTTTGCAGTTTTTATGGATAAAGCAGATCTCTGCAGCATCAGGGTCCATTCAAGGGTTTGAGAGAAAATTCATAGTCTCTCAACATACAAAAATCATATCAGAGCAATAAATGTTTGTCTGTTAAGCTATCAGACTATTTCTCTGTTTAGGTGTAGTTGTAAATTATTTGAACCAGCTTTTATAATTGTTGATTTAAGAAATATATTATATAAATGCTAGACATTAATATATTTGCTATTTATTTAGTATCTAATATATTAATACTTATAAATTATATAGATTAGGAAAGTTAGGAAAAGTTGCATTTGTAATAGACAAACATAATATAGTCTTCTAATAATCAAAATGATTTTTGGAATGGCGTTTTGGTGATATATTGTGATTTATTTGCCAGTTGCTTTTTTCTAACCCTTGTTGCTGGTGTGGTTTCTGAGCTGAAAGCTGCTTTATCTAGTCTGGTGCTGCAGGGCTGCGTGCTCTCCCTCTCTCTCTCTCTTTTTCTCTCTTTTTCTCTTTCTCACTCCCTCTTTTTTATTATCGTTCTCTTTTGGCTTGCATTGCAGAGCGGGATAAATGTTATGTCACACTTATGAGCTAATTGGTCTCACTCATCCACTCGTCTGCCATACTAGTTAATGTTCTTCAGCTGCCCTCAGACTATCTACATTTCTTTTGCTTTTCATTTAATAAGAATGAAAAGATTTATTAATGCATAAGAATTGTGTCTTAATGCTGAAATCAGTGCACATTTACAAATGCATAAATGTCATTGTATTAGATAGCTAAGTATCAAACTAAGCAGCATCTGCATGTGCAATGTTCTATTCTTTAAAATAAATTGTGTAAATATTTTTTGTAAACTAATGCAAGGAAATTTACATTTTTAAATTTAAAATTTTTAAAATGTTAAAATTTGTATTTTTAAATTTAAACACTTTTTGATTCGTAATATGCAAAAATCACACCATCATTGTAAAAACAGACAATCACAAAAAATGTAGGTTCAGTTTAATATTCAAAATGCACTAAATTCTAAGGATTGATATCTGTATTTTGCAGTGGGAGGGGCTTATAGCAGATGTGTGTTTGAGTGACAGCTTGTGTTCGCTTTATGCAATGGCTGCCTGTTGCTAGCTGCAACTTTATTAATGGCTGAACGTCAAACCTAATGCTTCTTAATATCCCCTTTAAAGCGATGAATGTAGAGGATATAGACTATATCTAAACATGTCGCTGAAAAACCTGCAATTGTTACATGATCTAATCCACAATAGTGTACCAATAGTGATATAGACTATTCAAACAAAGAGCAAACAGAAATAATATTCTCTTTGTACTATGGACAAATTGTCCATAAGTAATATGTGGCTATTTGCACTTTCAGATCTGGGACTGGCCAGTCATGAACAATATTTTAGTGCATATTTGATCGCATTTTCTCTGTGTGTGATGCAGCCATTATTCAAACCGAGATGGATGTAGAGAGGGGAAAAAGGCTTTGTTTATCTCAATGGAGGAAGGTTGCACGTATTGTTACACAGCGCTGCTTTGAGCAGAAATTATTATTAAAGTGCCTTTCTTCAATATGCATTATACAATTCTCTTATATCAGCTGCTATATGCATAGAAGAGCACATCTCCATCTTAGTTTGGTGTTTAGTCATCTGTCACCAGGGGCCACGTCTTCTCACGTTTTACCCAAGATACTTGCCTCGTAGCTCTCTTAGGAGTGTAGTAGCACCGAGTAAGCACTCTGTTGCCATAGCAGCACTGTCAGAGCTGAGAGATGTTATTGTGCCGAAGGTTACAGAGACATTACAAAGACAAACTCTCTATAGAATATACGTTTATTTAGCCACTTACATCCCGTGTTACATTTCATGATATTAGCATAACTGTTCAGCTAGAGATATAGGATATTTAGTGGTTGGATAGGTGGATATCACATGAAATGCTGACAGTGTCTCTAAGTAAGAGCAGCGTGGGAGGATATTTCCTGAAGGGTTGTGAATGTTGTTTTGTAACTGAGATGTAGGCTGTAAGTTATTTCACTGACAAATGGATTTTATGAGAGTATAATAGAACTGGTAATGGAGGTTTTACTGTGGTCAGCGATGACGATCATTCTAGTCAGTTGATGACGGTAATGACAGTCACTGGCTTTTAGTAGAAATATGAGCTCATTGCTAATGTCCAGATGTACTACAGTCAATATTTGCTTACATAAAGTGTATGTTAATTAGTATGGACCATTGCAGCCATGAACCATGATTTAGTTGCGGGGGCGGGGCAATTCTTCTAGACAGCATTTCATTGGGCAAAAATCTGTGTAGTGCAACATGAGTCATCAAAATTTTAAGTACGTTTTCCTGGAAGAAAAAGATGTTACTTCATTAGCATTTATAGAAATACTCAAATCTACCCATAAAAAAGCCACAAAACTCCAACTATTTCTTTAAACTCTATTTAAAGGAATAGTTCACCCAGAAATGAAAATTCTGTTATCGTTTACTCATGCTCACATCGTTCCATTCTCATATAGGTTTCTTTCTTTTGTGGAATACAAAAAATAATACAGCTGTTTTAGCTGTTTTTGTCTGTATAATGAATGTCAATTGGGTTTCAAGGTCCAAAATTTACATAATTTACATGACTGGTGGCATGATCACTTGCATGATTAAACTGAGATTTAAGTCTTTATTTGCTGTCATATAAAAACAAAACAAAAAAAACAACAACATTATGACGTTTGTCTCATGACATGCGAGAACCAATACGTTTTGATGTTACATGACGTTTGAGGTTCATGTCTTCATTTGATGTAGTTTAAATCCAAGGCTTGTTGTAGAAAGAAAATTATAATTAGCTGAGAAGTAAATGATGACAGAATTTTCATTTTTAGCTGGGCTATCCCTGTTGAAAAAAACAGCATATGCTGGTTAGGTATGTTTTGAAGCATGGCAGCTGGTTTAAGCTGGCCAAGTGCTGGTCCTAAGCTGGTCCATACTCAGAAAACTAGCTCCAACTCAGGACCAGCTTAAACCAGCTCATGACCAACTAAGGACAGCATAAACCAGCTGTCATGCTTCAAAACATACCTAACCAGTATATGCTGGGGTTTTTTTTCAACAGGGATATCTTTAAGACCAAGAAAGAATTGCCATTTAGTTGCTTGAATGAACTAACAGCATTATTTTGCTCAATGTACACTAACAAATATAAGAAACTGGCGTCAAATAACAGCCCAGATCAATGCATGCATGCCTGTTAAATATTTCAGACATGGCTCTCAGGTTGCTGTTATTGGATGGTCAACGTGTAATGCTGTAGCTGAAGCCCGCAGTGTTACATTGCGCTTGAGATGGCTGTCTCTATGCTGTCGGGTGCCTGCGCTAGAGCTCCTATTTTATTTCCGCTCGTCTCCTTTACAGGGCTGTGACTGTCTGATCTTTCTTTGAATCTCGAGTGTTTCTCCTCACATGTGAAATTTCTAGATTTCTGAATTCAAATTTATTTCAAGCTACATGTCTTTCTCTGTCTTCTTCTTTTCTCTACCTTTCCTTCCTTCTGCTCATCCTTTTCTGTCTGCTTCTCTCTGAACTCTGTATCTGTCACCCCCTGCCACCCCCCCAACCCACCTCCCCCCTCACATCCCCCGCACCTCTCTCCCCCTTCCCCGACAGACATATCCGATTACAAGAACAATAACAATAGTGGCCAAGCTGTCAATCAAAGAGGTGATCTCTCCACAGTGACCAATGCTATGACTGGGATGAGCCCCTCTCCATCTCTCTCCGCCCTGTCCAGCCGGGCTGGTTCCATCAGCAGCCTGCACGACCGCATCATGTTCAGCCCAGGGAGCGAGGAAGCCATTGAGAGACTCAAGGTGACTGCCATAAAGTATACAAGCCTGACAATACTGACTGAAATCCTCCAAATCTAAATCTTACAAATATCTGCCTCCAGATATTAAGGGATCAACTCCAGATTAAAGGGATCCGTTCATAATTGTTTTTATCATATCTTGTGTTACCTACAAAATGTGTTGTTAATATTAACTAAAACTACAACTAATAAAACAGTTTTAATTAATTGAAATGAAGCTTAAATTAATTAAAATATAATAAATATTATATTTAAATATAATAACTTACTCTACTATAATACTATACAACTGACTGTAAAGTAAATATGTTTAGGCTGAAATACAAAAATTACAAAAACTAACACTGTAATAAAAAACAAATAAAAACAAAACAAAACCTAATTAAAATGACAAAAAAGTGCATATTATTTAAACTTAAACTAAAATTAAAATGGGGGAAAAAACACTTCTTATAGCTGTACCTTTTAAAGACCTAATATGTTTTTTTGTGTTGTTTTTTTTTACATTTTCAACTTTCTTTAGTGTGTAATGTTACTGTTTGAGCATGAAAAAGGTCTGCAAAGTTACAAGTCTAGTTTCTGAACTCTCTGAAATGCCTCCATTGTAGTCTTTAGTTTTCTTCTGAGAACACGTACACGCCACAATATTCCTCATTTAAATAATTCCTGCCCAAGGCATACGCAGGAGGTGATGGAAAAAAAGGAGTTGAGGCCTGGTTGAGTTGAATTAGTGTGTTGTCGCCATTTCCTAGAGTTTTTTCCAGCTTGGATCTAGCTTGGTTGTGGTAAGGAGCATGACATTGTTTTTAATACACGGCTGACCAATGACAACACACTGGTCCAACCGTCCAATCAGAACACATTGCGCTTTTCAGAAGGAGGGGTTTCATAGAAACAGGAACTAAACAGAGCATACCATACGATAAAACAATAAAATAAAAAAAAATTCACATATATTTCAAATATACACAAAATGGCCAAAAAATATATTTAAAATGTATTTACATAAATATATTTTCTACCGATATATTTTTTGGCCATTTTTAAAATATATTTTCAAAATATTTAAAAATATAGCATTTAAGTATACATTCACATGTAAACTTTATTTGTCTATAACACATATGAACATTTGAATAAAAATTTGCTTGGAACATACTTTACAATGCTCAAAAAAATTACAATGATACAATATATTACAAAGATTTTATGTTTTTCCCCCTTTTCGAACAGTGAATTATCCCCGTTTAGAATTGACTGTAATCACCAAAGCCTCTTTGGACACATTTGGAAATCTCCTCTTGACTGCCACTGCAAGAGACAAAAATCACAGCTATATTCTAACAGATTTTTTTCTAGTAAATTTTCCTCTCACCAAGTATTGACTTACAGTATATGGCTGCCATGATTGTACCGTCAAGGGCACTTCTCTGCACAACTGTCAGTTTTGCTCTTCCCTCCTACAAAAGACAATACATAAACATTTGAATGTTTGAACATTTGTCTTCCGACTAGTTTTGGAGTTCCTGATATTTGTGTTCACAGGGGAACTAAAACAATTATAGGTATGTTTGATTTTAAACATATAAATACTGACAGACTGGGAAGAGATGTGCGATATGTGAAAAAATTATGTTTTTTGAACATTCGAGCATGAAAACCTATTCTAAGTTCAAAAATCAAGACAAAGCTAGTCTTTTTGGACTAGGGAGGGGGTTTTCAGGTCTTAAAGTTATACCATATTTTCCTGATATGATACCTTTAAAACTAAATATTTTACACCTCATTAACTAAAGCTAAACACTTTGCTGATGTACGTCGCACATTAATAAATCTATAAAACTACTATAAACTTGGTGGCATATTTTGACTTGAATTTGTATGCAATGCCAACTAGGAAACGGAGAAAATCATTGCTGAGCTCAATGAAACGTGGGAAGAGAAGCTTCGCCGTACAGAAGCCATCAGGATGGACAGGTTTGTTATATGAAGCCTTATGTGATTGATTAGTAATTTTACATTAATGTAAATGTTATGCTATTGTCACAAACATACACAATAACTTTGAATCGGTTTCCACAGAGAAGCACTGCTGGCCGAGATGGGTGTGGCCATGCGTGAGGATGGAGGAACGCTTGGAGTCTTTTCACCAAAGAAGGTAAAGTGATTATCAAGGCTGTAGGGAGAAACCGTATGCAGGTGGAGGTGGACCACATGATAAACCTAACATGTTGTGTTCAAATAACTAAATAAGCCTGTGAATGTCTTTACGTTCCCCTTCTGGAAGCCCTCGCAGAGAAAACCTCAGCCCGTGTTTATAGACACTGTTGGGCTGTTCTCTCCCAATGAGGTTGGTTGCCATGGATACTGTGTGGTTGCATCTCGATCCTCTCAGACTGTGTGTGACTCTGTGTGTTCTTTCCCCATCAGAGCTCTTTTAAACGCATCTGTGATCTTTATTTAGGGATCTGTTGCTCATTACTGTCTGATATGAATGCCGATGTGCTGCAATTCCTTCTAGTCTTTATAGTGAACTTTAAAGCAACGGCTGTATGAATGTACAGCAGACTTCAGATCTCAAGCATCAAGGCCTATGATGCTTTTAAAGGCTTTCGTGTCTGGAGTCTTACACTTTTGTGATATCTAAATCGAATCGCATGCATTTTGATGGATATCAAAATTGAAATCTTATTTTCCTCTTTCCACGGTCGTATAAATACATTTTGAAAGTGCTTGCAAGGCAGTGCTACGTTGTACAGCACTTTGGCTGGGGTTTAAACCATTGATTCCAATTAATAAACTATGCATTAAATCATTCAGGCTGAACTAAGTGCAGATGACTCCCTTTGCACTTTTTTTGTAGATCATTTTAGCCTTTTGTACTTCTTTTTGGCCCAAGATTCATACTTTAAGTTTTACAAAGTTTGAAAATCTCCCATTGACTCAGCATTTTCATATTCAGCATTTGAAAATGTAACCATCAGCGATGAGACTATTTAAATATATGTCTGCTGAATTGCAATTCGTCTTCTTTCTTAGATATGCTTGGATACAAATTGTGATTTGACTTTTTTCATATATTAACCATGAAATCAAAATGGGCTATTCCTATATTTTATGAAATATTACAGTGTTTATACTAAATGATTTATCTGTACACATCATTATTTGTGGGCGGGACAATAATCACTCCTCTCCAGCAAACTGTCACAAGACTCATGATTTCCCTCATTTGAGAAGCCATTTCACTCAGATAAATGTCACAATTTATGCCACATTTACACTGTACAGTAAAGGTATTAATTCTTGTACACAGCTGACAGAAAACAAGACGTCTTCTCGTTAAAATGACAACAGTGAAGCGACTTTGATGTGGCATTTAGCATTAACACAGAACCAAAGCCTAGAATCTAAACTTACCTGAAAATTTAAGACTAGTCATTTGCTGCTTTGCAAGTACTGGCATTTCCTTCTGGAAATAAAAAAATAGTTGAGCCTATAAAGTTGATTTTAAGTATGTTTGGGTCCTCATTTCAGACACCCCACCTGGTGAACCTGAATGAAGATCCTTTGATGTCTGAATGTCTCCTATATTATATCAAAGATGGAATTACAAGGTTAGTGCACCCTTTGTCCATCGTGCATATAAATCACACATATATGCTTCTGTTCAGTAGAATTGGCGCTATGGTATCTTGATGTGCTGCTTTGCTCAGGGTGGGGAGAGAAGATGCCAGCAGTAGACAGGACATTGTTTTGAGTGGTCACTTCATCAAAGAGGAACACTGCACTTTCACCAGCACCACTGGACCTATGGGAGAAGGTTTGTTAATGATGCAACTACAAACAAACATACTCGTACATAAGGGGTGTGGGGTGGTGTTTTAAATTGTGGAGGCAAAGTCCTCACGTTTTTTTATGTACATCAAAAGTTAACTTATGTCCCTGTTACACTTAATTTTCCTGGTTAAATAAACATTACATAAAAAGAGAGACCAAATACAGTTCTATTTTGTATCTTTAAGTTATGTTCGTTTTATTAAAATCAAGTTCATCAAGTTTTTACACATTTTTATATTTATTCCAAAATAACAAAGTGAAGTTTTATTAACTAATTTCGGGAGGAGCACATCCAGATAATTAAACCTATCTAAACAATGGAGCACGCCAGATAATGTAACCTAATCAAACCCAAGTGGAGCACGTCCAGATAATTAAAACCTAATTAAACACGAGTGGAGCATACTAAACTAATCAATTCAATCAACAACAGGAGTGTTTATATACAGCTGACTCACCTTCCTTTCGTTGACAGTTTCTTAGCATCCCTCCACCACCCCATCTCCTCACTTTGATTTAATAAAAACGTATTAGACGTCAACACAATCTATAATGCAATACAGTGTAGTTCTAGACTAATCCTTATCACGGGGGGGGGGGGGGGGGGGGGGTACTCTGGGTTCGGGCAAAATTCCGAGCCCGGAGCCCTCCCCCGGACAACACGCCAAATACGCATAATCTTTACTCCATTTAATATAAGATGTAAGTGTGAACTCGTGAAATACAGTAAGAATTTAAACAATATATATTATTTGTGAACTAATGTTCAGCTTTTCTTTTAAATAGTCAACTTATTTTCAGCAATCATCAAGCTTGTACATTTAGGCAACACTGTACACAGACACGACGATGTACCTTTAATTTCCCTAAGCTGTTTGCTCACTAAAAACCCCATAGTCATCATGTTTTCAGGTCATTTTAAGTACTTACTTTTTCATTCGTCTTCCCATTAACGCATCATTATTTTCATTCAGGCCGATCCGTGAATGAGCACGAAAACAGGAGACGGGATTTATCGCATGAACCAATCATATCCAATTATAACCCATCATACCCAATCATAGCACGATGGAGGCATTGCCTCCTCTCATGTGACTTTTCCCCATTAATTTCAATTAGCATAAAATTCAGTGAACGCATTAGAGTATCTGCTCTAAGTCAATGGGGAGAGAGGAGGCGTCAAATTTTTTAATATTTGCTTTGTTTTATTTTTGTAATATCGATTATTTTCTCATCCAGTTTTTTTGAGGAGGCACTGCCTCCCTTGCCTCCTTGGAGGAAACGCCCCTGTTGTACATGTATATGCCAAAGTCCTGATGGCCGTTCTTCCCATTGTTTACAGCTGTCATTCTCGAGCCGTGTGAGGGAGCAGAAACATATGTTAATGGGAAGAGAGTAACAGAGCCTACTGTTCTCAGATCAGGTTTGTTTTTACTTTTTTCCCTCACCTGCTACAATACTGTTCTAAGCATTATGGTTTGGTTCCTATTATTTATTTGTTTGAATAAATGCTTGTATTGATTTAAGATTTTATTTATTTGATTTATTCATTTATGTTATATACATTTTATTATATTATTTATTAATGAGTGTATTTATTTACAATGTATATTTAAACGTTTATTTATGATTCAAAATATTATTTCAAAAATAATTATTTTATCCACATCTAAACAGTCATTTTTTTAAACATTTCTTTGTATTTACTATCTCATTCAACTTTTGTAGGGAACCGAATCATTTTGGGCAAGAGCCATGTGTTCCGGTTCAACCATCCAGAGCAGGCTCGTCAGGAGCGTGAGCGGACCCCCTGCTCTGAGACCCCAATGGAGCCTGTAGACTGGGCCTTTGCTCAGAGAGAACTTCTGGATAAACAGGGCATTGATATGAAACAGGAAATGGATCAAAGGTAAATGTAGTGTGGAGGAAATTCAAGAACAAGTTCAAGATGTGACATTTGTGTTGTTAGACTCGTCTGCTCTTTGTTTGTATAGATTGCAGGAACTTGAGGATCAGTATCGCAAGGAGAGAGAAGAGGCCAACAATCTATTGGAGCAACAGAGATTAGTGAGTGACATAAAGAGCTAATACAACTTGTTTCCTTTACTCAAAACAAACCTTTTTAGTTATGATATTTCACTGTATGTCTTTTACAGGACTATGAGAGCAGGCTAGAAGCACTGCAGAAGCAGGTAGATCGTTGTTACCCTGATGTAGCAGAGGAAGATGAAGAACCTGAGGAGGAAGGTGACTAGATTGTGATGGAAAAAAGTGAACAGCTTGAACTAATCAAAATGACCCAATTAAACACTGAGCATCTTGTATTCAATCTATTTTACCCATAGTGCAATGGACTGAGAGGGAGACAGAACTAGCATTGTGGGCTTTCCGTAAATGGAGATGTTATCAATTCACATCTCTGAGAGACATGCTTTGGGGCAATGCCATCTTCCTCAAGGAGGCCAATGCCATTAGCGTCGAGCTAAAGAAGAAGGTGAAAGCTTTGGAAATACACTACCGGATTGAACTGCATTCCCTCTGCTAAACCTATAAAATCTGACAACTTCATAACTGATTAAGCCTCATGTCGCTTACAGGTTCAGTTTCAGTTCGTGTTATTGACGGATACACTTTACTCTCCACTCCCGCCTGATCTGTTACCACCTGAGGCAGCTAAAGACAGGGAGAAGAGCCCGTTCCCTCGCACCATTGTGGCTGTAGAAGTCCAAGATCAGAAAAATGGAGCCACACATTACTGGACCCTGGAGAAGCTTAGGTAATTTTTGCATATTCATAATTCTTCAACAATGGAAATGGCCCTGTGAGAATAGTCTTCTTTAAAGCAGACTTTTTACTCTCTCACCAATTTGTTTAATTTGTACTGTCAATATCCAACAGTGGACATACAGTGGTCATTTCCACAACATCTAAAATTTCTGTTCTTTTCACACTATATGGACAAAAGTATTGGGACAAACCTCTTAATTATTGAATTCAGGTTTTTCTATTAGATCCATTGCCACAGGGGTATAAAATCAAGCACCTAGCCATGCAGTCTGCATTTACAAAAAGTGTTGTTCTGAAGAGCTCAGTGAAAGAGCCACCTTTACAATCGGTCAGTTTGTAAAATTTCATCCCTGCTAGGAAAACAGAACATTTTAGGAACAGCAGCCATGAGGTAGAAGACCATGTAAAACAGGGGTCTCCAAACTCGGTCCTGGAGGGCCGCTGTCCTACACAGTTTAGCTCCAACCCCAAATAAACACACCTGAACCAACTAATCGGTGTCTTACAAGGCCCTAGTTAGACACTGATTAGCTGGTTCAGGTGTGTTTAATTGGGGTTGGAGCTAAACTCTGCAGGACAGCAGCCCTCCAGGACCGAGTTTGGAGACCCTTGATGTAAAGTCACAGAGCGGGGTCATCTAGAGCTGAGGCACATGGTACATAAAAGTCGCCAATGATAACTTCCATTGGGATTAATATCAGAACAAAAACTGTGTGGCGGGAGCTTCGTGGAATGGGTTTCTTCACGTATGTCTCGTCTTTCATCAGTGTGCTCTTTACTGAAACTTTTGACTCCTTGGAAAATACTACATTTAAATACAATTTTATTAAGAATATAGTTATTTGTCATGGTGGACATGATGCAACAACTGAGAAACCTTCATAATTTGTGTTTTTATAAAATTGTATTAAGTACATTCACTAGGGGTGTGATGAGATCTCGTGACTCCCTGAGGCATGCGAAAATCTCCCAATATGAAAACTATCTTAGGCTGGGCTGTGTAGTTAACCATATCTTTGCTCAGTATCATGCTTGAAGAAAAATTCGGTCTGTCACTTTGAATATTGAGATAGTACTTGATTATGGTTGCACTTAATGTTTGCACTTAATAGCTATGGTCAATTTGTGGAAAGGAGTTCAGTTAGGAGGTCAAAAGTTGTAGAAGCTCATAAATCAGTTTGTGGCAAAACCTTTTACAGTGCTTGAGGATCGTTGTCTTTTACTGCATATGATAATTCATATTTAGAAATTAGAACTGAAATGACATTCATTATAAGTTGATTAGTTAAAACATTTCAAAATGCACCGGAAGACTATTTTTCTAGTCATGTATTTCATCATTGAGGATTTCTTAAAAATACTATGTAAAAATCTTGTCTCGTTCTTGTGAACCCAATCTTGTGTCTCGTCTCGTGAGCTAACACCCCTAGTTCTTGTTACACCCCTAATATTCACACAATAATTACTGAAATACTTTGGTTATTTCATGTTGTGTTTACATTTGAATAGTTTTACAATTATAATAATTAACATTTTCAACATGGAATCTCATATTTTAGGGTTAAAAGTCTAGGAAAAGGGTAAAACAATACAATTTACACATAAAAATTATTTGAAAAGTAGCAAAAATAAATAAAGGCATGTTGTTTCAGGATAACAAAAAGAAAATCTGTTACTTGCAATAAAAGGCAAGAAACCCAGCTATACTGAGTCACCTTCACATTTACATTATAAATGATGTATAATGTCGCCCCCTGCAGGCAGAGGTTGGATCTGATGAGGGAGATGTATGATCGTGCTGCTGAGGTGCCCAGCAATGCTCTTGAAGACTGCGACAGTGTGCTGACTGGAGGCGATCCGTTCTACGACCGGTTTCCCTGGTTCCGTCTGGTTGGAAGGTGAGTTTTAAGGTTACCTCAGAGCATGGCTAGACAGATCTGCTAGTGTTCAGTACAGAATGCCTTTGCTCTCTCTGACTACCATCAGATAAAGGCCACATTATCAACAACATTCCTGTCAGATTATTCTCATCAAAGAATGGCCCATTGAAAGTTAATTTATTTATTTTATGCAGAACAGTGAACTACTTGTAATAGTTTAGTATATTGCAGGGCAAAACAATTGCTGGAAAGAGAAAATGTAATAAAACTGTGGTTAAAAGCTGATCTCAACAGGATATATGTCATATTGCTTATTCCTCTGAGGAATAAGTCCAGAATTATTGCCCACACACTTTTTAAGAGTGCAAGATTTTTGATGCTGCTTTATTCAGAAGAGCATGAAATTGATTTTCCAAGCACTTCCAAATTAGGTCACACGCTTCCCCTCGCCCTGTCTACTTCTGAGCGGTATGACTTACTCTTAATCTTGCCTTTACTAGATCTTAAAAGATCACACTAAAATCAAAATTATGTCATAATTTACTCACTCTCATGTTGTTCTAAACCCATCTTACCTTCTTTCTTCTGTGGAACATGGAAGGAGAGATGTTTAAAATATATACTGGTAGCTCTTTTCCACACAATTACAATAAGTAACAACTGTATCGGTTGAGGTTTTGCTACTGTACTTCAGAAGACTTGGAATTTATGGTGCTTGTCAGTCCCCATCTGATATTTTTCCACAAAAAAAATTGTGTTTCAAAAAAAGCAAACCGGTTTGGAACTACATGATGTTGACTATGTTATGACAGAATTTGTGAACTGTCTATAAAATGTACATTACCATTCAAATGTTTGGGGTTGGTATGATTTTTTTAAATAAAATAATTAAAAAATTAAAAAAGCCTCTTATGCTCACCATATTGTGAAATATTCTCACAATGTAAAATAAATGTTTTCTATTCTAAAATTTAATTTATTCATGTGATGTCAAAGCCGAATTTTCAGTAGCAATTATTCCAGTCTTCAGTGTCACATGATCCTTCAGAATCATTCTAATATGCTGATGTGGTACCCAAGAAACATTTCAAATTATTAACAATGTTAAAAACAGTTATGCTGCTTAATATTTTTGTGGTAATTGTGATAATGTTTTTCAGGATTTAATAGAAAGTTCATAAGAACAGTATTTGAAATCGAAATATTTTGTAATATTATCAATGTCTTTACTATTCTGATCAATTCGCAGAATAAAATGTATTAATTTTTCAACAAAAAAATCTTTACTGACCCCAAACTTTTGAAAGGTAGTGTAATATTGGACACTCTTAACAGAATCCTGTTACAGAGGCTGCTGTTCATATGCTTTTTAGGTTCTCTATGTCTTGTGTGTTCATTACCCAGCTATTAAGTGAAGCTGGCCTATTAAAAGTCTTTACTTACCCACTTGCGAGCAGAAACAATTAAATAGTAAGATGGCCCCTCATACTAACTGGGCTCCCGTGTCTTTGGCTACACCAGAAACTCCCTTTTCTCCACATGCCTTAGTGAGCAAGCAAGCGACCCTAACTCCTCCCCCACCCCCTCTGAGCCCACATCAATCTCTGAACTCACTGAGCTGGTCCTGTCATGGGTGGACAAGAAGGTGGGGACAGAGTTGGATGACTTGGACGATGATTTCTTATTGGATGACCCATGCTCGGATTTTGAGGAGGAGGGGGAGGATGATGATGATGATGATGATGAGGGAGAGCTCTGCAGAAGCTCCGTCAAGACTGAGGACCCGTTTTACGATCGCTCGCCAATTTTCAGTGTATTGGGAAGGTTGGTGAGGTTTCAGGAGTATGCTGGGAAAGGAAACTAGCTCTTTCACACTGAGACTGGGTTGTTGACCAACACTGACTTTTAAACATTATATGTGCACACAGCACTCACACAAACACACACACACACACACATGTATGTGTGTGTGTGTGTGTGTGTTTGTGTGAGTGCTGTGTGCACATATAATGTTAACTATGTATATTTGAATACACACACATATGTATATATTTAAGAAATATTTGCTTGTATATGCTGTATATATATATATATTTATATATATTTTCTATTATATATATATATATATATATATATATATATATATATATATATATATATATATATATATATATATATATATATATATATATATATATATATATATATATATATATATATAAATATAAATTATTTTCTTAAATATATACATTCATGTGTGTGTATTTATATAGACATAATTATACTCTGTACACCCACATATATTATGTAAAGACAAACTTATTTTGGATGCGATTAATCACGATTAATCATTCGACAGCACTAATATATAGAAAGTATATTTACATGATATGACTACACTCATATTTATAGACAAACAAATACCTGAAAAAATGACAGACAAATGCTGGATGATAATGTATACACACAATGAGATACACACGATGAGGTTGTTTGAGTTTATTTTCATTTTGTTTTTGTTGGTGTCATCCACTGTAGTTTATAAAACATTTAATGTATAATAGCTGGGAGTCTGTGTGCACTCTTCTGAGTGGGCTTTGAAATGAGAAATACAAAAGTAGACACAGGTTGATGAACTACAGTGCAAGTATATAGCTATTAAATAAATGGACATGGGAGAATTATTGAGTTTTATTTTCCACTTTATATTGAGATCTCTGACTGTTAAATGCTGATTTTGGTGTTTTGGTCAATGACGTGATGGATATCAGGACCACCCTGACATTTTAGTTAAGTTAAAATGTCAGTTTTTAGTTTTAAGTACTGTACATGAAAAAATAAAATAAAATAATATAAATTAAAAATATTTTCTAAAATTAAAAGTAGTTTGGTACAATACACTATTGTTAGTTAAAAAAAAAATAATTCCAACAAATTAAAGTCATGTGGTGTGACCAAGATACAGAAATAAAACAGGAAATGATATCATAGAGAGGACTCCTGCAGACCCTCATGACCGTGTGTCAAAAAGTCTCCTAAAATATAAGGTAATTGGACTTATGACAAGGTAAGGTTAGTTCCGGTTGTAAATCTTATGCAATGTGTCTCCCCTCAAACAATATTTATGAATGAATAATTTGTGATGTTTGTCCAAAAATAATTTTTACCTCAAAAATATTTTAAAATAACGATTAAGGTGTTTACACTCACATGTATTCAAGGTGTAAGGAAATCTTTTATTATTTTATTACTTTTTATTTGATGATTACTCCACATGACATTTTTCAAAACCATATGAAAACAACATAATTACATAATCTTCTTCCCGAGAGGACGGTTTTCCTTTTCCTTATCTTGGCCACTCTTATTTGTCAGTAGCTTATAGCTATGTTTCCATACAAAGATACAAATTATATCACATAATATCACATATACATTAGCCAATAAAGCACAGTTGTCTTCCTATGTGTTCAAGAGAACATAATCTTATGGAAAATTGGCATAAAATATATGTAATAAAATTGGAAATTGCTGCAAATGGGGAAGCTACTGTGGCTTTTTGGCTTTTTTCTTGTAGATCATAAGTTTTAGTCCATTTTTCCAATCACATCCTCTTTTGAGGCAAAGTTTTTTTATTTACATCAAGGGATTTATTTGGTAAATGTGTTTCCATTGTAGTAAATGCTCAAGTCTTCTATTCAGATAACAAAAATATCCTCCTCAATTGAGTGCATTAATTTTTTTATGTGCATTTTTAGAATGTATGCCCATATTGGCGTTTTTAATACAATATCCCAGAATTCACATAAAAATAGGTGGATGGAAACATAGCTAATAACACTTCTGGTAAATCTGTTTGTGACCTTGTTGATATCTCTTGAGGAGACTTGAGATTACAAGGGTCACTTGATCAAGAGAAAAAGCAAGTCTCGACTTGATTTCCATCTCACTGCTATAAGAGAAACCTCTAAGAGATCTCTTCCGATTTGTCTTCCCCTGTGGGAAGGATTCCTGGACTTTAGTCAGCATGTCTGGACTTTACCCTGTCTTCTCCCATTATCATACATTTGACTTTCATCTGATCGCTGCAGACACACACCTTGAGCTTCTGGGTCTCATTTGGACCTAATGATGGTGATAATTGAAATCAGAATTGGCTGGCTGTCAGCAGCACCACCCAGCACAGCTATGGCTCTTGTGTCACGCCAAGGTCTGTGTCCCAGCTTTACATGCACTGCATCACTTCTTCAAAGGGGTCCGTCAGCTTTGAAGTGCTATCTCCAAACATTCATATTAGCTGTTTGTTTTGTGTACCGCAGAAACAAACAAGACCAGATTTCTGTTACATGGCATGAATGTCTGATGATTAAGAAAAAGCTATTCATGTAATGACTAATTGGTTCCCGTAATACAGCAGTTTGGTTACTCGGGGTGTTCACATATCTCAAGATGAAAGAGCTGGTTTCTAGCACAGCTGTCTCTCTTCTGGGCATGTGAGATCATATGCCGTATTTCGACCTTTTTTGTGAGATTTTACATGGAAACCTTTGATGAATCGGCTCGCTCTTTTAAGTTGCGCTTGTGCAATGCACTGCACATCAGTGACAGTATGGCCGCTTTTTTGTGTCTTATTTATCTTTATTTTTTTGGTATTTGCTAATGGCATTGTCTGTTCACGTTCACAGTGTCCAGCACTGTCACATTTTGTCACCGCTTCCACCTTTTTTTGTCATAAGCATGCTTTTTTTGTACCTCACCAAAACCCTTTTTTTTTGTTCAGCACTAACGTTATCATTCAGTGTCTACCCATGGAAGATGGGCAATGTAGCCCTTGATGTCATGTGGATGGAAAACTGTATATTATATGAATCTCAAGATTTTGGAACATATAAACAGTCCTATTTCTGGTTCTGATCATGGTTGTATAGCTTATCCAAATATCCCACAATCATTTGCATTAAAATATATTGAGTCACTTAATGTAATATATTCACTCAAACACAAACTGTCCTTTTATATAGTCTGTACATTAGTTAAAATGTTTTATATAATAATATCCGTATAACAGTAATTAACATGAATTTTCAGAATGTTTTGTTCCAAAACGTTTTGTGTGATTCAATGGAAGAAATGTTCAAATGTTACAAATGTGCTTATTTGTTTAGTGACCTACAGTAGAAATAGTGTGGAATCTTGAGTATTTAGTTTTCTTTTCTATTTTTATCATCACTACCATTCAAATGTTTGGGGTCGGTAAAATATTTTAATGAGTTCTCTTATGCTCACCAAGGCTGTTTATTTTATCAGAATTTTCAGCATCATTACTCCCGTCTTCATTGGCACATGCAGGGGCGGGTCTAGACAATTTTTTTGTGGGGGGGGCCAGGCTGGGGCACAGACTCAGAGAGGGGTGGCACATTTAAATACATGTAAACAGTGAACCAGTATAAATAGACCTACATTGGAGGTAATAATACTGTATATTATTGATAACAAAACATATTATTCTGCATAGAAAGGGTTTATTGGGGGAGTCATTTGGGGCCCGTGCCACCCCCGGCCAACCCTCTGGCCCCGCCCCTGGTCACATGATCCTTCAGAAAATATTCAAAAATGTTGATTTGGTGCTCAAGAAATATTTCTTATTATCAATATTGAAAACTGTTTTGCTGCTTAATGCTTTTGTGGTTACATTTTTTTCAGGATTCTTTGATGAATAGAATGTTTGAAGGAACAGACTTTATTTGAAATAGACATCAGTTGTAACATTCACTTTTGAAATTTTAAAGCGTCCTTGCTCAATAAAAGTATTATTATTATTTAAATCTCTCTGGCTCCAAAGTTTTTGAATGGTAGAATATATAACATTTTTCAAAATCCTTGAATTATAGTTATAGTTTTACCTGGAAAAAAAAATCAGATTTTTATTTCTATATATTTTGTTAGGGTTTATCTTCACTTCAGTCCCATGCCCCTTAAACTCACCCAAAATCTAAAATCTATAAAGAGTTACAAATACTCACACCTTCCTGTTTTATATCATGTATCCTGTAAGAAATTATCCTGTCCAGGGCCACGGCAGTGCCTGCTTTTGTGTATATGTTGATCAATGTTTTGTTTGTCCTGTTTGCTGTACAGTTGATACCTTGGACACATATTTTCTTTTCTTCTCTCCTCTAGGGGATTTGTGTATTTGAGTAATCTGCTCTATCCTGTGCCCCTGGTACATCGGGTTGCCATTGTCAATGAGAAGGGAGAGGTCAAAGGTTTCCTCAGAGTAGCTGTACAAGCAATATCAGGTAAGATTAGGACTGCAGGTGTCCTGCAGAACCTACTGGTGAGTGGAGTGGCACTTAATGTCCATGTATAATTTCTTTGTCTAGATAAAGATATTTATGGATGGTAATAATATGGATTCACCGGTATTAAATTCTGTCTCATATCAATAAGACGTGTAGAATTTAAGATGTAAGATATTAACGTATTGTTCCTATTTTTCCTATTTTAATTTTGGTATTGAAAGTATGGTAAATATTGGTAAAATCTACAAACGATCACATTTAAAAAATAAACACTTTTTGGCATACATAAAAATAACCTGTATCACATCTGAATTATATAACAATTAGGTTATCCATCTCATAGTGAAAACCATGTAGCCTACCAAAATTTAATTAACAGTAGAAGTGAAATCTGGGTAGCATACTTTTTAAAATCACATACGAGGGAGATTTGTTCCTGTCAGTGAGGCATGCAAAAATGACAGTCACACGGCTCTTAGACGGTTACATTTTCATTGACTGTTAGCGACAGACCATATTTCTTGGCACACTCGTTTTACGCGTATTTGGCGCCACCTATTGTTGTATTATTGACGTAAAAGTCTAGACCCTGAATATAAGACAAACCTGTTTTTTCAGATGTATTTCTAAAAACTAAAATCTTATATTCTTATATTTCGTACAATACAGTATTTAAGATATTTTATAAGTATATTATCGTGTTATGGTTGATAACAGATAAATGGCTGATATTAAAATTCTATACTGTTTTGTCTAATATATATATATATAAATTAGACATCACAACATACATCAATCAAAATAGCTGTTCTTTATGAGATTTGCTGAAGATTACATTTAAATATAAATTTTGTTTTAAAGATTAACGACTAATAAGTGAGTTTGATGATGGTAAATGTAATCTAAACATTAAAATATGGAAAATGGACATGCACAATTTAATATACAATAAATGAAAAAGTTCTCTGATATCGGTTGAGGACCGATACATATATATAAGGAAACATGAAAAAGTTTTTGGGGTTAGAGGGTGTATTTAGACCTGAGGGATTGTATATAAAAAGGGCAAGCTGTGTGTGACTTCTTGAGGAAGTGATGTGAAGGTGCTCTGGTTTTTCCTCCAGCTGATGAAGAGGCACCAGACTATGGCTCTGGTGTCCGACAGTCAGGCACTGCCAAGATTTCTTTTGAGGACCAACAGTTTGAGAAGGTATTGACATCAAAACATTTGTAATGGCTGGAAATACTCCTTGTGAGTGGGATCTCAATTTTCACAATTCTTAAATGTATTAAAAAAGCAAGAAGACTTTTGGTAATGCCATGGAAAAATCCCATAGATTAATTGCTCAAAAGTGTGAGAACCATGACATATACTTGCTGACCAGCTATGTTGATTTGTCAACATGGATATTCATATGACTGTTTCTCTTTCCTGTTGAGCAGTTCCAGTCAGAGTCCTGTACTTCTGGTCTTTCCCATGCTGGCGTT
Organism: Gobio gobio; assembly: GCF_949357685.1. Classification (NCBI taxonomy): domain Eukaryota; kingdom Metazoa; phylum Chordata; class Actinopteri; order Cypriniformes; family Gobionidae; genus Gobio; species Gobio gobio. Next base: position 24,470,089 of record NC_137110.1, on the reverse strand, counting down.
TCTCAGGAAGAGCTGCGAATTGTGGAGGGTGAGGGCCAGAACGCAGAAATGGGACTCTCAGCAGATGAGGTCAACAATAATACCTGTCCAGGTAAGAAATATGGAATATTCAGGACATCTTGAAAGAAAATGTAATTTTTTTTCTAAATTTACTATTTAAAAACATGTAGACTTCAGTTTGGGGTTGGTACGATTTGTTTTTACGTATTTGAGTCTTTAAAGCCCACCAAGGCTGCATTTATTTGATTTAAAATACAGTAAAAACAGTCCTTGTTCAATAAAATTACAATTTAAAATACTTGCTTTCTTTTTGAATATATTAAATATGCTCAAGTTTCTTATCAGTTGAAAACAGTTGTGCTGCTTAATATTTTTGTAGAAACCATGATATTTTTTTTGTTGACAGAACAGCATTTATTTTAAATATACATCTTTTGTAACATTATAAATGTCTTTACTGCCACATTCGATCAATTCAATGCATACTTGCTGAATAAAAGTATTTATTTATTTTTTATTTTTTTTTAAAGCTATGAGTGACCTACGAGTTTGTGTCTGACGTCTGAATCTGTATGTCAGCTTCAGCTGTCCCATAGAGTTTTCTTTCTTTTTTTTGAGTTGACATCTTTTCTTCATGTGCTCTTTATAGCTAACCCAGAAGAGTTGGACAGCCCTGTCAAAACAGGTCTTGATGGTATACTGGACGGCGCTCTGGATCACTTGAGGATTGGAGAAGTCTTCACATTCAGAGTTACTGTGCTGCAAGCGTCAAGCATATCCGCAGAGTACGCAGACATATTCTGCCAGTTCAAGTGAGTGCCTCTCATCAGTTCTGAAGTCTGTTTCTTTCCACTAGTGGACGTTTGTCATTGTTCTGTATCTAATTTACTTTCGTTAAACTCCTCGTTTGTAGTTTTATTCACAGGCACGATGAAGCGTTTTCCACAGAGCCGTTGAAGAACACTGGACGTGGTCCACCACTTGGCTTCTATCATGTGCAGAATGTAAGCTTTGCGCTATAGCACCACGTCACACTGTTTTTATTAGGCTGAGGGTAAAACACTTGTTTCCTCAATTTTCCAGATTGCCGTGGAAGTGACTAAGTCCTTTATAGAGTACATAAAGACTCAGCCGATTGTGTTTGAAGTCTTTGGACATTACCAGAAGCAGCCTTTCCCTCCGCTCTGCAAGGATCTCATTAGGTAGGTCCTGGCAATATTTATTATTTCCAAATGAGATTAATAAATGCTACAAACGTCTGAATTCACCCATCAAAGTTATACTGAAATAACAGCCAGATCTTGTTTTTTTTCAGTCCGTTGCGCCCATGTAGACGGCAGTTCCCGAGAGTCATGCCTCTTTCCAAACCAGGTGAGAGCAATGGATATTTTTTATGACCATTAACATTGAAGCCCCCTTTTGCCCCATAGGCCACTGCATGTTTTGTAAAAAATAAAGCAATTGCGGTTGATTTTTAATGCTTCCTGCCAAATCACGTTGAGTCTGAATCTGTTTAGCACATATCCTCCGTCCATTGTGTTGCCTTTTTTATGTTGCTTTTTTATGTTTTGGGTCCATGTGCCCATGTCACAGTTTTTATGTTGTTGGTGGTGGGTGTAGCCGCAGATAACGACACCCCTCCTGATCGAGAGAAGAACATGGAGCTGATTCGCTACCTGTTGCCAGAGGTCTTCAATGGATCTCTGGTGGACTCGCTGTCAAGCCACGCCCTCAATGCAGCAGGCGTGGCTGTTTCCTACCTCCTTGAGGGGGAGGAGCAAGCCAGACTGCCGGCCCCACCCTTGTCTATCTGTTCAGTAATAAAAGCACAGAAGCCGGGTCTGTAATGGTTCTGAGTGCCTAAGGCCAAAGAATGTCCCTGAAACCGAACCTCTAGTCAGTCTAATGCAATGTTATATAATATAATACACATTTTTAATTATATTTTTTAAATTAATTTTAAAAATGTGTGATATTTGGACATAGTGTCCACTTATTTCCCCCAATCCTATGGGAGTCACACAAAATCTCTGCATTGACGGACTGAAGGACGCTTTGTTCCAGGGACTGCGTTTCGGCCTGTTAATACTGTGTGTGGGTGTATGTCTTTTCTCTCCCTCAGCCTCTCCATACAAACCTCATCAGGCAGATGGACAATTTTGTTCTTTCTCTCTGACATCATTCTCCAGAAATAAATTGATGAATAGACTGTATAACTGCATGAGTGAAACTGGTTGTTCTGTCACTTGAAACTGAGTTTGATGATGCAGTGGTCTCTAAACATTTGCAGGATATTAGTTTTGGATTATTATTATTATTATTGGGTAATCAGTTGTTAGTTTTTATTAGATATCTTGTCTATTTGTGTCATATTCATTGGTTTGTCTTAAAGAAAGAGAACAATTTAAATAAGTGTTTAAAATCAATATTTATATTAATAGTTAAAGCTGCACTATGTAACTTCTCCGTCCACTAGAGGTCGCCTATTCAAAATGAAGGCGTAGTTTGATGACGCCATGTTTAAGCGCAGAATCTAGGGATATATGGTCTTCACCTCACAGTTGATGGAACAGAATCGGGATAGGACTCGGGCAGAAATCATGTTCATGGATGCAATTATTAACGTTACTGTAGTATGAAGCAGAGCAGGCCCGAGTGTTGTGGGAGCTGAGCAAGGCTGCTGGAGCGATTGTTAATAAGAAGAGCGGAACACACACCTCGCGAGTTTCACTTCCGCTTTTCCGGTCATGAGTTTGAGGTAACGCAGCTCTGTTTATCATATTAGATACATCTGAGTGTGTTGAAAATGATTTTATGCCGTTACTCTGTGCATTCTCACGGCGGCTGCTATGACACTTGTTGCACACTGCAGTGAGAGTAAAGCGTTTCTGCAAAATAAAACCGGAAACCGAGGGTAATGCAGATATGACGCAATTGACAGGCGACTTCCTCACACGTCCCGGTTCCTTGGTTAAAATAGCAATTTTTTCATGATTTACAAATAGTTGGAAACATTTGGGATATTGTAAGTACTCAACCGAACAAAATATATAACACTGGCCTAGTGGTTTTTTGATATTTTACTGAAATTTTTTTTTACATAGTGTGAGTTTAAGGAGTAGTTCCCTTTAAAATGAAAATTGTCATCCTTCACTTAGTCTGATTTCATTCTAAATCTACACGGCTAGCTTTTTTTCTGTTGAACACAAAAGGTGAATTTTTGAGCAATTGTTTTTGTATATACAGTAATGTTAGCAAATGAGTAAAAGCAAAACAACTCCAAAAAAAGCAGCACACAGTGAATGTCTTCTGAAGCCACGCGATATATTGATCTTCTCCATGTAAGCGCATGAGAGAAGTAGAGAACTATGCTTCCGTTCAACGTGTTTTGTATCTTTTCAATAAATCAGTTGATTTAGTTATGAATCAAACGGATCCAATTCTCTAGTTCAACTCACTGAGTCAATATACTGCTATCGTATGAATTCAGACTTGTATGAATCACTTTTTTGAGAGTGGTGCTTTTTTTGTTGTCATTTTAGTGCTTGATACTCGTTAACTTACATTACATTGAAATAAGTGGCCAGAATAAAGAAAAATATCCTTTTGTGTTCCACAGAAGAAAGAAAGTCATACAGGGTTGGAACAACATGGGGGTGAGAAAATAATGCGAGAATTTTCCTTTTGAAGTTAATTATTCCTTTATTAATTCTGCTTGGCATGTGCAGATGTTCAGGGATCACTGTTATTCACTTGACTTTATTCATCTTAACAGCAGTGTGCCTTTACATCGGACCCCTGATCTCCCACTCCTGGTCCTCTCTAACTATGCTCTATTCCTCCTCTTATACTGTGATCATATCTTCCTCTCTCCTGTAAAACTCTAGTGTCCCTCTCATCTGCCATTTAATTATTTTATCCTTTTGTCTATGATTAACTCAGTATTGATTTGACTCTCTTTGTCGTTCTTTCTTTCTCTATTTTCTGCATAGTACCTGCCACCAAACTGACAGCTCTCACACGACCCACAGCAGGACCGTGCCACTGTAAATACGACCTGATGGTCTTCTTTGAAATCTGTGAGCTAGAGGCCAATGGAGAGTAAGTGTCTTGTCTAACCATTGACCTTTTCCCTTTAAATAGCCTTTAACAGATTCAGTCCGAGCAGAATAGATTGTAAAATCGATTACTGTCTTCAGTGTGGCCTGTAAAATCAATGAGATCCAGTGTATCCGTATAAAATGTTTTAATTGATTTTTAGATCATGATGTAAAGGAAATCATACCTGCTATCATTCATACAATTGCTTTACAATTTGCTCTCAGTACCATCAGGAATCATTTTAGACACTTTGCAATTCTTCCCACAGGACATTTTAAACACTATACATATAGCTGTATGTACAGTTTGGGGTCCGTAATTTACGTTTTTGCAAATTAATGAATACGTTTATTCAGCAAGGATGCATTAAATTGATTAAAAGTGACAATAAAGACAATATTTTATATATAAGTGACAAAAAATTATATTCCAAAAAATGCTGTTGTTTTGAAATTTCTATTCATCAAACAATCCTGTATCTTCAAATGTATTATAGATGTTTTCAGAAAAATATGAAATGACACAATGTTTTTAACATTGCTGACAATAATAAGAAATGTTTCTTGAGCAATACATCAGCATATTATAATGATTCCTGAAGAATGATGTGACACTGAAGACTGAAGTAATGATACTGAAAATTCAGCTTTGTCATCACAGGAATAAATTGCATTTTTAAATATATCAAAATAGAAAACATTTATTTGAAATTGTTATTATATTTTACAATAATATAATATTAATACTATTGCTGTTTTTACTGTATTTGATCATTATATTATTAAATAAATGCAGCCTTGGTGCATAAAAATCTTAAAGACACCAACCTTTTGGTAGTGTAGGTTTAATTTATACTGACACCATACTCTCATCTTTCCCACATTGTTTTAAATATGTGCATTATGTATACTCTTACAGTACACCGATCATGCATAACATTATGACAGGTGAAGTGAATAACACTGATTATCTCTTCATCATGGCACCTGTTAGTGGGTGGGATATGTTAGGCAGCAACTGACATTTAGCCCTCAAAGTTGATGTGTTAGAAGCAGGAAAAATGGGCAAGCGTAAGGATTTGAGAGAGTTTGACAAGGGCCAAATTGTGATGGATAGATGACTGGGTCAAAGGGTCTCCAAAACTGCAGCTCTTGTGGGGTGTTCCTGGTCTGCAGTGGACAGTATCTATCAAAAGTGGTCCAAGGAAAGAACAGTGGTGAACCAGCGACAGGGTCATGGGCGGCCAAGGCTCATTGATGCACGTGGGGAGCGAAGACTGGCCCGTGTGGTCCGATCAAACAGACGAGCTACTGTAGCTCAAATTGCTCAAGAAGTTAATGCTGGTTCTGACAGAAAGGTGTCAGAATACTACGCAGTGCATCACAGTTTGTTGCGTATGGGGCTGCATAGCCACAGATCACTCAGGGTGCCCATGCTGACCCCTGTCCACCTCCGAAAGCGCCAACAATGGGCACGTGAGGATCAGAACTGGACCACGGAGCAATGGAAGAAGGTGGCCTGGTCTGAGGAATCATGTTTTCTTTTGCATCACATGGATGGCCAGGTGCGTGTGCGTCGCTTACCTGGGGAACACATGGCACCAGGATGCACTATGGGAAGAAGGGAAGCCGGCGGAGGCAGTGTGATGCTTTCGTCAATGTTCTGCTGGGAAACCATGATGTTACTTTGACACGTACCACCTACCTAAGCATTGTTGCAGACCATGTACACCCTTTCATGGAAACGGTATTCCCTGGTGGCAGGAATGGTTTGAGGAACACAACAATGAGTTTGAGGTGTTGACTTGGCCTCCAAATTCCCCAGATCTCAATCCAATCGAGCATCTGTGGGATGTGCTGAACAAACAAGTCTGATCCATGGAGATCCACTTCGCAACTTACAGGACTTAAAGGATCTGCTGCTAACATCTTGGTGCCAGATACCACAGCACACCTTCAGGGGTCTAGTGGAGTCTATGCCTCGACAGGTCAGGGCTGTTTTGGCAGAAAAAGGGGGACCAACACAATATTAGTCATAATGTAATGCTTGATCGGTGTATGTGCTGTATTATGTTATACAATATGATGTGTGTACCGTGGTCTTAAATCTTAAATTCAAATTAGTTATACTGTACATAAAATTTGCACCAGGGCCCGTTGGAGAAACATTTTTGTTGTTCACTAAATGGCAGAAAAATCTGACTGTAAATTTGTCATATGGTACCTTATATGAAAACAATGATGTCTTAGATCAATTATTTATCAGAATACCAAACTGGACATGCTTAAAATATATAATTAAAAATTTATATAAATACGTAAGACATAGTTTATATATTTTATATAGTTTAATATATGTTAATAATTATTCATAATAATATTAAATCTATTGGCTTTGTAAATTCTTGTACATGTTGTGTACGGTGTTTCTACACCAAGGAAAGCTAGACACTGCTGGTTATTGAATTTGATTTGTATCTGTCCCTTGCAGCTATATCCCAGCCGTAGTGGACCACCGGGTTGGCATGCCCTGCCATGGCACATTCATGTTACATCAGGTACTGGAAAATGTTCTCTCCTTGTATTTTATGTTATGTTATTGTGTAACACATAAACCATTTTCCATACTATTTTAACATTAGAGTACAATATTATTACATTATGACATACAACAACACAACATTTTCATAACAGGGCATCCAAAGGAGAGTTACAATTACCATAGTACATGAGTCAGGAAGAGATATTGAGTGGAAGGAAGTGCGAGAGCTGGTTGTAGGTGAGTTTGGGCTCAAATTCGAACTTATGCTCAATGCATATGAGTAAATAATAGCGATACTGTGATATTCAGCAAATGGGATATATTTTTGCGTTTGACAGGGCGCATCCGGAACACGCCTGAAGCAGATGAGACAATCATCGACCCCAATATTCTCTCTCTCAACATACTGTCTGCAGGATACATTCGACCCACACAAGATGACAGGTACCTTCTCATCCCTAATAAATATGCCAAGACATCAGAAGACAAGTTTAGAAGTTTACAAATAAAATGGACATTCTCATGTCTTTAACACTAACACTAATCATCTTGAAAATGATTCTTGTCATTTTAAATTTAAGACCGCTTGCGCAAGAGGTTACGGTACATGGGAGATTTATTTATCTGGCATGAAGCCTTTTTTCTCCTAGAACACTCAGTAGCAGATTTTCTCCTCTTTGGCTGTTTCCCACTCTTTTTAATACCAGGTCTCCATTTTAGTGATTGCTGCAGTTAATACGACTCTCTCCTCAGCCTTGGCATATGATCTGAGAGCTGAAGCCAAGCCTGTGAGACAAACAGTTCTCTGCACAACTTTAAAGCGATGAGTTTTTGCCAAAGAGAAATGAGTCAGTGAACCAAACCTTCCAAACAGCTCTTAAAGGCTTGCCACAAGGGAGTGATTCAGAATCAAACAGCACAGCAACAGTGCCAGCCTTAGATAATGACAAAAAGTATATTCACACTTTTATGTTCCTTTGCACAAACATACCATAACTCGCTGCATGGTTGTGGGGACTGACAACTGGCACATCTTAGAACTGCCATATCGAGGCTTTTAGTATTAAAGACAGGGTGCAAATTATTCTGCTCCAATTAAGGTTTGAACCCCCCTAAAAGAAGTCGAAACAAAAGGTTTGGGGGATTTTTAAAAAAAAGTACACTACCGTTCAAAAGTTTGGGGTCGGTACAATTTTGTACAAATTTTTTTTGAAAGAAGCTCACCACGGCTGCATTTATCTATTCAAAATACAGTAATATTTTGTAATATTATTACAATTAAAAATAACTGTTTTCTATTTTAATACATTTAAAATATATTTCCTTAAGAAATCATCATAATATGATGATTTGGTGAAAACAGTTGTGCTGCTTGATATTTTTGTGTAAACTGTAATACTTTTTTTCAGGATTCTTTGATAAATTAAGAATCCACATTTATTTGAAATAGAAACCTTTTGTAAAATTATAAATATATTTTATTACTTTTGATACATTTTATGCATCCTCGCAGAATAAAAGTATCAATTTCTTTTTTTGTTTGTTTTTTTGTTCTTTAAATCTTAATGACAACTGAGCCCAAACTTTTGAACAATAGTGCAAGTAAATTGTTTTAATTTTACATATTACATAATGTAAGTAACGTGATTGAGTGGTTCTCAACCTTTTTGACTCAAAGGCCCCAACACAATATTCAAAAAATAAAAATTCAACATTTTTAAGGGGAATCGTTTTTCATTCAAGTCATTCTGAGGCTCCTTGGAAGTTTGCTGATGCCCCCTAGTGGGTGCTTGCTCCCTGGTTGAGAGCCATTGCTTTGATGCTAGTCTAAACAGCTACTGTCATTTTTATTTATTTAGATTTACGTAACACAAGTATATCTTAAAAATATGTTTTGTGTAAAAACGTGATAGTAAGATTGTTGGTTACTGAAAATTAAATGGTTAGCGTTTGGGTAACCCGAACAACAATTTGATATGTGCAAAATGAATGTCAACAGATTTTGCGCCCTGAAAATCTGACCATGTTTAATTCTAACACTGATTTATATGGTACACACATGGAATAAACCTAGATAAATGCTTAAAATATATTAACGCAACCTCTCAACACACCTCTTTCACAACTGTTGGATTGTTTAATCATTGCGACCTTTCTGCATGACATAACCACAGTGAGTCAGGATACTTTTAACGCATCGCTTGACTGACAGACTGCTCTTTTTCTGTTTGATAAAACTCATAACAAATAATCCACTGCGCACAAGACAAAATGTGATTTTATTAGCCACGATGAAGGAGGTCACAATTATGGAACCAACAAAATTCACTATTTTCCGAACAGGCAGGGAATTGAAAAATGGTTCTCTAGTTCACCTCCTTGCTGGTTGTGCAAGTCTTCCCATTTGATGCTGGTCTGCATTTGTGTCCATTCTCATCTGTTCATTCCATTCGCTCTGTCCACACTCCATCGCTCAGACTCAGCTACTGTACCCTCTCACTGAACCACACAGTGGATCGACATCTCTGCTGGTCACCATCACGTTGTTGTGATCTGCATGTGAAGATTTATTTGAGAAGAAAGCCTAACGTTAAAAAGCATTTATTAAACTTTACTAATAAAATCCATCATTAACATTCTCTCATCGTGATAGTTATTGAAGACAAAATGCCACGTTTGTCATGTCACGTTATACGCTAGCAGCCAAACAAAGCATTTTGTCATCTGCAATGCATTACTATGACATCACCTTAAATGGGCATCATATATCAGCATCCAGACTTTGCAAACATGAAATGCTTCAAATCAAATCATAATCATTTGGATTATCTTATATTATCAGATTTATCCATCTGCACCCCACAAAGCTCTCGTTTCAAGCAGCTGTGACCTCCTCTTCTGCGATCCACACTAGGCCTACCCATAAAACCATGTATCGGAGCTGGATTCATGCACTAATGCAACCGAACAAGGACAAAGATGTGACAGAGAGTTGTGCGGAGGCCACACAATCTTCTCTCCACAACCTTCTGATTTCTCTAGTTCACTAACAGAATGTTGTTTTGTGTTTTTTCAGACAGTTTCTTGATTCGGACATGCCTAGGTATATTACCTTCAAATCCCTCTCCTCCCATTTTATCAGACACACACACACACACATCAGAATGTGTATTTTTCATATTTTTATTTCTCTGGCCATCTGTCTAATCAACCTCCATCGTTCTTTGCGTCATTTTTTTGGCTCTCAAATACTGTTCTTTCTGCATTCATGTTGGTTTGTCTATTTTTTTTTCTCTCTCCTTTCCTCCTATTTCTGAAAATGTGAGAGAATTTCACTCCGGCTCCCATGGAAATGCTTTTGTGTGTGAAGCTTCTGTTCTGTATTGTATGTTTTTGACATTTTTGGCAACTCTAGGTGACTGGATTGCATGGCTTGGCTTTTGTATGGGCTGAATCATTTACAGGAGGTGTGGTAGAGATCATAGTCACGTTCCCAACTAATTAGGAACATTCTTCGAAATTTATGTTGACACTCTAAAAGCTATGAAAAAGATTGTTCATTTGAAGTAATCTGGTCTTTAGTAATGTTCTCAAAATGTAAGCACAAAACCTTTATTTATACATTGTTCATGGTGCAATTTTTTTTTTCTGAAACATTTTAGTTGGACGTTTGTCTAAAATGTTTGTTTTGTTTTGGAACGTTCCCTCAAAATGATAAAATAATGTTCACATAACCAAGAAAAACTATTGAACCTTTTGAAAGTTTGATTTTGGACGTTTCAGAGAACATTGTAATCTACGTCAGTCACTTCTTCATCAGTCACACGTTCCTCCAGTTTAAACTAAAAGTATTTTTATAATATTTTTAATGATGAGTCACTCTTACCACACACGCTCCATCAGTCCTACATAAAATGTATTGCTCTTGCTCAACAAATTAGATGACATCTCTTAATTAAAAGTTTATGGTTTCATTTAAACAGTTCTGCAACCAGATCAAGTTCCATCACAAATGTCAAAGCAACACCATAAAACACAATTTCGCCTGTGTGGGGCGATAACTGTTGGCCAGACCACACACCATGAGGTCTGTGTTGTTTATGGGCGGGAGGGCTCGCTCTGCTAACCTCAGTATTAATCATGAATCTCTGAACAAAATTAGTGTTATGTTAGTCCACTGAGATTTATGATTTCATACGAAAAAAATGTGTTTAGTCAAGTTTATTGACAGTCTCCCCTGCATTCTCTGCTCACATAAGCCATTCTTTTTAACCACTAGGGGGTAATATTGATCAAATTTCTTTCAAGGTTTCATATGCTGCCTGAATGACTATAAACAAATATTTTGTTCTGCAGATTGTAATTATTAAATCAGCACAACTATAATCCCAGGAATTAGCTGCTTGTAAGCTGCTTGCTGCTTATAAGGGTGGTGTCGTCCACAGTATGAGAATATTGTTTTTATCCTAATCTGTTTTTCTTGTTGAAATGCCAGCCAGGAAAGTTCCGCTTGACTGGGCAATTACATATCACGATCAGAATTTTATTTCTCATACACATAATTTTTAACACCCTCTTTTACAGTAAAATGACACACCGGGTATAATGCGGTATAGTATTAAACCTGTAACCCGCAATTCACTGTATTTGGTAAAGTAATGTACATTTAATTAGTAAATGGGTTTTAGCTGTAGCATTTTTATAATATTTTAAATGACAATTTTTTTTTTTCAGTCCTGCCTTAAACTTGCAATCCATAGGTCAAATGTAGAGTATAAGTGCTTAAAAATAAATTGTGAGCAGAAAGAAATTTAGCTTACGAATTAAAAGCAAAACCCAGCTAACAGGATTTTTTTTCCCGGAACTTTAGCTAATGTTCAGGAAAAGTTATCTCAAAGTAACGAACAAGTGTATTTTCAGTAAGGTTAATACAAAAATGTTATTTGTAAAAAAAAAAATTGTCTGCTTTTTATACGTCACAACTTACTACTTTTTTCAAAATGTTTTTCAAAACGATACGATAACCGATAATTCTTTATATTTGATCACCTAGGCCTATATATTGGCCGATAAATCTTAATCCAGATTTGTATATTATTTTTTGAGAACCTGATACAAAAAAACGAAAGTCTCACCATGGGAAGCCATGTCCCAAGTACACAATTATAATGATGTTCTCATTATAATTTTATGTAGACTATATGATAGACCTGCGCTGCACATGTATTTTCCTTTTTGAAGTGTTTCCAATCATATTTCAAGCCATTCAAAACTATCATGTTGAACAGAGCGCATCTGAAGTGTCTCAGCTGAAGAAAAAATAATCCATTACTTATTGGCTTTAACATATATGCCAAATTTTCTTATTGGACCGATAATGATAATAACATTAAAAATGAACATATATCAGCCCATATCGTATGGTGGCCGATAAATTGTGCATCCCTAGTTTTTGCTAACCAGAAAGAAAGAAACAGATGTTTTGAATGTTCCGAGAACTTTCAGAAATAATGTTTCCTTAATGGGAATAAAAATGTTCTTAGAACATATTTTTGCTAGATGAGTAATGATTTGGGAAGGTAAGATATCTTCACATAATTCCTCAAAGTATTTAATATCAGTCTTAATACACACTTGTCACCTTGGCAACTGTACTATTATCCACACCCCATCATCCTCTAATGTAGTTTCTATACTGTCCCAAGAGTTTGCCAGGGAGTTGAGTATAGCCCTGCAGTGTCCTTCCCATATATGTTCACAGAAACCAATTTTAATTTCCAGCAGCTTGGGTGGCAGTGTGCCGCAGCTCAACAATCCATGTAAGCATTACCTCAGTGGTAGCATGCTTGCTTTCTTACCCCTGTGCAATGAGTAATTCTTCAATATTATTTAGATCCTCAATGCAGGCAGAACCAATAAACTTAGAAAGAAATGTCTCGCTGTATATTTTGCCAAGAACATGAGTTATAGTTTGGATTGGCTGATATAAGAAAGTTAAAGGGAAAGAAAAATTGAAAGGGAAGGTAAAACAACAGGAAATCTCTTTTATCGTGTGTAAATGGGAGGTGGAAATTATCCTCACAATCCCTCATCTTGCTTCGTATGCGGAGCTTGATTTATGTGTTTTTTTGGGAGTTAACAATAGCATCAGAAATTGGATGGCTGGGTGTCCTCTAACTGTGTGTTTGTGTCCTAACCGGCTAAAGCCAACTAGCGAGTCCGGTAGCTGTGTTTTGGAACATGGTAGTTGGCTTCTAGCTGGCTCAAATTGGTTTGGGTGCTTGACCAGCTGAATTATCAAGTGATGGGGAACTGTCCTGAGCCCAACTGGGACATATCATACTAGCTTAAGGCCATGGTACACTCTCAGAAATTTATTGAGATAGTACCATTAAGTTTCAACTTTGTAACTTATTTAGCCCTAAAGGGTGCATATTATAGTACCCTTTAAAAGGGTATAATTGTTGATCCAAGATGCCCAAGATGATCCAGTAGGTTCCCACCGGTTGCAGGGCCGTATCTGTCATAGATATTGAGGGGGCACGTCCTTCAAATATTCAGAATAGTGGCTAATCAATATAAAGTTTTCATTTGCAGACATATCCACAAGGTACTAAAGTAGAATCTAAGTCTGTCATGGCCAAGTCTCTGTCATTTAGAAAAAAATTGTATATCCACTGTCATTCTGTATATACACTATATTGCTAAGGGGCCAAGCCCAACCCCTAAAAAACAACCCCACACCAAACTTTACACTTGGCACAATGCAGTCTGGCAAGTACCGTTCTCCTGGCAACTGCCAAACCCAGACTTGTCCATCGGTTTGCCAGACAGAGAAGCGTGATTTGTCACTCTGGCCCTGTCCCAAAGGGTACTCTATGTGCACTTTCGGACTTGTGGACTTGCAATGGCTGCTGCGTGCGCGTGTCCGTTAAGTCCACTAGACCGCAGGGTGTCCCATTTGTCATTTTAGGTCTCAGAAGGGTGCTCGCGATCGCCTCCTTTGAGGTCGATATGCGCCCTCGATGCGCACTTCTGCTGAGCCACACTGGTGCGGGTTACGCAGCAGATTTCTTCCCAGCAGTCAGAGCGGCATTACGTCGTGAAAGTGCGGACTCAGAGGAAGACCGTGAGGGTTTAGGGTGCCATTTGGGACAGGGCATCTGCATGCCTAGGTGCTTGATTTTATAGACCTGTGGCCATGGGAGTGATTGGAACACCTGAACTCAATGATTTGAAGGGGTGTCCCAATACTTTTGGCAATATAAAGTATTAGTTTCATAAACCCTGTTGCAGAACAATTAATATAATATAGTATTTAAAAATAAAAAAGTATATAGTAAAGGTTTACTTGAATCAAAAATCTGTTTATTTTTAATACTATGTAATTTTAAAAGTAATGGATAATGAAAAAACTATTATCTAAATCACCATGGGAGGGTCTATTCTCATAAAAATAGAAATGCTTTTAGGCAAGGTTTTTTTCCCTTATACTTATCCACTTACTAGGGCATTTATTTTCCCCATTGTAAATGTAAATGGATAACTATGGCATTATACAATTAACGACTGAGGATCACTTTCAAGTCATTCCGAACACAACAAATGAATGCAGAAATGTGCCTCGTTGTTAGGAGAGACATGCCAAATAATAATAAAAAAGTGTTCTTAAATCGACTTAAAAAGAGTCTGTTCCCATAATAGACAATGCACATTTTCTGTGAAGTCTGTCAAGTCAGACTGCCCAAAATCTAAAAACTGGCTCTTACTTTTGACGACTAGCATTGATTTGTCCAGACTGCAAAAGTCATGTAGTGAATTCCACTCTTAAATGATGACAATATTGTCATTTTTGGGTGAATTATCCCTTTTATAGGATTTCAATAGACTAAGTGGGAGGGTCTCTAGACCTTCTCCATGATCACAACCTCACAGTGACCCTTGAAATTTCTCCCAACATGTTTCATTATTTTCTCCCTATCTCTTCAACAAGTCAATTTCCAGTACCTCTTCCACTCCTTGTCTCTCTCTCCATGTCTGAATGACAGCCACAAAGCTGCCTACTGGGTCATGCCGGTCCATTCACTTTAACACTCAACATATAAAGCACATAAGCTCTATCTATCACATACCTCGGAAAAGCTCGGCCCCTCTCATATACTTTAGACTCAGGCATTTAGAGATTTAAGACCCTTACCCGGCGTAGGGCCAGAAATATAAGTGGATCCAATCTGTGATCATTTCGGTGGGTTATGACCTATATTTATCAGAGCGAGGGAGGGTACTGTTCAACTTAAACTTGTGCTTAAAGTTCAACAAGGTGAATATAACTTATGTGTAAGAGGCAGCCCATACTATTGCATTGCTTTAGGGTCATTATTAGTTCATTCGTACTTCCTGGAGGTCTGTGAAATTACATTACCTCAATTGCATCCCTCAATGAGATAAATTGAGGTAAATTTGCTATATGCTATCCTCTCTGAAATGTCTTACCGATGATTCTATCATTGATTCTTTCCTTTCCACCTAAAGCATTTCCTTGGGGACTAATCCTAGGTATAAGTGTCCCCTTGTACCTGCCTCCTTCTTTGAATGGTTTCGTCTTTCATCCCTCATCATTTTAATTTTATTTTTGTCTTTTATTTTATTGATAACCGTCATCGTTCTGCACATCATTGGTGGTGGCATTCGTATCTAGTGATGAAGCTAAAATGTTTTGTTGCATGCATTTATATTGTGTCCGCTCCTGGTCATAATTTTTAAACACTTTTGTGTCACTTTAAAAATATGAATTTTTCTACGTTAAAACAATAACACTGACACAGTATTATCTTTTATCAGTAAGTTTTTTGCCTAACAAGCTGATACTATTTATCATGTAATAACATAGTTAATGTATTTAGCCTATTAATATTTATGAACTTCTAATATAATTAAGAGAATATGTAAATTCACCTTGTTCTATGTTTAAATCATATCTTTAATGCTGTTTTCTACCATTAATATAGGACATTCTTCCGTTTTGATGCTGCTTGGGATTCATCCATGCACAATTCTTTGCTGCTAAACCGTGTCACTCCCTATGGAGAGAAAATCTACATGACTCTGTCTGCTTACCTGGAGGTAACCAAGGCCATTTACTTATTTAGTTACATTATTTAGTTCCAGCTAATTTAATTTAGCAAACAGCCAGTGGCATTTGTTACGGTTGAATCAAGTACATATGTGAAAGAGAGGCAAATAGCAATAAACCTTGTGGCTCTATAGAGCGCAACAGTACCTGTCCACTTAGTAGTGATCTTGGTTCTGGAAGTATAGTTCCCATTCATTTTTCCACAGAGAAAAAAAAAATCTTCTTTAAAGAATTTCATGACATGCATCAAACCAAACAGCTCAGAGGTCAGTCAAAACATTACAAATTTTGATTTGAATCAAACAAGTATTTGAAAATCAGATAAAAAGACAACATTCCTTGAATTAACATTCCATGAAGCAATGATGAAAAAGTATAGGAACGATATATTTTAAGTTTGTTTCAAAATATTCATATACAGTATACATTAACATCCAAAAGTATGGGGCCAGTAATATTTTTGCAAATGTTTTTGAAAGAAGTCTCTAATACTCACCAAGTCTGCATTTGTTTAAACAAAATACAGTAAACAAAAAAAACTGTAATATTATGAAATATCAAAATTTTAAATTCTTTTTTCTCTTTTAATATTTTTTCAAATGTAATTTATTCATGAATTTTCAGCAGCTGTCTTCAGTGTTACATGATCTTTCAGAAATCATTATATAATGCTGATTTGGTGCTCAAGAAACATTTCTTATTATCTATATTGAAAACAGCTGCTTAATATTTTTGTGGAAACTACATTTTCCAGGATTTTTCATAAGTTCAAAGTTCATAAGCATTTATTTATAACGGCATTTATTTGAAAAAAAATGTGTAACAATGTAAAAGTCTTAACTCTCACCTTTGATCATTTGATCACCTATTGATTTAATGTGTCCTTGCTGAATAAAAGCATTCATCTCTTAAAGAAAAAAACACTTTTGAATGGTGTCTATATGAACAGTAGTGAGGTAGTGAGAGACTGACTGGGTGGTTGCTGTTAGAGCTCTTTTGGTGTAATTTGTTATTCAAATCTTTTTTTTAAAAATGCGTTTAAAGGAATTTCTCATGAATTGAGAAATCAACTTTTCATTCAGCCTTTGATATATAAAAGCTAATCGTGATATTAGAATATCCTGTAAGTTTCGGAGCTGAAAACTTCCTTGTTAGTCAAAGAAAAGCTTTTATTGACACCAGGCCCAACAAACGCTCGATCTCAGAATGTGCCAAGCTGTGACGTCAGGGTGTGGTGAAACGCCGCCTCAACAGAAAAAGAACGCCTGATTCTGTAGCCCCCACCGATTTGTATATGGCATGTTATATATAAATAACATAGGCCTACGTGGAGCTAAACCAGATCGAACTTCCAAGCAATAAACATGCTGCATAAACTTCATGCTGCACGGTTCGCAGTTACTGTATATCCACCGATCGGGCGGGCCAAGTAATAAAAAATAACATTCCAATTAATTGCGGGTGGATGAGAGATAAATCATTGTGTTTGTATCTGATAAAAACATTTTGCGAGCAAATCTTTTTGGTTGCTATTTTCCCACACACTTTTAAAACAATTTCTCACATGTACTCATGGGGGAGCCGATCGCTCATTACAATATGCAAAGCTTATCCAATCATAGCAGTGGGTGTTTACTTCAAAGTCTTCAGTGCAGCACGCCCATAAAAACCGAGCGTTCCATGAGAGAGGCTCAAAACCAGGGTAGAAAATAGCCTACTACTTATTCATTATAATGTTTTTGAATGTAAAAACCACACAAACGTCATAAGCTGACCTCAGACAACAGTATAAAAAATTTTTAAAATCCAGTTCATAACGCCTTTAAATAACATGGACTAATGATTTCAATAGAATCATATACTACCAATTAACAACCTCTGAGATTATTGGAACCCAACTGTTGTGCTCTATAGGTGTTGCTTGTTCTTTAGAAAGCCATGGTTATTCTAAGCACCATTTTAGATTAAAAAGCTTACAATGGTTTTCTTTTTCCAGATGGAGAACTGCACACAGCCCACAGTGATAACCAAAGACTTATGCATGGTGTTCTACTCACGAGACGCCAAGCTCCCGGCATCTCGCTCCATCAGGAACCTCTTCAGCAGTGGCACCTTGAGGCCATCTGAAGGGTACGGCTGCTTCAAATTATAGACAAGTCCTTTGCTGTGTTCCTATTATCATTAAAGTTACCATAAGGTTTTCTGTTGTTTGTTTTTACACGTAGAAACCGTGTAACTGGCGTGTATGAGCTCAGTCTGTGCCACCTGGCTGATGCAGGGAGCCCAGGTAAGACATTAGTCTGTTTAACTGAGGATTTATGAGATGCTGGGTAGTTTACATTTTAGGGGAGGTTCTGCTGTTGAAATGACACTTGAATGTGCAGGAATGCAAAGACGGCGCAGGAGGGTGCTGGATACGTCGGTGGCGTATGTGCGAGGGGAGGAGAACCTGGCTGGCTGGAGGCCCCGCAGTGACAGCCTCATCCTGGACCATCAGTGGGAGTTGGAAAAATTGAGCCTCCTGCAGGAGGTGAGAACATCCTCACAAAGTTATTATATAACAAAGTTATTTGGTTTTTAATGTGAAATGACTAGAATGTGTCTTTTGAGTATCTGAGATTTAATTTCCTTCTGCGGTATGTTAGGTGGAGAAAACTAGACACTACCTCCTCCTTAGGGAGAAGCTGGAGTCCACCCTGCTGCTGGGCCAGGAGTCGCTGCTGTCCTGCGGGAGTGAAGATCTAACCGAGTCCTCTTCCTCATCCACCCACCTGGGCCTGGGCCACAGCCCTGGCCCCGGCCCCGACACACCCAACGAGAGGCAAAAGGAGCTGGCTGCAAAGGTATTTTAAAAATTCAGAAATTATATATAAATTATAATATTTTTATAACCTGGATCATAAAGTATATTCAATATTTATCAAATATTTATTAAATATAATATTTATAAATTTGTAATATATTATAAAATGAAAATACTGTAACAAATTATAATTAACATAATATAATATTGAGAAATCTAATCTTTAAAAAGTCAAGAAATTATATATAAATAAATTATAATAATTTTATATTTTGGATCATACAGTATATGTAATTGTTTCTTCCATTTTACTGAGACAATTTTTGGCCAAAAAAATTTGTTAATTTATATATATATCATTATATATAATTTTATATATTATTACAATGTTATTATGATTTATTTAATTCATTCATTTTGTAATTTATTCAATTCAACTATATTTATAATTTAAAATTATATATATTTTTAAGAATAATGTAATATAATTAACTTTTACAGCATTGTTAGTTTTCCTATCTCCATTTTCATGAAACCACTGCATTATCTAATACTATTATATTATAAATGATTCATAAACTGTGATAACTTCAGGAAATCGTGAGCAAAAGGCTCTTGTCAATCAGTTTAACATTCCCCTTTTCTGTTTATCCCAACAGTGTCTGCGTTTGCTTAACCACACCTTTAACAGGGACTACAGCCATGTGTGTGTTAGCGCCAGTGAGAGCAAGGTGAAGATGTTAAGAATATAATACACTATTTTACACAATTTTCTTCTGTCAGTTACCACCTTAAAAAAAGTTCTGACTATTGCTGCACAAACCTACAGAAATTAGATTTCAGTCTTTCAGTCTTTTTATGAAGGTTGCATGTTGTGTTCTGTGTTTAATGAATGTTTTCTCTTTTGTGATGTGTTGTAGTTGAGTGAGATGTCAGTAACTCTTTTGAAAGACTCAGCCTCAGTGTGTGCTGAAAGCACCCTCACACCGTCCTCAACATGTCCCTCACTTGTCGAGGGACGCTACGGCCACAACACTGAACTCAGGTCGGTACTTAGTGACTGCTATCTCATTTCGAATTTTGAAAGAATTTTAACAAGGTGATTTATGCAACACACACACACACATACAAAAACACTATTGTCTACTATTGATCAGACTTAAGCCCAAAGTATACTTCGGTTTTTACACATACACGTACGAGGGTCCATACAGTAGCCATACAGTATGTCTAACCAAATTGTGTTCCAAATTTGAAGTTGATATCACAAAAATGTAGCCCTCTAAAAGGTAATGCAATGTCCAATTTCAACATGTCCGCTACCAGGACCACTGACAGTTAACGGGCTATATTGTCATGTCATGTTTAGGAACATCAGTCTTAATGGGGTATTAAATCATTTTAAAGCTGCATACCAAATATTGTTCCAAATAAAACATAAATCTAACTAATAGTTACATCTATATTCTTCCTGCTCATTTGTGTAGACCCCCAACACCTCGATCCCGTGCTGTCAGCCCCATTCCTGAGTCTGAAACAGAGGGCAAGAAGTCTCCTCGGCAGTCCAGATCAAGGACCCACACTTTTGTGCCAGATATTCAGGAAATCCGCGTCAGGTATTTACAATTTTGTTGAGCAATTCCTTTTTATTTTACATTTGCCTGTAAATGAAATTCAATTTCTGGAGATTTAATGAATTGACATGTTTGGAAGTTGACTCTAACTTGCACTCTATTTTAATGTCGCAGCCCGATTGTGTCAAAGAAAGGTTATTTGCACTTCCTGGAGCCCCACAGTAATGGCTGGGTTAAGAGATATGTGGTGGTACGCCGGCCATATGTCTACATCTACAACACAGAGAGAGACACAGTGGAAAGGGCCATTCTTAACCTGTCCTCGGCACAAGTGGAGTACAGCGAAGACCAGCAGGCCATGCTGAAGGTAAAACATCGACAAATATTTCCTTTTCTTTGAGAAAACTCGACTGTTCTGTATCGAGTGTATCGACTGAACTGTAATCCAATGTCTGTCTGAACTGCAGACCCCCTACACATTTGCGGTATGCACAGAGCATCGTGGGATACTCCTTCAGGCCAGTAATGACAAGGAGATGCATGACTGGCTCTATGCCTTTAACCCTCTGCTTGCTGGATCTATCAGGTACAGTGGAGCACATATCTAACTCTTTCACAAAAAAACCCCCGTTCATGCCAATATTTATTCAACTGTCTTTTTCCCGTTAGGTCTAAACTGTCCAGAAGAAGAGCCGGGCAGATGAGGTTTTGAGCCCACCACATGTACACCTAACTCTTCGAGGACAAAAAACACAAAGGACTAAACTTGTAAATAGATCTACTGACAGATCCCCCCCGTTTCTGTGCTCAATCAACTGTCTTGACCCCCTGTTTCCTACATGTGTGTTCCTGCACCTGCCCACACTAGCACCGACTGTGCACCTGTATCTTAAAGGCCCCTTTGTTGTGCATCTACAGTGGCCTAAATATTCAACTTATAGCGCCAACAGAACAGGCTAACTACTTTATTGGGTTAGAGATAGTATGCTTATGTAGTCTTCAGCAGCATTTTAGAACGTTGGTGATGGGAATTTCTAATTCTGAAGCTGTCAGCTCACGCAAACACATCTAAATTTGGTACGGTGACGAGTGACGTCCATATCTTGAGTTTGGTGGGAAAATGGATCACATGGCCTTATTGTGCAAGTCTATGGGTTTAAAACTGGTCAGTATTTAAGTCAGCAGACCATATGTTTATTCATCTCTTGGCTATGGAAGATAGAATTGATCAATGATAAGCAGTTCTTAGCAAGGAGCAGATGAATCACATCATATTACGCTCTTACTCTCTTTAAGTGCAGTTCTTGGACGCAGTACAACCCTTCATAAATACTCATATACCTTTATAATGTTTCCCTTGTAAGGCCTTGAAATGCATAAAGTTTTCAAAATAATCAGGACGCATGAGGAAAAATTTGGCAACGGAAAATGGTCGCATTCTCCTATCTCTGTATGAGAACCATTATAAAGATTTGGCCTATTTTTGTTGGAGTACTGGTCAGTAGATTTATCTCAAATGTATCATAATCCAGTCTAATATTTTATATAAAAAATATCGGTATCCCCAAATGATCTTATATCTGTCTAATTTATTTTTAAAATTTCTATTAAAGTCTTATCTAGTTAGGTATTTATTTAACATGTTTTTATTTATTTCAGCATGTATTTATTGACAAAGACTGTAATATTTTTGAAGAAGTACAGTGCAATTTCTGCATATGGCACTTTTTTTTATCATGAGTTGACTAACCTCCGTTTTACTGACCGCACTGCTCTCATTCACCCGACACCATGAAATGCATTTGGGGAACAGGTTAGAAGTGAATGCTGGGATAGCTGCTATTACATGTAGATTACTTGAATTTTACTTTTTCGATATTTTAACTAGCTTCGGTTAAGAATTTTTTTTTATAAGTAGAGAAAAATACATTTTTGCCCAGAACCCTACATGAGTGTTTGTACAGTGGTCAGTTTTGGAAAATGGAAGGTTTAGAAGTTTGTTAGAACAAATCAAATGTACAGTACTGGTGGAATTTTCTAAACGCACCCCAGAGAGTGATGATGAGATATGATTTTGTGCCTCTTGCGTCATCTACTCTGTTTTTGTTTTACAATCGTCATCATCCACTTTCACTACCACCCTTTCTCTTTGTGTGTAATCATTCTTGTGCACAGGCAAAATCAGTTTTTAGATAGTTTGCATATTGCACATGCCCTGGGTTTTGAGATGTCTAAGCATATCTAGATGGTGTAAATATTTTTTTCCTCAACTGATTTTACTTGCAAATGAAATTAAACCAATCTACTTATTCAACCAATTTCTAATATCATCAGGAACTCCAGAAATAATCTGTTCCATCATAGTATTGCTCCAAACCTCATTTGTTTTAAAAGTCATCTCAGGTCTGATTGTTGTGCTTATTTTCAATAGGCAAAACCACTCAAAAACAGGATCGCTGATAAACTTTAGCCAAACTACATTTTATAGTATATGAAACAAAATTTTTGAGTCATATAATACCAACAGCTGTGATTTAGACACTTTTAGTGCAAAAGCATTCTATATCAGGTGGAATCCTGTGGGCCAGACCTCGACTTAGGCAGTTACTGGAGCAGAGCCCATGCTTCCACTTTCACTGCTTATTATATTTAGGCCAGGTGGCTTATAATGTAGTGTGAGATAATTGGATGATCCTGCGATTTGCGTGACTAACACAAGCCTTTCATCAACTCTTTGCAAATCACATGAGGTGCCTCCAGGGCAGCAAGATTCATGCACATGTGTATGACTGAGGCCAGCCAACCTACAGCACATGCTCAGTACCGCAAGAATCTGGCACCTTGAACAAACCTCTACTGAAAGCCTTGATATGTCTATGAAATCTACACTTCTAATTCCAAAAATCACGTTACTAATATTGGTGTTTAGGATGGTATTCTGTTTCTGTGAGTAAAAAAAAAAATATATATATCCCTACATTAATTCTCATTAGTTCTCTGTTCATGCACCTTTTGCTTTTTCCATGCGTGTCAATCAGCTTCACTTTCATGACCAGTTCAGACAGAGTAAACAATAAGCAATGCCACTATCTTTATAAATAATTGCATATGTTAATAGTTATAGCAGGTGCGTTATCAACAAAATTATTTTTTAAAAAAATCACTTTCAGTTTAAGCAAATGTGAATTGTCTTTGTTTTTGTCTGTGCACCTTGTAGAAAGTAATGCAGAGAGCTGAATAAAATTGTTCATGTTATAGCCTGTCCTGTGCCGTTTCTACAAGCAATTTCCATAAAACATCGCATTGTCATATTTCCTAGCTAAAAACATCGCATCCATTTTACCACCTCCCAAAGTGAAAGAATGATTCCGTTCTCATAATCGACACCAAATATTTGTGTGCTTCCATTCTCCTGTTATGCACATACTCCATTCATATGCATTTTTTTCTGTCGTTTTCTCTGTTTTACTTGCCTTGTATATAAACATGATTGCTGTGAATGGTGTAATATGCAGTTGTAACCGGTTTGTACCATCTTCAGTGGGCAGTAGTTCAATGTCTCTTTCTGAGTGTTGGAATTATGAGTCAAATGTTTGTGTACACTTAACACATTGTCAGATATGAAATAAATGTGGAACTTATGCAACACTATGAATGACTTGGTCTTTTGTGGGCCTCTTTTGATCTTTGAGCCATTGTTTTATGCATGGCAAAATAGGAAAACTTGTTGAAAATAGAGTGATTCAGGTATAGGCCAATTCACACAGCACAAACACACCAACAAACATCTGTTGGATTTAGAATTTTATGAAAAATAACTCATGCTCACACTGCACCAACAGATAGACAAACGCTTTTTCAGTCAGGTAAAAACAAACCCTGACCAACGGCAAAAGATGGCGACAGTAACAAACGACTAAACCCAACAAACGTGTTAATTGGCGTTTGTCTGTGTGGTGTGAATTGGCATGAGAACCCGGAAGACTAATTCGCTGCTGGTTCCTTTGAGATTTTCCTGTGGGGTTTTAGAATGGATTTTTTAAATATTATTTATGTGTAAAATAAAGCCTGTGGTAAACCTAACTTGACTATACTTTGATGTTTTGTTCTACAAAGTAAATTGCACACACCATAGCGAAAACGCAAATTTTGACGCAGTTATGTTCATTTTTGAAAATGTACGTTGTTAATAGTTACTAGTAACTAATAAGATAAGACAGCTTATGCTGTGAGTGTGTGCAGTGTAGCCTATGTTGTAGAACAAAATGTCAAAGTATCGTCAAGTTATGTTTACCAAAGGCTTTATTTTACTCATAAATTGAACAACCCCATTATAAAATGCTGTATAAAAATCTCGAAAGAACCAGCTGTGGCGGCGAATTACACTTCCGGGTTCTGATGTCATACCTGCACCACTCTATATCCCTGATCATATTTCAAGCGATAGCTAAAACATGGAAGTCTGTTGAGATATAAATGATAAAATATAAGATATAATTTTGGATCATGCGCGCAGACCGTTTTTTTTTCCGTTATTAAACTTGCAACGTGGATTCGTACACACCCTAAGTGCGCTTCAGATCATTAAAATAAGGTCTTTAAACTCAAAATTGTGAGAATTGATCTCTTGGGAGGGAAAAAATTACTTTAAACTCGCAATTCTGAGGAAAAAAGTCAAAACTGTCATATTTTTTCTTCTTTTGTTTGTATTCTGTGGTGGAAACAAGCTTCCATATAGAAGCACTGAAGCGTAAAATGGACAAAGGTCAATATGTCTTAAAGAACGACAAGTCTTATCTAATGCTGGCACTTTTTGAGATTACTAATTGATTTCAGGAAAATAATGAGCAAAACACTATTACCCTTAAAAATAAGAGTGAATGTGTGTAATTTTTTATTTTTAAATACCCTATTATTTGCAAAGAGTTTAATTCACAACTAGGCTACATAGACTTGGAACTTCTTTAACAGTTCTTGTTTATTTTCCTTTATCCCTTTTAAATCCTTTCTAATGTCCACTTAAATCTCTTCTAAACCTTTAATTCCCCTAATGTTCAAGACATGGTTACAGCCTTAGCTCTATTTTCATGCTAGCCTACTACTTATTTTTAGGTCATTACAGTACTTATTCTTTATACAATCTTTTTTTTAAAGAAATTTAAAGGGGGATAGTTTACCCAAAAATGAAAATTACCCCATCATTTACTAACCCTCAAGCCATCCCACGCTGTAAAAAAAAAATCCCCGTAAAATTTACGGTAAAAAAATGCAATAAACATTCATTAACATTAGATGTAACATAAAACCCTACATAACTCATTAGAAAAAAATAAGAAGCTATTCAATGAAAATACATCAAATGTGAAGTGTCACGCAAGGAATTCTGGGAATGTCAATTTACTTTTTTTCACTGTAAATTACACAATGACTTGTTCTTTTTCACTTCCAAAAACTGTCAAATTTACTGTTATTTTACTGTAACATTACAGTAAATGAAAGGTTCGATCTATTACAGTTATGCACCGGATATAGTACGGAAACTTACATGCGTTTTTGTAAGGAAAAATGTTGATAGCCAGTTAAAACTTATAGTAAAATTAGTAAAATATCTAGCTTCCGCCAGACCACCTTCCTTATTCAACTTACGAAGAAAGTGTAACGCTTGTCCTACGTTGCGTCAGTTGCGCTTTTTTCGTAAGTTGAATATGGAAGGCAGTCTGGTGGAAGCTAGATATTTTACTTTATAACCTGTTAAATATGGATATTTATCTTACACAAATGCATCGCTTTACTTCAGAAGGCCTATATTAACCCCCCAGAGCTGATTAACCTACTTGTATAATGGATGGATGCACTTTTTTGGGCTTCAAATTTTGGGCTCCCATTCACTGCCATTATAAAGCTTGGATTATTAAGGACTTTTTTTTTATATAACTCCGATTGTATTCGTCTGAAAGAAGAAAGTCATATACACATAGGATGGCTGAGGATGAGTAAATCATCGGGTAATTTTCATTTTTGGGTGAACTATCCCTTTAAATGTTAAAACGGTTTGCCATACTGTGACTTGCCTCAAAGCTACTGAATAAAAATGTACTACTACGACGAAGGCTCAGTTCATGAATATTAAAAACGTGACGTGCGTTGAACCATATGATTGAACCATGAAGGCTTGGCTTATTACTACTAATACTACTACTACTACATGACGGGACGCCTTTGAACGTTTTGCAACGTCAACACGATCTGATTAATAGTTCATGAACATAGCCTTCGCTGTAGTAGAGAAAAAGGGCGACCGTCTAAAAAGAGGAGGGGTTCTAGTGTGCGTTTCCGGTTCAAAGTAGAGCGTGCTGCTGCCGTATCACCAGTCTTTTACTGTCTATGGTTTTAACCGTGAATCATTGACAGGGCATACACTGAAGAGAGGTCAGTAAACTAATGGTATAATTTAATAGGTTCATCAGGTTTATCAGTAGTTATCTCAGCGGTGGTTCTTGTAAAGCGACTGTAAAGGCAGTTTAAGTATGTTATCGCAGACAATATTATAATGAAAAGACAGTATACTATGACGAGCAGCAGTGAATCATCTACAGTAACGTTACATGAATCAAAGTGCAATATGGCTCGCACGATTGTATTGCCACAGTGTTTGGCACGATTCATTTATATTAAATGTCAACCCTGTATGAACAACCATGGCTTGTCTAAACCAAGAAAAAACAAACAAACAAAAAACACTTATACCTGCTATGTGACACAGCAAGCCTTATGACATGATCCGTGTATTACAGTAATTGTCGTTAAAGCACTTTAAAGAAAGTTTTTATTGCCATGTGTTTAGACTGATGTACAGTA
This sequence comes from Gobio gobio, assembly GCF_949357685.1. NCBI lineage: Eukaryota > Metazoa > Chordata > Actinopteri > Cypriniformes > Gobionidae > Gobio > Gobio gobio. Next base: position 24,443,079 of record NC_137110.1, on the reverse strand, counting down.
TTTTGTCATTTTATCTACCAATGTAATCCAGATAATGGCTGAAAAGAATAATCTCCCTGTCATCCTCGATCATAATTTATGGGGAACTTTAACTCATCATTATGGATCTAACCTGGATCATCATGATGTGACTGATGGGCCCGACAGGTAATGAATATATTCCATATCAGTCCTAGACTGGACATGAAGTCATTCCCATTCAATCCACTCCATGCTCCAGAATGTAGTTTGTAAAACAGTTTATCTGCTGCAGAATATACATGGATTACAACGCCACCACGCCAGTCGACCCAGAGGTGGTCAGGGTTGTTACTGATGCTTTAACTGATGCGTGGGGAAATCCCAGCAGTAATTACCTTCCAGGTATGAGGATCTCAAAGATGGATGTATGGCAGACATCTGACACATCACATTTAAAGGGATAGTCCACCCAAAAATGAAAATTCTGTCATCATGTCATTCCAGACCTGTATTAATTTCCATTGGCTTCCATTGTATGGGCAAAAAACACTACATTTCTCAAAATATCTTCTTTTATGTCCCACAAAAGAGAGCCAAACAGGTTTGGAATGAAATGAGGGTGAGTAAATGATGAACACATGCTCATATAGTTTTCCACTGATACTAGGTCTGAAAGCCAGAGACATCATTTACCATTCCAGAGACACCATTGCAAGGATGGTTGGTGGAAAAGCAGCAGACATTATTTTTACTTCAGGAGGAACTGAGGTAAGGGTTTCAAGAGCACGGTTCAAACATAATTTAGCAAAAGTTCTTTCCTTTCTTTACTAGCGGACTATTAAAGGCCTTAATAGGCTAATTCAAATTTCCACTGTCTCTGTTTCAACCATCCATGTCTAGTGTTATAACATGCTCAAAGTTCAAGCAATTTTATTCAGAGAATAACCATATTTACATTCAAATTCTATGTAAAAATGAAAACAATAATTATAGTGAGTACAAAATAAATAAAGGCACTTTTTAATTCTCTTCTATTGTAGCTCACGATAAAGGTGCTGTCAAATTTACATGGCGAAATTTCTTGGGCGAAACCAGTCATTTCAAAATTAATCTCTGTGATTGCGAGTCTTCAAGATTTTGTTAATGTGACTGCACCTTTAATATTATTGGCTCCTTTATAATAAATAACTTGTGTTGTACCTCATTTGCAGTTGTACTTAATGAATTAATACACTAATTGCCTGTTCACACCAAATTGAATATTCACTGCATACAAATTTGATGCGATAAAGTGATGGTGTTACAAACCGAGGATTTTGCTAAATGACAGTTAAAGGGTAAGTCACCCAAAAATGAAAATTAGCCCATGATTTACTCACCCTCAAGTCATCCTAGGCGTATATGACATTCTTCTTTCAGACGAATAAAATCTGTGTTCTATAAAAAAAAGTCATGACTCTTGAAAATGTTTTATAATGGCAGTGAATGGTTTTGTCATTTTTGAAGTCCATAAAAGTGCATCTATCCATCATATAACTGCTCCACATGGCTCCGGGGGGTTAATAAAGTGAAGTGGCACGTTTGTGTAAGAAAAATATCCATATTTAAAACTTTATAGACTAAAATAACTAGCTTCCGGCGGTACGCAAGTCGACTTATGGCAAAAGAGTAACCCCTGACGCGATGTACAGGAGCATCGCAAGCTTTGACGCCTCTCGCGGATCGGGCTGGGCAACAAACTCAAGCCCTCCACCATTTCTCTTTAAAAATCCTTGTTGTAGACTTCTAATTCATGACCGGTGTTTTGTTTTGTTCTATCCTCTGTGCTCATCAATACGCATGTCAAGGGCTACTCTTTCGCCGTAAATCAATGCGTACGGCGGTCTGCCGGAAGTTAGTTATTTTAGTCTATAAAGTTTTAAATATGGATATTTTTCTTACACAAATGCATCCCTTCGCTTCAGAAGGCCTAAATTAAGCCAGGACTTTTTTAATATAACTCAGATTTTATTTGTCTGAAAGAAGAATGTCATATACTCCTAGGATGACTCGAGGGTGAGTAAATCATGGATCATTTTCATTTTTGGGTGAACTAACCCTTTAATAAATAGCAGAGGAAGAATCTGGAACCGTCTCTCTTGTCTCAGAACTCTTGTATTTGGTGTTGAATCATTTTCATTCAGCCCGTCTTCTGACAAATCGCATGAGAAAATCGGACCAAATCTTCGTGTTGATGTGAACAAGTCTTTACAATAGCAACACTATCCATAATGCTTGTTGTGGTAGTCCTAATGATGCATGGCACTTGTGTTGAAAGGTGCATTGAATACCTGGAAAAAAATCAGGTATTCAGAAGAAATGATTCCACTTTATCTTTATTTAGCTCTCTTTTTCTCCTGGACTTTCAGGCCAATAATCTGGTGTTTCACACAGCTGTGGAGCACTTCAGGAAGAGCAAGACTTCTGCAGAGGGAGGCACGAACAGCCAGCAGCTGAATGGAAGAGGCTCCTTACCTCATATTATCATCTCTAATGTGGAGCATGACTCCATCAAACTCACAGCTAAACACTTGTTAAAAGAGGGCAAAGCAGGTTAGCAAGACTGGACTTTCAGTCTAAAACTTCAAATGTAGACTTTGTTCTCTAAAGGTTTAACTTTAGGAAGTGGACATTACCTTAATTTACTACCATAAATAATTTTGAAATTGCATTCAAAAGGTGTCTTGCTATCTGTATTAAAATATGAATATCAATGAAAGCAAATATCTTTGTGCTCTGATTGGACCTTATTGGATTCTCGTTGTAGATGTCACATTTGTACCCGTTTCCAAGGTGACAGCACGGGTGGAAGTTGAGGATGTCATTGCAGTGATTCGTCCCACCACCTGCTTGGTGTCGATCATGCTGGCCAATAATGAGACAGGCATCATTATGGTGAGCATGTTGCCCTGACAGCAGCCCCACTAGTGTGTCAAACTATTTCATAGTTAAACAATATAACACGGCGTTGTTTTGGCCAGTGGGGAGAAGCTTAATTTCAAGTGTGAAATTGCTTTTAAAAATAGTTTTTTTTTTCAATAAACATGATGTTAAAGAGTAGCTTCAATTGTAGACATAGCATGGCCAGTTTTTGCTGTGCCAATGAAAATACAGTAGATTTTTTTTCTGCCATGATTTAGCATAAACACTTGAGAGTAACTGATGAGATTCTCCCTTCAACAGCCAATTAAGGATATTTGTCAGATGGTGAAGGATGTAAACAAACAAAGGGCAGCCTCAGCTCCCAGAATCCTCCTGCACACTGATGCAGCCCAGGCTATCGGAAAGATACGAGTGGATGCACATGAGCTGGGAGTAGACTACATTACCATCGTAGGACACAAGGTAAGTAACAAGAGACGCTGTTGATATATCATCTCTCTCTAAGCGAAGAAAATTAGAGATCACAATCCTGTTGATGGTGTGTTCCAGTTTTATGGCCCTCGAATCGGTGCTTTGTTTGTGAATGATCCTGGAACCACAAACCCTGTTTACCCTCTGCTTTTTGGAGGAGGACAAGAGCGCAACTTCAGGCCAGGGTATGACATGGTTTATTGTGTGATGGGGTTTCATGTATGGGTGATGAATTATTGAACAATTAAAACAAGTATGGTACTGACTCTGAAATCAATACTCTTGTTATCTCTTTATTTCTCAGAACTGAGAACACGGCAATGATAGCAGGTCTGGGAAAGGTAAAACCCACTATACAATATATATCATATTCATATATATCATATTCACATCTTCATTTATTTATTTTCAGTACTAGATTTACTGTGTTTATACATGTACAATAGTTAACTAAATGCATATATATATATTAGGGATGCAACAATACAGTTAGTCCACGGTTCAATACATACCTCGGTTTTTAACCACGGTTTTCGGTTCGGTTCTAATGGCTTGTCACATCAGTTTTTTGTTATTCTATTCTTAGGCGACAGGAACAGCAAGAGGTTAAGGAGAAAAAATACTTTTTTTAAATTGCAATACTCTTTCTTTATTTTACTTAAAAGACTTGAAAAACCTTACTTAAACTTAAAACTTTACTTAAAAAAAAACCCTTTTACACATTCCTAGTGTATGGTAGGATATAAAATAAATATATATAAAGATTTACACTGGCAGCTCAGAACAGTACAGCAGCATTTAAGTATGAAATTGAATGAATAAATGTAAAAATAAAACACTACATAGACTTCACTATAAAATATACATTGATTCTTATTAAAGCTACTGTGTTAAAGTTTTTCAGTCAAGAGCAGCGAGTGATTTTCTCTTTGTCTTTTGTTGCTTTATTATTTACTTCACTCAAAAATGAAAATTCTGTCATCGATTACTCGCGCTCAAGTTGTTTTAAACCTGAATAAAGTTCATTCTTCTGTTGGACATAAAATATATTTTGAAGAATGTTGGAAACTTAACAGTTGCTGGTCCCCATTTTAGGAAATAATAATATGGATGTCAATGGCTACCATCAGCTGTCTGATATTCAACTGTCTGTGTTCAACAGAAGAAATGAAAACAGCTTTGGAACAACATTAGAGTGAGTAAATAATGACACAATTTTAGAGGTGAACTGTCCCTTTAAGGACAAGCGTGTTCACTAGGCTGCGCTGCTGTCAATTCAAGACCTGCCCGCATCTAATATACAGACACATGCCGATTTTACTTTCACTTTAGACATAACCGACTGTGTTTATGTTAACCTTGTGTGTATTTGACAGTATAAGCGCAGTAAGACTACTTAGTCCATTAATCACGTGTTTGACAGGCTTTTAGTGCGCGCGCTCGGAAAAGCGCATGTTAAAACCGCGCAAAAGCACGCGAATGAAATGTTTAACCGGCAAGGCTTTAAAACGCATGCAAATAATGAACTTTCGTGATTGTGAATAACTATAGTGTTCCGTGAGTATAACTCTACCACTAATGTGTGATGTGAATGTATGTCGCGTTATTCAGTATTGGGATGGAGGCAAATGATAGAATGTGTAGAAAAATAATTATTTAAATGCAAAACCGAAAAAAAAACCGCAATTCACAAGCGCGTATTGAACAGTGAATGCCGTACCGTGCCATATATATATATATATATATATATATATATATATATATATATATATATATATATATATATATATATATATATATATATATATATATATATATATATATATATATATATATATATATATATATATATATATATATATATATATATATATATATATAATATATATATATATAAAATAAAAAATATATTTTATTTGTTTATTTTCAGTGGTAAGTTGGCTGTCTGTACATGCAAAATTGTTTTAAATAACTTTTTCTTTTTTGGAAAAAAGGCTGCCGAATTGGTAAGCTTAAATTTAGCAGAGTATGAAGCCCATTTCCTGGATATCCGACGTTATCTGGAGCAGAAGCTGCTTGTAAGTCTTGTTTCTGCTATAAGCTTTACTATAGATGACTGGTACAAATATTTCAGTGGACATTACTTTAGTATATCGAATAATATATATGAAAATATTTCAGTGGACATTACTTTAGTGTATATAGTAATGGAAAGTAATAATATATTTAATTTTTTCTTATTTTTATTGTATTTTGTTTTTTTAGGCTGTCTTTGGAAAAGATAAGATTCATTTTAACAGCCATTTTTCTGGCTCAGACATTTTGCCCAACACATGCAATGTTTCCATTTTGGGAAGAGGACTTCAAGGTGAGTGAATGGCCATTTTCTAGTCTCATAATTCGTTTTTTTTCACAGTACATGATTGGAGTATGATTGTACATCCTGATATTTATAGGTTCACAATGTGACCTATATTTATAGTGCACAAATGTACATACATTAAACATTCATAAAGATTCATCACAGACATGATATATTCAAGCTTGATTAACTAAAATGCTACTCCAGTGACTCCATTTTCCATAAAAACATCAGTGAAGTTTTTTTTTTTTTTCACACGTGTATTGGTCAGAAGTAGGTCAGGTCTTGACCCTGCAGATTTGTAAAACACAAGAGCTCTTGTGAATAATTGAATAGACTCTTCCCCCCTGCTGTAGGGCGTAGAGTGCTGTCCACCTGCAGGAGGTTGTTGGCCAGTGTGGGTGCTGCCTGCCACTCAGACAGAGGAGACCAGTAAGTCATCTGTACTTACAATGAAAAATGTTTGCGGTCAATATCAAGGCCATTGTGAATTTTCACCAGTGTTGTCAAATCCTACCCCTTGAACCCCTAAATTATTTTTTTTTAAGTATGTGCTTTTAAATCCTAAAATATAGCTTAACCATAACCATTAATGGCCTGGATTCACAGACAGGGCTTAGATTAAGCCAGGACTAGGCCTTAGTTCAACTAGAACATTAAAGAAGCTTTTATGTGCTTTAAAAAAAAAAAACATTACTGGTGTGCATCTTGAGACAAAACAGTAGCACTGATATATTTTAAAGGGGGGGTATCACACACAGTTTATTACAATCTCATGTCAATCTTGAGTACCAATTGTTGAGGTAACATTTAGGACCCAGGACCAGTAGTGAAAAATGAAGACCAAGAGTCAGGAGTCCGATTAATTAAAGAAAAATGTACTGAAGAATAGTTTGCAGAAGCCAGCTCACAAGGAGTTTGTAGGCCGCACTCCCTCTAACAGTCTCCCCGCATCCACCTAACGTACATACAATTTCTGAACAGTTATACTGTTTTCAAGGTCTAGCCACGTCATTACTGCCATGTTGAATGATTCTGATTGGCAGAGAAAATGCACAGTCACGGTAAATTTCCACACACGGATAGATAGCAGAGCATATCACTAAAATGGGTTGACTAGTTGTCGCCCCATGACTAGATTTAGATCACAATGACCTAGGAGGTCCTAGGAAGGCGTCTTCAGGTCTGGTGTCATGTGCAGAAAACGTCCATCTTCAATATTAGGCCTGCACAGATCATGCAACGCACACACAAAAGCCCTAAGGTATATTGCACTCTAGTTAGTGTCAGTGGATCCTGACATTTATCAAAAGAACACCCAATACCCAAACAAAGATACAGCCATAGCTCTCCTTCACCAGAGAGAGACATACATCCCGGCTGGAGGTCAGAACAGGCAGCTGAGGAGACTAGATTTAAAACTCCAAAATCATCATCCAAGTATAAAATCACACAGAATTACAATCATCTTTAAACTAAATATATGAAAGCAGAGAAAGAGATACATAGATTGATTATCCTTGATTATTCAGGTTATGGAAATAATAAAAAGAAACATTGAGAAGGATAGGTGTATAAAAGAAGAGACACAGGTATCTGACCTGCCCCTTCACAATAGAGTAGTATTGCATCCTTCATATCTCTTATAAATATGATCAAACTAAAGATTTTTCAAAGACAAATACGCTGTATTGAGTTTTTCTGAATAAAACTGTATCGTGTGGGCGGAGCTAAAGAGCCACGAGCGCATGCACCGGTTGCGTTGAGAGCGTCTGAAAGCTGTGACATCCTTAGAAAACGTGGAAAAAATTGTCCTAAATAAACTATGGCTATCAATCAGATTCAGCCATAAATATATGATCCAGAATCAGAACCAGAGGCTGAAATTGAAGCAGAGCAGCAGCAACAATGACTACAGCAGGACATCTCTTTGTGGTATATACTGTAACTGTATATATTTGCTTAGCGGTTTGTGTAATGGGGAATGGGGAAAAACGCAAGGTCTCGGGACGAGTTTTTTTAAAAGTTCAAATTATTTTAACTTGAGCGCAGCGTTATTACTTTAACTCCATTGCTGCTCCGGAAAAACAAACTCCATCCACTATCCCCTTAACGCTGGGTTCTTTGTTTTCTAGCTGTACCGTTTTTTTCTTGCCCTGACAACCAAAAACACGCTTCTTTGTTGATTTCGTGAAGTCCTGTGACCTGTGCAGCGCAGTCGACAACTTCCCAGGCGTGCTTTTGCCCTCTCGCTCTGGTCGACGCATGCGCCCTTCTGGGAGATGTGCCCGTACGGCCCGTACAAGGAAATTCCGCCCAATGTGACGTCACATAGGCCCATACTCGAAAAAAACTTTCCGAAACTTGTGAGAAAACAGAAGAATTTTTGGTACAGAAATACTCCATCAAACGTCCAACTTATTTTTTGAAACTTTAGCCATGTTTAGCATGGGAATCCAAGTCACAGTGTAATAAACTCAGAATGCATGAAATAGCATTAGACCCCTCCTTTAAAGGCCCACTGAAGTGCCTTGAAACATGCAGCATTATTCAATGTGTTGATGTAATTTCCCCTGAAACGGCTCAAGCTGTTAGCAGCTCCTCCCCTTTTTTGAAACCGCCAATAGCGTTTCGTTAATATCACAGTTTGACTAGAGCCTTTCTGTTTGGTAAAGCCAGAGTTTCCTCCTAATCTCTAACCGTTTATCATCATAATCTCCTCCATATCGCTTTGAAATACAGCATTCAGTGCAGAATTTAAATGGGTCCGATATGTTTTGTTGTCTGTGCCGACTCGCGCATATGATTCACGCTGCGCTCTCGTGTCTCTAGTCAACGACTCTGGTCTAGACTATGTGTGTGTGCTGCAGCGGTGTGTGTGTGAAAGTAACGTGAAACTAGACTTCATTCACCTCAACTGAAAGCATATTTACTCTGTCTGAATCGTTTCCTAGCGCATATATATAGTGCGCTATGTGCCATTCACCATGTAGAAAATAGTAAATGTGTGAACAGCTGACCGATTTCAGCCGCTGCTTCAGCGTCTATTTATAGTGTAGGGGGCGGGCGCTTCAGATTCTAGAGACCATTTGATTGGACAGAAGATTTGGCGAGAAGGTGAAGTCTGCGATGATGTCATCAAAATCTGTGATCCATTTTAACGGAAGTGAAATACTGTACGCTTTGAATGCTTATATCTCCTAAATGCGAATTTTGTCATTGTTTTGGAACAAACCAGCTTATTCATAACCTTAAGGCTAACATAGTCATACTAAAAGCAAAAAAACTTCCATTTTGATTTCAGGGGGCCTTTAAGATATGTCAGTGGAAGTTGCTTTCAGTTAAAACATCTCAAACATACATTTTAATCCAGGACTATGTTTAAGCCTGATCTGTGAATCCCCGGGAATTTTTTTAATTGTATATTACAAGATATAACCAACGATACAAATGTTTAAACGTGGTTTTCTGCTTTTTATTGTTAACAAGCTAACCTCTTAAGGCCAATACCCTAGAGAACAATAACTATAATGATAATTATATTAGCGTCCATATAATAATGTGGTTTATTCTAAACATACTCTTCAGTTAAGTTCTGTGAACATAACTTTAGCATACAACTGCTGCAAGTCAGATGGATTTTCATTGGCTCTCAATGTTTTTATCATTCATCAGCTGGAAAAAAAGTAGTTCTGAAAGTGAATCCATTGACATCTTTTCTCTGTGATGTTATCATTGTAATTATGATGTGGAGTTCACCTTAGAGTTAGAGGGATTTTTCAGTTATATTATTGTTTTATTGGTCTTTCTTGGTGTGGACGGCCTTCTGGTAGGCTAGAATGCCCTACGCCTTACTACATATAAAGCAAAGCTTCAAAGAATTTTTGCTGTGTGCTAGATAGAACAGAATGTGGAAAATAAAGTATATCTAGTCCTTTAGTCTGAATAAACCTTGATGTGTTCATTCTTTTCCTTTCGCTTAATCCTTTTTATGGCAATTATGTTGTGCTCTCAATTCCTTAGACCTTCCCATATTCTTCTAAGCTGTGGGATTCCATATGATGTGGCTACCAACGCTCTGAGGATTAGTCTGGGTAGAAGTACCTCCCGTGAAGATGTGGACGTTGTCGTGGAGGATCTGAGGGACACTGTAGAGCAACTGGAGCGAATGAACTAGCACCATTTGTTCCATGAGGTGTGGATGTTGCACGATAATGTCATGAGTATAGGCTTCAGGTTTTAGGGACATCATCAGGTTGCACTATATGGATCTAAAGCTATTTATTTAACAGAATATTATATTCCAAATCTTATTTGGTTAAAACATTTGATTTATGGAACTTCAGGGAATTTACTGTAGCTGATAAATAGTTTTTACACTTTAATCAGCTTGCATATAGGGGTGTGCTATATGTATTGTCTATATGATAATTATTGTAATTGTCATTTTAACAATGTGCGAGCTGACATTACAAGTTTGTCACTCACTTTCCATAAACCAAACAAAAGTACACATTGAGAGTCCACACAATTCACTGCTTGTTGTAGCCTATTAGAATGCTGTTAGAATGTCCCCCAAAATTCTAAATATGGGTCCCCTGTATGAGTTTTTGTCTTTTATATTCATATCATATGATATAGTTAAGCAATATCACACAAACAAGAGTGTTTTTGGGAACACGTGATATAGATTAGTTTATACAAGATTTTTTTTTTTAAACAAGAAGTTTGTATTAAAGTGCCTCTATTAAGTTTTTTTTTTCAAATATTCCCTTTCATGCAGTTTGTAATATAGCTGTGAATGTAAACATTCTACAAAGTTGTAAATTCAAAAATGCACTATAAATAGTTATTGTCTCCTAAAAGAAAGAATCGACTCAAAAGAATGAACCACCTACACCTAATTCAGATCCCACTTTGTTACAGTTCTACGTCACTAGATAATACATTTGCATAATGCCACATAGCATGTACATTGTCTTCCTACGAACAACTCGACCCGCCCTTAAACACGTAATGTAACTGACGACTGCTTCTCAAATAACTCACGTTATTATTGTCTTAATGAAATACTTCTACAAATTAGCTGTGGGCTGCACTAATACCTAAACTGTGTCTATTAATGCAGATTGTCTGTCGTTCCTACTACTTTGAGTAAAGATAAAGGATTGAGCAAGATTTTTTATTACTAACATTTGTTACATCAGTCATTCACGTTAGTGCTCAGCTAATGTATGCACCATTATTGGTACAGTTCCCGCATGTGCACTGCAATACATTTGAAATATACACATCGGTTTGTTGATGAACATACACTTGGTGAGGAATTACAGTTGCAACATCTCATAATGTACCTCAAACTGAGTAGCACATCACAGAGGTTCAGGTTGAATAACTAGTTCTTCCAATGTTTCATCAATCGACTCGCCCTCGGATTGATATGGTAAAATCGATGCCATCGTTACTGTCTTTACAGTGTGTACAATCACTGAGGAAGCCTCTAGAGCTGAAGTTCAGTTATGGTAATGGCCGTTTAGCTTCCGACAAGCACTGTAAGCGGTAAACCAATCGTAAAAGACTGGGACGTCTGGCCAGTCAGAGCAGAGTAGCTCGTGGAAAGGAGGGGTTTAGACTAGAGACACTGATTCATCCATTAAAATAGCATAATAGGGGCACTTTAAGTATGTTACATGTTAGACATTGTGTATTTTTCCCTATTTTGCCAACAAATAGTTCCAAACCGTTTTAAGTATTTGCTTTAGGTATTTAGGGGTCATTTTGCTCCCCCCTAATATTATATTTAAAGGGTTAGTTCACTCAAAAATGAAAATTAGCCCATGATTTACTCACCCTCAGGCCATCCTAGGTGTATACGACATTCTTTTTTTCAGACGGACACAATCTCCTGGCTCTTCCAAGCTTTATAATGGCAGTGAATGGTTTTGTCGTTTTTTAAGTCCATAAAAGTGCATATATCCATCATATAATTGCTCCACACAGCTCCAGGGGGATGAATAAATGCCTTCTGAAGCGAATCGATGCGTTTGTGTAAGAAAAATATAAATTTTTAAAACATTATAAAGTAAATGATCTAGCTTCCAGCCAATCATCTTCCATATTCAACAGAAAAAGTGTAGTGCCTCTCGTAGTTCAAAATGCTTACGCTACGTCTGACGAGCGTAACTGGTGTGCAATGTCGTCAGACGTAGCGTAAGCAATTTGAACTGCGAGAGGCACTACACTTTTTCCGCAAGTTGAATACTGAAGGCGATCGGCCAGAAGCTAGATAATTTACTTTATATTGAGAGTGAGTAAATCATGGGCTAATTTTCATTTTTGGGTGGACGAATCCTTTAATATAATGTGATGTGATGTGTTTGTTTTTTATTTTTAACTGTTTCTTAATTGAATGATGTGTAAAAAGATAGATGTACAAATATTTCTAATTATGCTGTAGATGTTCATACTCTATTTTTCAGGGAAAGACAAAGACCTGTTCATTGTAATTTGGCAGCTGCACTTAGTTACATTGGGATGTGATGGAGCGTGTACATTCAAAATGAGACCGAGATATCTGTTACCAGTACAACAAAGCTGCAACAGCATTATTAAATGAGCTAAATGGACTCTCTTTAACGTCTCAGTGCTGATCTGATCTCACCTGACACTAAATCATTAAAGTTCATATGCTCTAACCAAACTGCTCCTTTCTAATCCCTTGTTGTCTTTCCAGACACACTCTTGGCCATTCAGACAGAAATGAATTTTTAACATGTGAAAATGAGGCTCACTGTAATCTCTAATCACATGCCACATGCCTGCACACCAGTCACACACGTTTTAGTAGGTCTTCAGAGGCCAGTTCTCTCATTACTCTTGTGTCGGCTGCCAGAAGAGAGGGCAACCTTGTGCAGGTTGGTACAAAGGCAACGGCTGGGCCATGATGAGCACCGGTGCATTGTGACGTCTTTCATTACCTTTACAGCTCACCGGGCCAGACCTGCTCCTCTCCTCCGCTCACCCAACCCCGCCAGCTGGCAGACGGTTAGGTGTCGGCTTCCCCTGTGTGTGTGTGTATGTGTTCTGTGGGGGGTAGGTTGAATTGCCCTAGGCAGCCTCCGAATCCAGTCAAAGCCAGCCGGCGCAGGTGCAAAGAGGCAGGGTTGACATGGTGCTCCAAAAGGCCGTCGCAGCAGCCCGTGAGGGAGACCTACAGGGCCTCAGGGAGCTCGCAGAAACTGGATTTCTGAGCGCCGCCATTGTGGATGCACAGGGGGCGGGACTGGTGCATCACGCTGCACGCTGTGGTCAGCTGGACTGCCTTTGCTTTCTGGTGACAGAAGCTGGGCTGGCGGCTGACACAAGGGCCCTAAATGGAGCCACACCTGTCCATGATGCTGCAGCTACAGGTCACACCCGGGAACTCAAGTGGCTTGTACAGGTTGCAAGATGCAATGTTAAGGTGAGTGGAGGGTGTTAGCACAGTAGTGCGAATAGAGTTGGATCGAGGGTTGCTTTTTAAATGGGTGATTTTCTTCCTACTGTAAACCACAAAAGAGGTTGTTAGGAAAATTTTTCATGCTGTTCTTTTCCATGCAATCAAACTGGATGACAAAACCACCATAAAAGTTGTCCAAATATGACTTGTGTGCTATAATCCAAGTTTTCTGAAGCCATTTGATCCCTTTGTTTGAGGAAAAGTCCAAATTAAAACATTGTGCATATAGTCTGTATTGTTGGCAAAGGCTATTTACACTAGCTCCACCCACCATTGTCTGGTTGAGCCAGACAAAATTCCAAAAGAAACCACACTGGTGGGACAGTGGCATTGAGAGTTAGGGCAGTGGATTTAGATGCAACCGAGTTCGAATCTGACTTATTAATGTCCCATTCTTGTCCGTTTGCCCATTGCATATCAGCGAAGGGGAAATAAAGTGACGGGTATGTAATGGGTATTTAACTGTGCGGGAATAAGGTCCCAATAAGGCAGCGACCATTTTTATTGTAATAAATATGCACTGAATATGTTATTACATACTGTATATTACAATACTCTGAAGGTGCAAATAATATCAAAATAGTATAATAACATAGCCTTTTTCTCAATGCTACTTTAAAATATTCACTTTCATGCGTATTCAAATATGGAGCATTAAGATTCATCATTCCTGGTTTGATGTGAATGAAGCCAAAAATCACTGGTTCTCAAGTTTCTCCTATTACTAATCGCATGGCACCCAATTTTAATATACCCATATCAGAAAAAAAAAAAGTTAATATAGGCCCGTTTCTCACACTCATGTAAGGCTTCAGAATATGTGAATATTGCACACAAAATTAGAAGGATTTCTAAAGGATCATGTGACACACTGAAGACTGAAGTAATGGCTGCTGGAAACTAGCTTGGCCATCACAGGAATAAATTCGATTTTAAAATATAGTAAATAGAAAACAATTTTGTTTTAAAATTGTAATAATATTTTACAGTATTAGAGTTATTACTGTATTTTATATAAAAAATACTATATTGATTAATCGAATGTAACCGTAGGGAGTGCAAAACTTCTTTGAAAAATGTTGCCCACCCCAAACTTTTGAATGGTATTATGTGTTCCACAGAAACAACATGAGAGTGAGAATAATGATGATAATTTTCAGTTTTGGGTGAACTATCACTTAAATGAAGTGCCTGACAGCACAGTCATGAAATGTACCCACAGCTGAGGTCAAGAACACCCTTTCCCACTAATGAAATTAGCATGTGAACACCGCCTCAACAGAAAAAGAACAAGGCCTTTTTATGTAGCCCAACCCACCAACTCGTGCCACTGACATGACATAGGCCTACATAGAGCTAAACCGGATCGAACTTCTAAGCAATATATACAGAATAAGCTTCATTCGGATTCCAATATTATGAATGCATGGATGAACTTTATTTTTAAAGAATATCCAGCTCACCTGGGGAAAACATTGCACGTTTGGTCCTTAATTTCACCATGGATTCGTTTGTAAACAAAAGACTGGATTTGCAGACAGCTATGAATGAAGCAACACACTAATGTGAGTAAAAATGATTGTATTGCATTGTTACAGATCGTTTGAAATCTATTGATTATGTGTATGTGTCTAACTGAACATACCTTTGCACGCTGTCAAAGGTTGAAGAATCCTTTATTTGTGGTGTTGGTTCATTGTGATTCGGGATTAGACTCAATGGGCCATGGCTCGCAAAGCCCAACGTCCCGGGGCTATGTGTTTTCCAGATGGGCTACCAAAACGTAAGCCCGGCCTGCCGACAGGCTATCTTAAATAGTGAAATAACATTCCTTTCTTGATGTGCGCTGTTCACTCTCTTGACTTGATATTTGAAGGAAAAATACAATCGCGGAAGTTTAGAACATGCTGATTTGTCTGACTCTGCATTGAGGTGTGTGTGTGAGTGTGACGCATGGTTCGCAGTTATATTCACTAATCGGGTGGGCCAAGTAATAAAAAAAATAACATTCCAATCAATCGCGGGTAGATGAGAGATAAATCATTGTGTTTGTTGGATAAAGACATTTTGTGAGCCCTGTTGGCGATTCATTCCGGTTGCGGTTTTCCCACACGCTTTCAAAACAATTCCCACATGACAGGGGAGCTGAAGCTCATTAAATATGAAAATCTTATCCAATCCTTGCCGTGGGCGTCCAAGTCTTCAGTGCGGCACGCCCATAAAAACTGAGTGTTCCAGGAGAGAGCCTCAAAACCAGGGTAGAAAATAGCCTATTACTTATTCATTATGATGTTTTTTAATGTAAAAACCACGCGAACGTCATGTATTGACCTCAGACAACAGTATATAAATTTAAAAAGCCAGTTCATGACGCCTTTAAAATATAACTTTCACAGTGCATTGTGTGTTCACAACATGGAAAGCAAGAATTTGGAAAGCAACACCTGCTCCAAATATAGCACCTTACACAAGAGGTTCTCCAGGTCTAGGAACTGTAGAACGGTGTGAATGGTGTGATTACATCACTTTCCCTTGCTCTGTTTACTCTTTGCTCAGTAGTATTGCATGACCACTGTAATCATGACCAGATGGGTTAGAGGGGGCTCAATCTAACCGTTAATGCTATTTGTTTACCAGGGGAGTACAGGCTCCTCTGAGACCCCCAACACACACACACCGCCTGTTCTCACACTAATGCAAACCAGCGCTTTTAACATCGACAACCTCTTGATCTAATTTATGGCCAGCTGTGCTGTATTAAAGTAGATGTTTTAAGTGCCTTGTTATCACGGACTAAAGTGATAACAATATTCCAGGTTGGTGGTCTTGCTTAGAGTTCATCAGAGTTTTTTTTAAGCCTGTGCTTGCCAAGGTGAGGTCAAAGTTGTTCGCGGTTGAATTATTAATGAACATTTCCTTGGTCTGATTAAATAAAGATGGCTACACTAATTTGATCACATTGGTGGAGTAGAGGAGTGATGTCCCGTTGAGGAACGAAGTCTGTGTCAGCAGCAGCAGATTTATTGTAGAATGGATAATACAGGCTGTTGTTATGATTACATCATGAGATGACCTTTATCAAACTGAATGTTCTTTCAGGTTATTATGAACTCAATGGCAGCATAGTTTGATATTATTTGTATTCTCACTACTCACATGCAAAAATAATAGCTTGTGATATTAATACTCTTTCCTTTTAGTGTCATTTCTGCTTAGGCAAACTGTATTTGTTAAATGTATCTGGTGTGTTATTTTGGGTTCTCACAACTGATGTAAAATCTAGTTTAAAACACACACTCCAAGGTTTTAGAAATTAACTCTTTGTATACATGTTAGTTTCATATGATTTTAAAAACTTTTATACCATTTTCATAATTTTTGTTTGTCTCTAAAAATGTCATGTTGCAACCATAATGTAAAAAGTGATATGTTTTCTTTACATTTTGAATACACATCTTAATCATTAAAATGTACAAAATCATGTATTATTGGTTCACAATATTTAGGATTTTTGGATTAAAATATCCAAAAATCACTAGAACAGTCTTCTATATTTTGTTGACTTGTGTACTTTCTAAGAATGTTTAAATCCAGAGAAATAAGCTTTTTTAACCAGGACACGGACCGTGTTCTTGCGTCGCCTATCACTGACATCATACCCGCATTACCCTCGATTTCTTTTGTACCCTCGGTTTTATTTTGTAGAAACAATGGAAACACCAAAGACGATTTAATATATTTTATTAGACAAGGGAACAACTGTTTGGAGACATTTATTGACAGAAAACTAATTCTTGTACAGTAATAGCATTTTCTTTGTCATACAATGTTTTAAAATTATTTGCATGCCATTTAGCAACACAAGCCATCCAGCATTTATTAACTTGATATTACAATATCGATCTAGCTAAGTGTCTCATAGCAGCTGTGGAGTGAGAACACAGAGTAACGTTATAACATAATTTTCAACACACTCAAATGTATCTAATATAATAAACCAGAGCTGCGTTACCCCATGTACGCTTGACCGGGAGAAATGGAAGCGGCGACTGTCGCATAATAAAAGTTCCGCTGTAGTCGAGCAGTGTGTCGTGCAATCGCTCCAGCGGAATCGTTCCACTCCCACAGCACTCGGCCTTGCCATGATCCCAGCCTGTTTCCCTGTCATATGTGAGGACTTTTGTTATTTCCATGTCTTGTGCCGTGTTTTGTAGTTCTTTGTAGTTTTTCATGATTATTAGTTTTCCCAAGGTGTTGCATGCCTATCAGCCACTCCCCCTTGTTATCTTGTTAACCTTGTTTCCCTTTGTGTATATATACTCCAGTGCTTTAGTTGTTGTTTGTCGGTCGTTGCACCTGTATGTGTGTTCCTGTCGTTGCTCTCCTGCCTGTTTGTGGATAACGTACTCGTGTTCTTGGAGTTTCTGTTTATGTTGTTTGTTATTAAATCGTTCATGCTGCATTTGGATTCCCACTCTGCTTCATCCCTGCCCTGCTCACACGTAACCGACATCAAGCTACGCCTTTGTTTTGAATAGGCGACCTCGAAAAACGACATATTGTGCCTAATTCATAGATATTACATTTGACCTCATAAAAAGCTTTTATGACTTATTGAGATGAATTGACGCATTCTTGGGGTTCTGCATGAGTGCTTTCTATAATATAATTTCCTGAATTTCTTTTCAAGAATTTAATTCATTTTCTTCTCAAATTTTTTTTTACATTATGCTGCACTAAAAAAAAAAACCATCAAAAGGAACAGAAATTAACACCATTAAAGAGGTGTATAGAACTCATTGTATGTATAAATAGTATGTTTAACCATTCTCCGGCTTTCGTTTGGGAATTACTCTCAGGGTCTTTGGGGTCTCCACAGACCCCAGGCAACCAAAATTTAATTTTGTAACAAAACAATTGTTTTTTTTTAGAACAAATGTAATTGTACTCTGTTTATTAATGTTTTTACTCAACATATGTGCAGTTTTTGGAGTATTATAATAATTCTTAAATTTATATAAATATATTTTTAATAGATTAATGGATTTTCACACAAAATATGTTTTTTATGTACAATTCCTTTATAAAAGACCCAAATTTCTAACTTTCATTTGTGGGGATAACATGGATAATTTGACATGGTTTAGTGTAAGATTTTTGCCCATCTTATAGAAAATACAGTTTTAAAATAAAAATAAAAAAAAGACTTATACCAGTAAATGGCTGCAGAGCTCCACTGCTGAAAGACATCTTTTCACAAGTATTTTTCCGTTGGATTCATATCTAAATGTTATGAAATCACATTTATAACAATTAAAATTAATACATTTTGTCAAAGTTTAGCATTTTTTTTGGACTGAAATTATGATTAGAATCAAGCCTGAACAAGAGAAAAGTTGGAGTCTTTAGAGTTTATCATTTATTTCAAATGTCTGATTTTCTTATAGTTCTACAAATTGAATCTACACTTCAGTTACTATCTGTGACAGAACAAAAATGAACAGAAATGAACAGTTATATTACATATTGAGTAAAAAATACACAACATGAACATCAAAATACAATGATCTGAACAGCAGTAACAAGCAAAAACAAATGTTTTCCTGTGTGTGTGTGTGTGTGTGTGTGTGTGTGTGTGTGTGTGTGTGTGTGTGTGTGTGTGTGTGTGTGTGTGTGTGTGTGTGTGTGTGTGTGTGTGTGTGTGTGTGTGTGTGTGTGTGTGTGTGTGTGTGTGTGTGTGTGTGTGTGTGTGTGTGTGTGTGTGTGTGTGTGTGTGTGTGTGTGTGTGTGTGTGTGTGTGTGTGTGTGTGTGTGTGTGTGTGTGTGTGTGTGTGTGTGTGTGTGTGTGCGCGTGCGCGTGTGTGTGTGTGTGTGATAATTTTGTATTGTGGATGTTTTATGCATTGTTGTAAGTGTGCCACTTCATTTCTGTATGGGTGTTCTGTGTTGTTTCTGTTTTTGAGGATGAATTTTGTCCATTTTCTAAGCGTGGTCTCCAGAGAGAGTGTGACTTTTTTGTCACACAAACATAAAAACAGATATCAATCCAATTAATTTTTTTATATGTAGATCTAGAGAGTGTTGACCACCGTACAAAGTATCATGCCATTTGGACAAAGGGAAAACTTTTTTTAATTTGAGCAAATGTCCTTTGTGGTCAGAAAAGACCCCGAAGACCGGAGAAGGGTTAATGTATTTTTAAATTAATTAAGTGGACAATGCATATAATATGCATACATTGTTTATTTTATAACATTCTGATAATGACTTTTCCGAACAGACATTATAGGAAATTCAACTTTTTGTGTGCAAAAAAATTATTTAATAAAGAATTGTTGTTTCTAACTATTCTTATTTGTTTCTTTGTATTCAGGATCAGGATTTTGGTGGGGCCACTCCGCTTCATCTCGCTGCACGTTTCGGGAGGGTGGAAGCTGTCCACTGGCTGTTATCTCATGGCGATGGAACAGAAGTAGAAACAAACTGCGGTGCTCTTCCTGCCCACTATGCTGCAGCAAAGGGTGACCTCACCTGTTTAAAGCTGCTGATTGGTCAAGCTCCAGGGTACAGTGTTACAACTCGCACACGTACTAATGATAGAGATAAATCTCATGTGGCAGAGGTGGATGAAAAGAAGCATGTGACAAACAGTTTTGGGTCACTAGTCTTGTAGGTCACACGTCTTGATTTCTTTGAGTAACTAGTGTCTTTTTAAAAACAGATCCAATTTCAGACTTTTTGTAAATACGGCTTAACATTTATCTGAAGTAGATAGACATTTTGGTACTCTGGTGATATGTTTATTCATGTATTGAAGTTTCAGAGCTCTCCCACTTGAAATTGGAACAGCATGGAACAAAAAAGCAACATCAACCTATTATAATTTCTTTAAATGATTATGGCCTGGTTTCACTTAGATATTTATAAACGTGCCTTTGAAAAAAAATTGCTGGTGTGCATCCTGAGACAAAAAATGGTTTTAGTTAAAACTAGGTTTAAAGGTCCCATGGCATGACATTTTCATTTTATGAGGTTTTTCAATATTAATATGAGTTCCCCAAGTCTGAATATTGTCCCCAAGTGGATAGAAATGTTGATCGGTGTAAACCCGAGTTCTGGCTGTCTTTCTCTGCCTTTGAGAAAATGACAGGCCAGACGAGCCAATCCTGAAGTCTCCTGGTTTGACGTCCAAGCAGGAACGGTTACCTCCCTTTCCTCCGCCCAGAGAATCTGGCACACCCATGCAAACACTCGAGAGATCATGGCTTGTGAACGAGTGAACGCTGGCAGTTTCTCAGTGTTTGGATGTACAAATGAAAACAGAAGTCTTTTTTCAGTTCCTTCTGATCTGTGATCAGTGATTTCTGATGTGTAGCTAATTATTTATTATTCGTGCACACGCTGCGGCTTCTCTCTCTCCCGACAGAGCGGTGTGTTTTCGTGTTTTCTATCTTGTGAGTCAGTGTTTTTGTACGCCCTCGTCGCGTCTATCTGTTCTACAATGTGCATACAGTCGTTTCTGCTCAACATCAGCATCAGTAACATCTTTAGAGATAAACCTTATACACGCCGAGGCTCGGGCTGCACTGGCCAGACGGCCTCCAACATCCCCGACCCCCAGTACTGCATCTGGCCCACAGCGGAGGCACCAAACGCGGCGCGAGATTAAGCAGAAGGGGGTAAGCGTGAGGGTATCTGGGCTAGGCTAGCCAGCTATTCCCACAATAAACTGGATTACATTCGATTACTGCTGTTGTCTTTGTTTGCGCTGTGTACTCAATGCGCGTCACTGACGCTTTCCATATGATAGGAACATATCTAAAAATAATGGTATTATCAACACTTATTAACTCGTTCATCTCGACAGCAGTAATGGTACTTTGCATGTGTTACAAAGTTGGTAATAATGATGAAGACGGACTCGGCGTGACTGGGACTCTTGTTTATTCAGAACTCTCAAATACAAACACAATAAACTCGCGCTGACAGACAGCGCTCTCATAACTCAGTAGTTACTATAAATAACTTTGTTAGCAATCGCTGAGCTCAGTCTCTGATACATAGTGATGTCCGGTTCACGAACTATCTTTCTTTTGAACCGGTTCTTTTTAGTGAACCGAATCAGTTCACCAAATCGGACTGAATCGTTCTAAACGGTTCGCGTCTCCAGTCAGCGCTGATCCATAATTTACTAAAGTTACTAACTTTCTGACATGAGTGACAGCCCCTCCGACTAGAAATAGACTAATAACCTGAAGTATATGCTGTAACTAAAACTCGTTAAACCACGCCCCCTCCGCTCATATCAAATGCAAAGATGTCAGCCAATCACAACAGTGGGCGTTTTTCCTGAAGTCTCACAGCAGACACGCCTCTTGAAGCAGGGCATTCAGCCACAGGGCAAACAGCAGTATAGAAAAAATGCCTTTTATTTCTAAATTATGACATTTTATGATGTAAAAATCATACTAACAATATAAGTACACCTCAGGAAACATTATAAAATAATAGAAAAATGCCATGCCATGGGACCTTTAAACCTTGTCTGTGAATCCGGGGGTATATTTATTATACTTATTATACTTATATAACTATACATTTATAATTGCTATTTTTATAAATAAATCATTATTTATTCTTTTTTATATATATTTATATTTATTTATTTATACATATTCTACATTTATTTATAAACGTTTTCCAAGAAGATATTTCCGTTTTGGTGACACATTATAAAAAGTATACAGTAATAAAGTATTTACAAATCCTTTTCAAACTATTAGTTTATAGTTAATTAATAGTTTATAAACTGTAGTTAATGGACTATATACAAATAGTGAGCTCTTCATTCATTGTCACTGTAATTAACAAATTATTATTGTTTAATTAACTTAAAGAGTTAGATAATGCTTTGTTAACAACTTATTAAATAGTTCTCATTTTAGATTAGTTCATGGAATAACAAGGTTGGTTTAAAGCACTCATTAATGAGATTTTCTGTAACCTAATCTAAAGTGAGAACTATTTGTGGTTAATAAATTGTAAGCAGCAAAGCATTATCTAAATCTTTACATATGAACTAATTAACCAATAACACATTGTTAATTACAGTGACAATGAAGAACTCACTATCGGTATATAGTATTTGAATGTATTAACTACGGTTTATAAACTATTAATTAACTATAAACTAATAGTTAATGGTTTATACGTGCTTTGTTACTGTATACTGGTATAATAAAGTGTTGGGACTTCAAGATTTCACATTTAATTCAATGTGTTACTTGCTATTTCTTTGTAATTAATTGTGAAATTTACTGAGTGAAATTGGTTTCTACACCAATTTCTTTTCAGTGTGGAGACTAAATGATCCATATGAATTCTTGTGAAAGTTATCATTCTTGTTATTCCATCTTGTCCTGACCCAAAATAGCTTTTGGCGAAAGCACAGGGCAACAAAAACAACAACAGTAAAGAAGCCTATCATGTTATTCATCCATGTGTTTGGAAATCTGAGTATCTTGTAACACATGCTCTGCTCGGGTGGTGAAACGGGAAATAAACATGTGACATGAAAGTATGGCACGTCCTGATCTACTCATCAGATTGAGGTCACACATAGTGCACCCCTGACACCAAAGTAACTTGAATTTGCTTCCTCTCGTCTCATTTAGCTAGATATGGTTTCCGAAGGCAATAATTGCTTGAAGAACCGAAATGGGTATTTAGATTTTTAAATGCAAACGTGGTTTTCTCATTACTAGTCCATTGTCCATTTGTGTTTAATGAAAAGTGAGGGAGAAAGAGGAATTGAGCTGTAGTGATCCAGTGATCCCATCAAACTTATTAAGTTCAGAGTCCGACCCCCAAGTTGATTATGAGTTATCTTGCATTCTTTTCTCCCTTTCTCTCATGCACGTACAGATACTTGGTGCGTTGACCACATTTGAAACTGATACACAGTGGCATGGTCAGGACGAAATAGAAGCATGTTTGTGTATAGGATAAGTACACTTAACATATACAGCCAGGGTAATGCATATATTAGCCTCAGGGGTTAGAAAATCACACGTGAGAGGCAGAGAGCTGGTGTATAATGGATGTACCCTGTTGGTCACATGTCACAACATACTGGAGATGAACTGTCTGAGCTGCTTCTCACTGTTACTGAACCCTAAGTCCTGAGCCCTTTGCATAATAAGCAATGCAACTACCAAATAGATGTGAATTTGCATGCTTAGTGGATAGGACAACATTTTATTTATATAAATTATATATATATTTATATTTGTTTTAAATCAAGTTCCAAATTTCTTGATAGTCGGCCAGTTGCCCCTGAAAGAGGTGTTTTTTTTTCTGAAGGCCATAGGTGTTCTGCTGTTCTGGTGAAGGTTAAAAGTTTCTTCCACCGAGGTGTGTGTGGCAGCCTTGTGAGTGTTAAACAGCATTTGCATCTTGACTTACAGGGTCAATTCAGGACACAAAACTAACAATCAAAATTTTTGTAAGATTTAAAACGTTTAAAAAAAATTATAATAATTTGGTACTTTTATTCTGTAAGGCTGCATTACATTGACAGCAAAACATATATAATGTTACAAAAGATTTATATATCAAATAAATGCGGTGCTTTCTTTTTTCTTGTCTTTTCATTAGAGAAATAAAAAAAAAAAAGTTTTATTTAGCCTATGTAGTTTCCACAAAAATGTTAAAGGGATAGTTCACCCAAAAATGAAAATTCTGTCGTTAATTACTCACCCTCAACCGCTTAATTCATTTGGATTAGTTTTATGATCTCTTTATGAACTTTTTTGTAAAATATTATAAAATAGAAAACGGTTATTGTAAATTGTAATAATATTTCATGATATTACTTTTGTTACTATATTTGTGATCAAATAAATGCAGCCTTGGTGAGTATAAGATACTTCTTTCAAAAACACTATTTGCTAAAAAATGCTGTTCTAAAAAAAAAAAAAACATAGAAAACTTCAGAGGGAACCTATGGTGAATTAGCATTCTGAGTTGGCCTACAAATTTGTCATGACTGAACAGCTCTATTGAACTTTGCATTAACTTTACATTAGAGTGATTAATATCCAGACTTTAATTGTTTTAACAGTTGTAGACATTAAAGTATTCCTTTGCTCTATTTACCCTTAGCTTAAATAGTAGATTTACCAGATCATAGAGATATCCTTAGCACATGTTTGAATCATGATTATATCCAATGAGTGAATCTCAGGTCATTGGCCACACAGGCCGAGATGACCAGTGACACAGAGGTTGATTGAAGGAGGAATGCATATCATCCATTGGTTAAGACACAGGAATATCAATAGTGGAGAGAGATTTCACTCAGAAATATCTTTTAGTGTGAGATTCACATCAGCCCTCAAAAACCCATTTGAAATATCAAATTATGCCTTGAATAAACATTTAAATTGACCTTTTTTTCAGGTCTGTTAATCGACAGACTAATATGGGTGCCACGCTGCTGTACCTGGCCTGCCAGGAGGGACATCTGCACGTTGTGGAGTATCTTGTGAGAAACTGTGGAGCTGACGCACATCTAAGAGCTAAAGATGGCATGACGCCACTGCATGCTGCAGCTCACATGGGCCACCATGCACTGGTAGTATGGCTGGTGGGTTATACATATACCTACACACATATACGTTTTGATATCATGTTGTATTAGAGATCTACTTCAGGTTTACAAATGTACAATACTTGTATAAAATACTTGATGCAGCCATATCACCCTGTAGCCCAAGACTGGTTTCCCTCTGAACTAAAACTAGGTGCTCACCCTGTGGTCTGTGTGGGTCCTAACGCCCCAGTATAGTGATGGGGCCACTGTACTGTAACAAGCACCGTCCTTCGGATGAGACGTTAAACCGGAGGTCCTGACT
This sequence comes from Gobio gobio, assembly GCF_949357685.1. Classification (NCBI taxonomy): domain Eukaryota; kingdom Metazoa; phylum Chordata; class Actinopteri; order Cypriniformes; family Gobionidae; genus Gobio; species Gobio gobio. Next base: position 24,417,950 of record NC_137110.1, on the reverse strand, counting down.
CTCCGTGCTCATTAAAAAATCCCAGGATGTCCTTTTGAAAAAGAGTAGGGGTTTAACCCCCGGCATCTTGGCCAAATTTGACTATTGGCCTCTGTCCATCATGGCCTCCTAATCATCCCCCTATCCTGATTGGCTTCATCACTCTGTCTCCTCTCCACCACTCAGCTGGTGTGTGGTGGGCGTTCTGGCACAAAATGGCTGCCGTCGCATATTCCATGTGGATGCTGCACATCAGTGGTGGTTGAGGAGATTCCCTCCTTCTATATGTAAAGCACTTTGAGCTATAAAAATGTAACTAATTATTATTATTATTATTACTTGTTTGGTCTATTGCAGGCGTCCTTCACAGACGTCAGTCTGTCTAGTCAAGATAATGAAGGGGCGACAGTTTTACACTTTGCTGCCAGTGGGGGGCATCATCGCATCTTGGAGACGTTGTTACAGATGGGATCAAAGGTCAAGAAGGATTACTGGGGTGGCACTCCTCTACATGATGCAGCAGAGAATGGGGAGATAGAGGTGGGTTTAAATTAGGATAGAGTATTGTGTGTGGTGTCTAAAATGGAACTGATGTAAATTACGCATTTTAAATCTTACTTATAACATTGCTCTGTATGAATATTTTTCATTATTCAATTATTAGTTATTAATTGTAATATTTTTCCAGTGCTGTCGAATCCTCCTGGGTCACCAGATCAGCCCAAAGGAAAGAGACATAGATGGATTTACGGCCGCTGATCTGGCTGAGTACAATGGCCACTTTGAGTGTGCCAGATACCTTCGCTCTGTGGAGAGAAATGTAAGGGTCTTTTCTTACTTCTGTTAATCAGATTAATCAGGTTTAGGAATCATTGTTTCCCATGTCTGGTAACACTTTATAATAACTGCACACTTTGAAGCATTAGTTAAGCATTAGTAAATAGATAATTCACCATTTATAAAGCATTAATAGACATTAAGCAGTTTATAAATACAGCTATAAATGCTTTATTCTTGATTTATAAGCATATCTATAATGTGTTTAATAATTGTATTTTCATACTTTATTAATGATTAATTTATAATTTCTAAATGATTACATTATTTACAAACCAGTTAATTAGAAGTTGTCAGTGGTTCATAAGATTATTTAGAAAGTGTAAGCATATGATTAATAAACTAAATGTAAGTTTATACATCTTATTATTTAGACATATAGAAATAGTTACTCAGTGTGTTAATATATGCTTTATTAACATGTATTCCTACTGTAATTCATGATTAATTCAGGTAGTTATAAAACATTTAGTAGCTAACAGTTAACTATTTTTGTGAGCTCATTTAAAGTGAGGACTATTTACACCTCGTAAAGCTTTTACAAAGGAGATTTAAATGCTCAGTTCTCTTCTGAACAGAAAAGGAAACAAATACAACACAGAGTGATACAGAACATAAAAATATTTATTTCAAAAAATTAAACTGTACAACTGGTAACTTAATATAACATTTAAAAAAGTCCTGTACATCTCCAGAAACCATAACTGTCCAGTAAAATGAAATTAAGCCTCTGCAATCTGATATAAAAATACATTTCTGTAAAGTGTAAACATTGCTGAATAAAAATGTACCAGTGGATCACACTGGATTACAGGAGTGCCAAAATACAACAAATAAAATTTGTAAAAAACAATAATAATATAATAAAATATTTTGCAGTGTCAAAACTACCTCAGTACCGACTTTCAAACATTAGAGAATGGCAGTGCAGAAGAGAACTGAGCCTTTAAATCTCCTTCGTAAAAGTTTTACGAGGCGTAAATAGTCCTCACTTTAGATGAGCTCACAATAATAGTTAACTGTTAACTACTAAATGTTTTATAACTACCTGAATTAATCATGAATTACAGTAGGAATACATATTAATAAAGCATGTATTAACACACTGAGTAACTATTTCTATATGTCTAAATAATATGTATAAACGTACATTTAGATATTTTATTACTCCTTTACTTACACTTTCAAAATGATCTTATGAACCACTGACAACTTCTAATTAACTGGTTTTTAAATACTTAATTTAGAAATGATAAATTGATCATTAATAAAGTATGAAAATACAATTGTTAAACACATTATAGATATGCTTATAAATCAAGAATAAAGCATGTATAGCTGTATTTATAAACTGCTTCTATTAATGCTTTATAAATGAACTATTTACTAATGCTTTACAATAACTGCACACTATTAAGCATTAGTTAAGTGTTACCAAACGGCTTTCTAAATCTGCATGATGCACACATAAGACACTGGCATTATTTGAAATTTCATGCTGCTCATGTAAATGGAAATACTGATATCAGTGACATATGACATACATTATAGATGGATGGATGGATGGATAGATGGGGAAATTTACAATACAAAAAATACAATTTTGTCATTTCCAATCAATAAATATACAGTGTAAATTACTGTGGATGTATTTTCAGTTATGTACATAAAATACATTAATTGCACAATGAAATTGTAACTTAGATTCTATTATACTGAAAAGTTTTTGCCAGACTTTCTGATTGATTTGTTTTGACTGACATATCCATTCACATCAAGAGTGTCTGTGAAAATAACTTTTGAGGTGTCACGTAGCGGCCACTTTCTAAGAAGAGGGTTTTGTGTCCGGTGTACCTCAATGGCCTTTCAGTCTTCTTGTTTCACGATGTAAATAAGATGCTGCTCAATTTAAGTCATAAATATTTTAAGGGTGAACATGGTAGCGCTGTTGGGGCGGGCACTGCGACTGAACCATATAGGAAAAGAAATTAATTCCACATTTAGAGCACAAAGTTGATGGATCAGTCTATGGGGTATTCTGCTGTTCTGGTGATTTACTGTACTGTATGTCACAACTATGCATTCTTTTTTTTCGGGGTTGAAAATGTCCATCTGCGTTAATGGCCGGTAGAAATAGCAGCTGTTTTTGCTGTTCCCATTCAACTTTTTGTCTTGGATTTCCTCCAACATACCTTGCTTAGCTGATAAAACACGTTTAACGAGCTAATACTGAATGTTTGAGCTAAAATCCATATGAAACATTTCAGAGGAGCTGAATATTAATTTTCGTTAGGTAAACATGTTGTATAGGGTATAGGCCATAAATTTATGGTATGTAAACCTCTATGGATTATATTGGTTACTCAGCTGTTGAATTGTAAGAATATTACTGACAAACGTATGACAATACAAGCTGATTTCCATGGAAGATTAGCTAGTTGAACCTACAAAAAAAAGTTTTTTGGACTGGAGCCATAAAGCAAGTTCTTGATTATAAATTTGAATGTTTCATATTAATTGTACTGTATGAAAACGTATGAAAACAAAACAAAATACAAAGCCAGATCTAGGACTTGAAGCCATGAAATGTGAACAGGTTAAAAATCAATTAAAGCCAATTAAGAATTCAATTAAGTTTCATTAAATTTGAAGTACCGTATCGGAGATTTCACAGAAATAATGACATGGTCTCCAATCACCTTGCTCACACTCTTCTATAGATCTAATGCAGAAATATAAGCTCCCTGTCAACATGGGCATGAATAAATCAGCAATTCATTGCTCCTATATCAATGTGAGGCTTGAGACGCCACTGGACGTCAAAAATTAAGTTGACCTGTCCCAACAATAGAGATCTAATTAGTAAAGGGAGGCTGTTGAAGCATCAGATGCTGCAGTCTCTTCACGTGCTGGGGGTGTATCAGTTACCTTCTCACCAGCAGCCTAGCTCAGGTAAAGGGCCGGGGGCTGAGCTGGTTATGGGATCCACAGGGTTTGGTTTCAGGGTTTTTACCATTCTAATGCTTGGAAAGAGATACTTGATCTATCAAATCGGTTGGAGAACAGGATGTTTGTTGGCTTCAAACGTGCATCTGATTGTTTTTTCCTGTCACCCTTCTTCCACTGTAACCAAGGGTAACACATCTGTTCAAGCAGTACTGACTCGAAAAAAATTTATTTTAAAAGACATAATTTTTTCAAAATAAAAACAAAACTTATATACAGTTTAACCTAATATACTCTACTTTTGAAAAGCTAAGGACCCATTAAATTGATCAAAAGTGGCAGTAAAGACATTTATAACTATTCATCAAAGAATACTGAATAAAATGTATAATTTACATTTTCCACAGAATTATTAAGCAGAACAACCATTTTCAACATAATAATAAGAAATGGTGGTAACACTTTTACAATAAAGTTTCAGTAGTTAACATTCATTAACTACTTTAGTTAACATGAACTAAGAATAAACAATACTTCTACAGCATTTATTAATCTTAGTTCATGTTCATTTCAACATTTACTAAAACATTATTAAAATCAAAAGTATACAAAAGTATAATCACTGTGAATATCACGAACAAACAATGAACAGCTGGATTTTTATAACACTAACAAAGATTAATAAATACTGTAACAAATGTATTGCTCATTTTTAGTTAATACATTAAAAGGATAGTTCACCCAAAAATGAAAATTAGCCCATAATTTACTCACCCTCAAGTCATCCAGTCATCCTAGGTGTATATGACATTCTTCTTTCAGACGAATAAAATCGGAGTTATATTACAAAAGTACAGACTAATCCAAGCATTTCAATTGCAGTAATAGTGGCTCTGTTTTTGAAGTCCATAAAAAATGCATCTGTCCGTCAAATAACATGCTCCACGTGGCTCTGGGGTGTTAATAAAGGCCTTCTGAAGCGAATCGACGCGTTTGTGTTAGAAAAATATCCATATTTAAAACTTTATCAAGTAAACTTTCGGCCGACCGCCTTCCGTGGAAAAGTGTGACGTCATGACGAGCCTACCGGGTCGTGTTAGTCTTTTGATCGGCAGGGGAACTTTCAACAATTTTTCCATAAATTGAACAGGGACGGCGGTCGGCCAAAAGTTTAATTTATAAAGTTTTAAATATGGATATTTTTCTGGATAATTTGGATATTTATTAACACCCCAGGGCCGCGTGGAGCATGTTATTTGATGGGCAGATGCACTTTTTATGGACTTCAAAAACAGAGCAACTATTACTGCAATTCTAATGCTTGGATTAGCCTGGACTTTCTTAATATAACTCCGAATGTCAATTAAGAATGTCATATACACCTAGGATGACTTGAGGGTGAGTAAATTATGGGCTAATTTTCATTTTTGGGTGAACTATCCCTTTAACTAATGTTAACAAATGAGATCTTATTGTAAAGTGTTACTGAAATGTTTCTTAAAGGGATAGTTCACCCAAAAATGAAAATGTGTTATTTTACTCACCCTCAGGCCATCCAAGATGTGGGTGTCTTTTTTTCTTCTTCTGTAGAACATTAAAGATTTTAGCACTTTCAGAGTCAGAAAGAACATATACAGGCAAAACAAAATTAATATCTGTGGCTCCTGACGATACATTGAGACCTTATGAGCGCATTCATGGCAGTCTGGAGCGTGAGCTTCCTGTCGCATAATGACGTATCCACAGGAACTCAAACGTTGAGAATCTGTGAAAAGATTCAGACGTAATCTTAACTTTTTATATAGGTTGCAGCACAAGTACTACTTTGATGAACAATACAACACAAGAGTCTTCCCTCTCTGTTGTATATAAACAAACACAGCGTCAGCTGCTCACGTCATTATGCGACAGCAAGCTCACGCTTCGCACTGCCATGAACGCACTCAGGACCGTTTGCCCAAGCTGTGGTTTACAGGTAATAATGTTGTAAACAATGTTCAGTTTCTTGCACAGACCGATCGTTTCGCTTCATAAGACCTCAATGTATCGTCAGGAGCCATGGGTTTTAATTTTGTTTTACCTGTATATATTTTTGTGACTCTCGAAGTGACGGTAGCCGTTGACTTGCATTATATGAATCCAAGGACCACGATCAGCTAAAAATCTTCTTTACTGTTCTACTGAAGAACAAAAGACACCCACATGAATGGCCTAAGGGTGAGTAAATTAACAGCAAATTTTCATTTTTCAAAGCACCAAATCATGACTGGAGTAGTGGGAGTTTTGCCATCACAGCAATTAATTATATGTTAAAATATATTGACATAGAAAACATTTGTTTTAGATTGTAATAATATTTCACAATTTTACTGTTTTTATTGTATTTTTGATCAAATAAATGCAGCCTCAGTGAGCATAAGACTTTTTACCAACCCCAAGCTGATATCATAATGAAACAACAAACAAAAAAAACAAGAAAATTATATCATAGAGAGAACCACTGCAGACCCTCATAAGTCAAGGTCAACAAACTTCTTAATATATGACATAATTTGACTTTTTTTTATGACAAGGCAAGATTAGTTCAGGTTGTAAAATGTCATGTCATGTGACTCCTGAAAAACGCATGAAAAGATTTAAAAATATTTTTAATTTAATATATGTATACACCTTGTGTGTGTGTATACTCAAATTAATTCAGTGTGTAAGGAAAATATGTTATTACTTTTTACTTGACATTTTTAGAGTTTTAAATCGAACCTTTTATTGAATTTCTTTTTCTAAACCACATGAAACCTGCAAGAATACATAAAGTAAATGTCTAAGAACTTGGCATGTGGTTTAAACCAGACTAAAGATTTTTCTTTTCTTTATCATGGACACTCTCTTATATTTCATAGACCCAAAAATGGTTCCCAGGCCTCCCGCTGGAAATGACTCTGTATGGTCCATATCAGCATTATTTCTCCTGGTCCGCTTACAGTATTGCAAGTTGCAGTGTACTTCACAAGGTTTTATTCCACCTCAGAGTGCTCAGGACAGGCCATCTCATTTCCTAACGGTGCCTGTAATGGATTGTTTGGGCTTCTGGCCAGAGAGTTGCGTGCTAGGTATTTCCTCATGTTTTGGTTTCATCCCAAAGAGGTCACCCTCCCTGAGCACAGCCCTCCGCTCAAAGTGTGAGTGCCTTCTCCCTGAGACAGCTGCAATCAAATAAACAGATCAAGGGTTTATTTTACAACACGCATATATGCTTTCCTCCCATCCTATTCGGGCAGGGAATTAAGAGGCCAGCTGTATTAAATGTGTCTCTTCTGGTTTATTTCAGTACAACAACAAAAATTGTTCTAGATTGGGAAATGTTCTTAGTGCGATGTTCAGTGTAGCTCTGCGGTTTGTTTATTGCAGGTGCTTTCAAGCATTATAAAAATGATTAGAGAGTTTGGATCAGCAGGAAGCCTTTATAGAAATGCCAGTGCCAAACGGCCACCAGGGGGTGGTAAGGGAGCTATTATTTACGAGCTTACCCCCATGAGAAGAATCTTTCAACGTGTTTCTCATCAAACGTTCAGTCATATCTCAAGAATGCTCTGATTGCTTTGACCTTTACTAGTCCGCTACACATGGAACAGTGTTTACCACTTAACTGAGAATGTGCACACACAAAAACCTTTGTATATGCTTTTGGTGCACCTGCAGATTCAGGGTTTGCTATAAGAAAGTTCCATTTCATAATTTCCTTCAGTTTTTGTCCTCGAAGTTTGTTCTCAAGTCGTTTTTTGCTTTGGGAACCAGTTTGTACATTGCAGATGTACATCAAATGCCCCCAATACAGTACCAAAATTGTTTGTCCTCCTTAAAATCAAACACTGCCTTACATGAATTGTTCATGGTTTTCACATAAGGACATTGCTGCATCTGAATTCTTGTATTTTCATAATTAATAACGTCTGAATTCAATGGAGAATGTACTTCTCGGCCGTTAATGAATGCGTACAGAATTAAAAAAATGTCTTGCAATTTTACATCCGCCATCTTGGCATTGTTATTCTACTAACTTTCTTGGTACTTATAGCACTTAACATTCACGTTTATGGACTTTGAATCTGACGGCTTCTCCGCTCCTGTGGCCTTATGGGATAGTGAATTGTCTATTGGTTTCACACTCAGCAGATGCAGTTAGGTCATCTGGTTATTGTTCACCTACTGTATTCGGACATTCTCCTTGTTTGACTTGCTGTTTTTTTAATACTGTAGGCTTGCGAAGTATGCATAGTTGGATGTAGGGCATGTTCTATTTTGACTAGCTTATACCAACTGAAAATGAATTTGCAGCAAAATAGCATAGATTTGAATTGGATGCACAGCCTTTGATGTCAACAACAAAATCTAAATCTGAGACATGATTTATTTCTACTAAATACTATGGTATTTTACTGTGAGCAGTTATACTTATTGTATTTTTACTAGAGGCTTCATTCTATTCTATGTTCGTAACTGAGATTTCTTCAAAGCACCTGGGTCAATGACGTACAAGATATTTAAAATATTTAAAAAATATAGTTTCAAAAAACGTGCCAAATTCTACTCTTTGTATTTGTATTCTATACATCATTCATACAAATTGAACTGACTTTGCGTTTTCATAAAACGCTCAAAGTATCTGACTTGTACTTGACACATGGGCTGCGTCCGAAATGCATACTCTTTTGAGTAGGTACTTCTATTTTGAAAAAGTAATTACTTCACGACCGCTAAAAAAGTATGTTCTATCTAGTATGAATATGTGTTAGTATGAATATAATCAAGATGCACTACACTCGCCATGTTGTCATTATCATGTGACGTCGCTTCACTACCATTCACAAATCCTCTCCCGTGGCCTCATCATACACACTTCAGATTTTCGCCGGAAGTAGTAGGTCATCCGGGTACTTTTTGCCTACTCTTTTATGAAAACTGATTCAGACATACTACTCTTGTCCCATACTGTTTTTCGGGAAGTATGCGATTTCGAATGCAGTCACAGTCAGTATACAGTATGCAGGGGTCCTTTTTATAATATCATTTCCTGTTTTGTCTGCATGTTTTTCATGTTGGTTGGACCACATGACCTTTTTAGCTGCACCATTTGACTTTGATTTGGTGCACTTTTTTTAGATATTAAAAACAGTGAAGCAGGTTTGTCAAAATATTTAATTTCATTTTTTTTTTTTTCTCAGCAATAATAACAAAAGATTATACCAAGCTACTAAAGGTTTGCTTTTCAAGAAATTAATTCTTTAAAATGAAGCCTTTTTGATATTTCATTATGATAACAGGGCCATTGTATGACCCTGTCATGATTTACTTAACTCTCTTGAATCTATAATAATGAATACATTCATTAACTTTATTTTATTCTTGAATACAATAATATGCAGGTCACCTGTATGTCTACATGCCGATTTTTATGACGCTGGAGTTAACTGACCTGAGTGCATTGTCACCTATTTTTCCAGGGCATACATTATTAAGCAAATAATGGAAAGGTTCTCCTCATGCAAAGCCTTTTTCATTGATTAGTGTTGATGTGTGTAAGGTCACGTCCCCAGTTTAATGCTGTGTCAGAGACCAAAACAACAACAACAACAACACCGGAATGAAAGAGATACAGTGTAGTGTCTTCTGATTTGACAGTCTCCTGCTTTCTATCACACCGCTCGCTTGTTCGCATGTGCCTATTGGTTTGTTCATTAGTGACATTGCCGGCTACCCAATCCACTGTGTAAATTATTAAGTGCATTCTCCTATCAGAGTTTATTGTCTATTGTCTGTTGGGCCATGGCCAGTTGTTAAGATGGTGTGGATGGAGTCAAGACATCTCGGGGTTTGGTGTTCACACCGTGTGTCACTCTCTAGTGACATCGAGTGATTAGGCGCTGTCTGCTAGGATATCAACCACAATTAAGAGGACGGTAGTTTGTAAGTAACTATTGTGCTTTTTGTACATGTTGTATTTATAGAGTTAATGCAATGTTGGTATCTGTTTTGAACAATGCGTGATTATTTGTGAATTCAAGACATATTGCATGAATGGCTGTATTTGAGCACTTGGTTTGTCTCTAAACCTTGGTTTACTCACTTCTAAACCACAGCATGGTTATTGTAGATTTTTACATTTTGTACTCGGCCTTTAATTTAAATTAATATATTGTATTTTCTTCATTGTGCTTGTGTAAGTTCACAGTTTAGGGCTTTTAAACAATTGGAATATTTTTTTTTATAACTAATTGGTTGAAGATTCTGTAGATGGTTATTATTCACTAGTTCTCATGTAAATTATTAGTGGTAGACCTATATTAAAATTCTGGCTGATCCAATAAGTCTACTTATTTTTTTTAGACTACTTTGTCTAAATACATTAAAAATAAAACATTGAGAATTAAAGCATCACAACAATTTAATGTACAGTATGTAAAATGTGTATTCAAAAGATTACATTTCAAAGTAGCATTTAAATTATCAGTGTTTTTAAAGATAAACTTAAGTTAGCATTAAATGTAAATGCCTGTGTAGCCAATATGGTAATACATTGTACACTCAAAGTATTTACAGTATGCTTGATTGAACTGGTATTGTAGCTTTTCTTCTTATTTGTTTAAACTGCAAAGCATGAAAACTTGAGTTAACAGTTTACATGAGCTTGCTTGCTTACTATTTGTAGTAACCGAATTCTATGTTAAACAGCTAACATAGAAAGAATGCCATCTTCACCTCATTCTCCATTTTAACATAAACTTTACAGCACAGAGGCTTTGCTGCTGTTGACACTTTGGACGGTTTTCGCTCAGTCCTCTAAATTCAAGAACTGTCAAACATGTTCATCAGGTGTTTTAACTGAAGGTGTAAATGTGATTTAACATAGAATGTATTGCTTACGTGTCAACACAAGTGTGTGGTCTTGAATTCCTTTAGCAAGCAGAGATATATGTGGAGGTTTTAACCTTACACTGTAAAAATCCTGTTGTTTATACAAAACAAATTTGGCAGCTGTGGTGTCCAGAATAATTCTTTTTTAAAAATACAGTAAAAATGTAAACATATTTACAGAACAGCCTGTATATTTTACGGTATAAAACTGTAGTTTACAAACTAGGACATTTTAAAGGGGTCATGAACTTGCTTTTTAATTTTTTTATACTGTTGTCTGAGGTCAACTTATGACATTTGCGTGGTTTTTACATTCAAAAACCTCATAATGAATAAGGGTTTGAGCCTAGCTCTTGAAATTCTCAGTTCATATGCCGCATTGAAGACTTGAAAGTTAACGCCCGCTGCTATGATTGGATAACAGTTTTGCATATAATGAGCTTCTTTAAAAATAAAGTTCAACCATGCATTTTGGAATCCGAAGGGAGTTTAATTCATGTTTGAAACATGCCATAAGCTTTATTGCTTGGACGTTCAATCCGGTTTAGCTCCAGTTAGCTCCAGTTTAGGCATGTTATTTATCTAACATACCAGACACGAATCGATTGTACATTCACAGATCGATCGTTTGATGAGCCAGCTGTCAATAAAAGCTTTTCTTTGACTAACAAGGAAGTTTTCAGCTCTGAAACTTACAGGATATTCTTATGTTACCATGACCTTTTATATATCAAAAGATCAAGGGAATGTTGATTTCTCAATTCATCACCCCTTTAATGTAAATTCAACAATGAACATTGCTACTAAAATCAGTTTTGTACCTTTAACATATACTGATAACCACCATAATAATGCAGGTGGTAAAAGAGAAAGCCACATGAATAATCATTAATAAGTTCATCACAAGTAGCTTTTCCACAGGCAGTATATACTAGTATGACTCTTGAGTAATGCAATAAACATTCATTAAACAACAGAAGATGCAACATAAAACCCAAATGTGCATAGCTGATAACAAAATCTATTAAGAAACATGATTATTTAAACAAAATACCTTCAAATGTGAAGTGTCACATAGGGAATTCTGGGAATGTCAGTTTACAGTTTTTGACTGTAAATTATGCATTGATTTGTTCTTTTTTATTCTAAAAACTGTACAATCAACAGCATTTTACTGTAAAATGACATGAAATGTCCAGTTAGATCTTTTACAAATTTTTCCTGTATATAGTATGGGAACTTACTGTTAACCTATTATCAGTTTTTTTCCCAGCGTTGCGTTTTTACAATATTTTACAGTTAAAATTACACTCATTTTATTTCTACAATTTCTGGTTCTCATTCCCCCATAATTTAATTTCATGTATAAGAACAGAACATTTAGAAATATTCCACTGTTTCTATTTGTTTCAGCTCTTACATATCTGAGTGATTTTTATCTTTGAGTATTCCACCCCCCTGAGTAACTTTCCAAAGCAACCAGTGAAAAAGAAAGACTCTAAATTGCTTTTACGTTGGATTTCCACCGTCTTACTACCATATAGGATTTGTGGATTTGGTGATTTTGCCGTAGTCTCACTCGCTCGATCAGCGTTCGTGTGACTCATGAGGCAGAGGAGAGGATGTGAGGACCGTGTTTCTCCAGCATCCACTGCCTAAGCCACAGAAGAGGATAGCTGATGGAAACCAAATGTGCCATGGTGTCCACTGGCTTTGATTAAACCTTCACGCAGAGACAGATGCGTCCTGATCGTGAGTGAGGAACTGAACTGCTGCTCAAAGGTCACGAAGGAAAGAGATTCCACTTCGCTAATGTAGTTTTGCCCCATATAGCCACAGTACCCCTCCCAAAGTTTATCTATTTATGAATTGCACAACTTCTGGGAAATTTATTCCTGCCTTTGCCCAAGCCGTGTCACAGCACATTTCGTGCTGTTTGGACATCAAAGTGCCGTGCCAGAGGAAATTGGGAGGACCACCTTGCAGAGACAAAGCAAAATAGCATGCTGCGGCATATCAGTGTTCCCTTTGATGCTCTGTGCGTGTGTGTGTGTCTTACAGAGAGCCCTTTGAGAGCCACATTTGATATGCATTCTGCATGGAGTCCATTAGGATATTACAGTTTCATCAGCGGTGATCTAAATGTTTCCATATACTCTGCATTTTCCCTCTGGTAAAGTGGGATCTAGATGTTGGGCTCAGGTACAACTATTTTGCCCCCCAGCTAGGGCCCCTCTTACTGTAATGCTCACATATCGCTATGCGGACCACAACACTGCACAAAAGACAGACCACAAATAGCTGTTTTTCATGTGTATGATTGGGATATTCTTCTGTGCAATGTATCGGATGGCAATAATTGGGCTTTTATTCCATTTCCTTACAGGTCTATGTGAAATAATTTGTTTTGATGGCACACTACCTGAATTGATAAATATCATATGATTTAAGTATTGTATTGTATTGCAGCTCTGTCCAGCTGCACAGCCTCTGGAAGAGAACTGTCCTATAGAGGAAGAGCTCAGAGAAAAACCAGCTGTGTCCCGGCAACTTAGCTCTGATTATTACAGACAGATCACTAATACACACAATAACATGGACAGTCTTAAGGTGAGTCTTGTAAGTTTTTGAAAAATGATATGAATGACAAAGCATGCCTTTAGTTCTGTTTTAAAATTCAGTGAGCTGTTTGTTTGCTTAATTCCTACATAGGTAGCTTCCTTCTAAGGCAGCGTTTTAACCATGTTTCTAAGCTTAACTGCGCAGCACTGTAATAAGTATAAAAATACACCGTGCACAGAAATATTTAGTAAAATCAATAACTTGTTTTCCGTACTGAATGTATTGAAGTATACTTTGGGCTTTAGAATGTAACTTAAACTCTCTCTATGGAGAGCTCACTAGACTTTGGAACAGAACAAATATTTTTGTGTTATTTTGCCTTAAATCAGAAAAGTGTGGTTTAAGGGATTTGTGTCTGGCTATAGTAAGTATCGACATTCAATTGAGTGCCTTTCCGTTTCATTTCAACCCCACCAGCACCCTGAGACAGAAGATTCGCCTCAAGCCCGTTACCCTGTTCCACCTCTTTCACCTCCTCCACCCCCTTCCATCACTACCCCCTCGGTCACCTCACCTCCATCTTCTGCCCCACATGGGAACGCTTTACACAATGTCCATGTGGCCACTTCGGGTGAGAAAGCCCTAAGGGGGCTGTTTAATTCCACTAGTGCTCTTCTGAAAGTGTATGTTCTGCAATCCTGAGAGAATTTTGTGGGTACTGCTGTCACCATTGACTCATCCTTCCTTAATTTCACTTGATGACTTAATTCCAGTACAATGAGTAATGGTAATCAGCCTATGTGAATATGATCAGAACATAACTGGAAACAGATGAGAGTAACAAATGATGTTCTTGTTCTGATTGTCATTGCAGTGGTGAAGAACCTTAGCTCCACTACGCCTGAGAATAAGCCAGCACCAGAGAAAGGGAAACTGCTAATGGGAGAAATGAAACTGGGAAATATGAAATCTATTGCCAGCCTTAAAAAATCTGGATTGACTGCAGATTTGTCCGTTTCGGTGAGTAAATTTACCATACACAGTTTCTCATGATAACTGAGTCTAAAGGCCAATTACACTGCAACAACAGATGCAGACCAATGGCGACAGTCACCAGAGTAGAGCATGTCACTTCTCAGATGTTCCAAGAACGACAGATGCTGATTCGGCATGTTCATTCGTCAAAAAACAAGCTCCGACAGATGCTAACAGACTCTGACAGGGGTAGTAACACACTGATCTAACAAAACCCAACAAAATGTCTGTTGCAGTCTGTCTGTGCAGAGTGAATTGACCTTAAGGCTATGTTCACAATAGCAAAATACTTTTGTCAGTCCTTTATTATACTGCTAGTTACATGATCTATCCAGTTGTTAAGTCTGAAGTCACATGACATCACGTTTCCAGATCCAAAGGCTCCTTGAGATCCCAAAAGCAAACCACAAACAGTGCTAATACACATTGACAGTGCGCTGTAGTACTCCCAAAAAATCATGATCCTAATCCTTATCTCCATATGGAAATTTCAGAGGGCCAGACAGTGATTCATCTCTTATGAATCATTAAAATATTGGTTTTCGAAATGCCGTGAGCCCGGAGACTGTAGTGTACACTGTGAGTTTTAAAAAGCTTAACTTAAAGGTGTGCTATAATTGAATAGTGCTTATAAATGACTGTTGAGATCATATCCTCAATCGAAACCGAGTAGAGACTTACAAATACCACGATTTAACAAACTGAGTGATCACCAAACTGACTCCCTTAAATTTTTAGGGCATACAACCGCATTTCTTTGAGAACAGAACCACACTGGACACCTAGGGCCAGATTTAATAACAGCTTGTGCCAGCACAAACCTTCTTTTGGCATTTAAAACAGGATTTACTAAATATGCAGTGAAAAAATTATGCCGAAAAGGTGTGGACAGGGTTATTTTTGTGCCTGACCTTATTGCATATGCATTTGAAGGAGTTTCCCTTTCAGACGCAAATTTTATGGGAGGAGAGTATTTAAATGAATCATGCAAGGTGATTTACTAAGGTTTATGCTAGTCAATTTACTGTGTTTGAGTAGTAATGTTTGAACCATTATTTAACGCCCAAAAAAGCTTGTCTTAAAGGGGGGGTGAAACACTCAGTTTCAGTCAACCTCATGTCAATCTTGAGTACCTATAGAGTAGTATTGCATTCTTCATTTCTCCGAAAAGTCTTTAGTTTTATTATATTTATAAAAGAAAGATACGCTTTCCGGAAAAAAACGAGTGGCTGGGGGCGTATCGTGTGGGCGGAGCTAAAGAATGACGAGCGCGCGCAGCTATTGCGTTGAGAGCGTCTGAAAGCTCTGACATCCTTATACGTGGAGAAAAAAAAAACTTTATCCTGAATAAACCATTGAGATCAATCAGATTTAGCCATACATATATGATCCAAAATCAGATCTAGAGGCTGAAATTGAACAGAAGAAGCAGCAACGACGACTACAGCAGGATGTCTCAATGGTATGTACTGTAACTTATATACTTGCTTAGCGGCTTGTCATGCTCGCAAGTTTTACAACATTTTTGTGTGTTTACTCGTGGTTTATGAGGACATAATTTGGTTTAAGGACTGTGTGCGATTAAATGTTAGCAGTAGCAAGCGGAATGGCTTTGCACGTCAGACTAGTGCGTGTTTACATAGAAAAACAATGGAATAGTACCGCATTTGAATGAGTCGATTGCTAACAACACAAAGACATTTGAAGCAGTTTTACTTTGAAGCAGTTTAGACATTTGAAGCAGCTACAAATCCGGAGTTGAACTGGGGCTTGTTTATAAACCATTGTCGCCGAAATTCAGGGAACAGACAAAAACACTTGCACAACTCCTTTGCTGCTCCTGAAAAGCAAACTCCATCCACTGTCCCATTAACGCTGGGTTCTTTGGGAAGCTGTGCAGGGTTGTCTTGCCCTGACAACCAAAAACACACTTCTTCGGTGACATTGTTGATTTCGTGAAGTCCTGTGACTGCAGCGCAGCCGGCTTCCCGAAGCGGTTGATCTCTCGCTCTAGTTGCGTACGCGCCCTTCCGGGAGAAGAGCCCGTACGGCCTGTACAAGGACTGCCTTAACTGACGTCAGATAGACCCATACTCGAAAAAAACTTTCCAAAACTTATGAGAAACCGGAAGGAGTATTTTTGGTACAGAAATACTGCAACAAACGTCCAACTTTTTTTTTTGAAACTTTGTCCATGTTTAGGATGGGAATCCAAGTCTTTAACAGTGTAAAAAGCTCAGTATGCATGAAACAGCATTTCACCCCCCCCCCCCCCCCCCCCCCTTTAAACAAGATGCTAACTTGCGCTGCTTTTGGTAGATTGCGTTGGTCATTATCAGAATGATCCGGCTGCGTCTGTGTCCTTAAATTTGCGCGCTGTTAGTAGATCACATGCAGAACTTTCCATTTCCATTGGTGCTTTTATGGGATTGAGCTCTCATGCTAATCTGCCCTGTTTATTAAATCTGGCCCCTAGTTGTTTTGTGAAAAAGCCACTTTACACTGGACACACAATTGGCTTGCATTTTTTTTTATGTCCAAGATCCAGAGGTTTTAGATTCAGCTGTTGTCATCCACTGGAGTGGTTTAGTTTAGTCACAAATGCTGCACTCGCATGAACTGATTTGTGGCATGAACTTGCACCTCGTTTGGACTCTTTTATATTGTGTCATTTGAGACTTTCTGGCATCCTGGAAGTCATAAAGTCAGCATGTTGCTAAGCTAACTGCACAATACTCTAATAAGCATAAAAAGACTGTACCCAGCACCATTGTTCAATTAAAAAAAAATAGATGTAACTTTTATATTGATGCTAAAGCTGTATGTGAACAGAACACTTTGAGAGTTGTCTTGGTAAATACAGTTGTCAGTCCTGACCGTGTCAGTTTATTTATTGACTTTAATTTTTATATGTACTGAAGCACTTTATCATATATGTAGAAGAAAAATGCATTATTATACAGAAATGAGCTGAATTGATTAAGTTCTTGGTTTCATATTAGCCAAGCATGATAGTGCTGTTTTACTTTTTTATGTACTTGACAGTTTAAGGGCACCATTTGAACTATAGTACTTACCAATAAATTATTATTTTGCCTTTTCTTTTTTAGAATAAAATGGTTGTGTTACCGACAGAGGAGGCTAATTTGTCTGATATTGATTACCTGGTACCCATGCACGATGAGAAGGGCAGACCTATAGCAGAATGGAAGAGACAGGTGATGGTACGACAGCTACAGGCCAGATTATTCGACCAGGAAACCCAGAGGATAAAGGTGAGCTACAAATAGTGCATTAAATGCCTTCTAAGCTTAAATTTGAGATGATGTTCTGACTGCAACTTTCTCCAGGTTGGATTTTAACTGGATGTATTTTATCTTATAAAACAGGAGAATGGTAGTAGATTTACAAAGATGGAAAGTTGGAGGTTTTCCCAGGCTCACAATGCCATCCTGGGTCCATTTGGAGAACTTCTAACAGAGGATGACCTCATTTATCTAGAGAAGCAAATTAAGAGTGTCTCGATGCATAAGAACTGCGAGGGCTATGAAATGGAGCTCGCTCATCTGGCTGAAGAACTTCGAAACATTCTCCCGGCGCCCATAGTCAACATCACAGTCAACACCCAGTACAAGAACTCTACACCGACTCCCTTACCCGTTTGGTGCAACCGTATTTCAGGCATTGTGAAGAGTATGTCACTGCTTATGTCCAACCTAACAGACCAGCCCAACTGCAAAATGCCAAACACAGAGCTTGTGAATGTATTCTCTCAGACTTCTGAGAGGCAATCCTCCAACAGAGGCAGAAGGGAGAAGATAGAAAACGAGATACACCAGTTTGGGGTCTCTGTGAGGAACCTGAAGTCCAACTTTGAGAATCAGAATGAATCCTCTTTGGAGGATTCAGGGAGGACAGAATCATTGGGTGAACAAGGGCAAGAACTAGTAGAGAAGGGTTCGATTGAGGTATCTCAAAATCAGGAACAAATACCAGAGATTGACCAGAGTGATGATTCAGCGTTGGACTATGTAATAAGCGATGCCATGGAAAGTACAACCCTGCGAAAAGAACGTATTGTGGTCTTGTTCCTGGGTCACTGGAAGAAGTCAGCTTATACTGTAACTGTGAGAAACGCTCAGAGGAAGCAAAGTGTTGATTCGCTGGAGATATCCAAGAAGCCGAAGTGTGAACGCAAAGCTAGCTTGGATATGTCTCAGAAGAGGACCATGGAGAATGGCAAACTGGGGCACTTTTTCAAGCAGAGAAGTGGCATCAATAAGATGATTGGGAACTGGAGAAGCATGATCTCATTTGTACCGTCACGGCAGATCCGAAGACTCAATCGGCAGCAGGCAATTTACTCACCTGAGCAGTTCCTCCCCCGTGTGGATGGATCTCCTGTCGACTACGACACGCTGACACTCGACCTGTTCATGCTTGGCTACTTTCACATACTGGAGTTGGATTTGCCAGCAGATGAGAGGAAAATGAGACACCTGCTGTGCTTTGAAGTGTTTGACCATGTGGGCCGTTTCACCTGGGAAACTGTCCGGGATTTTCACAAGGCTGTAGTTCAGGACATTGAGGCTGGAAACCGGGAATGGAAAGATGGATTTGAGGACATTAAGGTGAAGTTCTTTGGAGATGGATCAGGCCAACCAGAGCTTGAACAATTAGAGCAGACCACAACGGTTGAGAAGAGACCTGTGCCTAAAGTCATTGTACAGACGCCCACCCCAGATGAGGGCGATGTCCTGAAAAATAATGCAGATATTAGTAGTCTGACTAATGATGAAATTTGCAAATATATTGACCGTAGTTTTGCTTTCTGGAAAGAAAAGGAGGCTGAGATATTTGATTTTGAGGAATGACAATAAGCATTTGGGGGGAGGGTGGAATGTACATATAGATTTCTTAGAATCTTTAAGTATGTCTATTTATTTTTTTTGGATTTGATGTAGAATTGGTACCAATATTTATACAGTTGTGACAGTAAAGGCATGCTTTTGCCATTTATTCTCCAATTTTCCAGGAGTGCGAGGCGGAAGACTGCCATAAACTTAAGTTTTTGCTATTCTTTGTCAGAATTATGTGATTTAAAAAATCATTTACGTGACTATTCCAGTTGATTTTTTTGTTAATTAGCACCTTAATTGAGAATCTGACATTTAGAGAGATTTATTTTTCACCAATATTGGAGGCTGCTTACTCTAATGATTAAATAAATGATCTTCTGCCTGTTTACTCTTGTACAGAGTGTTGTGTGTATCTCTTTAAGAGCAGCTGGGAGCTTAACTCTAGTATTTAGACTCTGAGTATAGCCCCCCAGAATGACTGGCCTAAAAATAGCTGAGTGAAAGACAAGCATGCGGTCCCAGTGACTCTGCAGAAGACAACGTGTCCCCCATTTCAGACAGCAGCAAACAAAATAGACTGCCTTCTAAACAAGAACTGTGAATAATGAATGATTTCTGCTTTCATTCGCAGGCAGGTAAGTTTAATTCAGGGTATTTTTTTTGTCTTAAAAATAAAAAAATTGAATATTTCAAGTACTGTCAGTTGCTCCTCGGACAACATACTTTGAATTTGAAGTAAATGGACCTAGACATTTGAAGTGTATGTTTGAAAAAATGTTAACAGATGTGTGTTGCGCATTATAAAAAATAATTAAATATATATCTTTTTTTTCGTTTGGTACTTTTCAATCTATACACTTTGTTCTGATTTAAGCAATGTCACAAACGCAGAGTAAGCTATTACGTCATTAGATTTGTTCAGTTCTTCATAATCATAAACAACATTTATATTGGAACCAATATTTTGTCTTATTTTAACATCCTCGTTTCGTCAGTGCTATTTTTTTGTGTGTGCAAACGCTCTAAAAAGGCAAAGAAATTATTCTTGAATGATAGTACGTTTAATTCTCATAATTATACTCTCCCAGTGTGCATATCAGATATATTGTCTTTGGCAAGAATCTGTTTTAAACTTTGGTGAAAATCATCTGATAATTTGACTTATATTGATGTGCTAACATGACTTCATTCTCTTTCAATTTGTTTCTGAAATGTTCTGTTATCAAGCAGAAAGACTGAAAATTTGTCCTCAGGTCATAGGAGGCTCCACACCGCTATGATCATGAATGTCGCAATCGATTTCATCTGACTGATTATACCCATTTGTCTTGTCTGATGTAGGTAAACACTGAAAACATCTGTTGGTTGGCCCTGAATGCATTAAGGCCATAGGTCAGAGTGTCGTCATGGTGCGTAATGTAGACGACCTAGACTTCTGCCTCTCTTCCCATCCGCAGAGCATCTTAGAGGGCCTGCGCTCCCTCTGTTCTCAACCCAAACTTGTGGATGTCACCTTGAGCGCTGGTGGACGGGATTTCCCCTGTCACAGGTCGATCCTTGCACTCTGCAGCCATTACTTCCGTTCCATGTTCTCAGGAGATTTCGTGGAGAGCATTGCTGCTCGTGTCGAGCTTCATGATGTAGATCCAAATGTATTGTCAACACTTTTGGACTTCGCTTATACAGGGAAACTCACCATCAACAAAAACAATGTGGAGGGACTCATCTGCACGTCCAGCCTGCTCCAGTTCCAAACCGTCCGAACTGTATGCAGCCGATATTTGCAGCACCAGATAGATGCCACAAACTGCCTGGGAATCCATGAGTTTGGAGAGATCCATGGATGCCCTGAAGTGGTTGCCAAAGCCTGGGGCTTCCTCCTTGAAAACTTTGAGGCCGTGCAACAACATGAGGAGTTTTTGCTTCTGGAGAAAGACAGACTGGTGGCCTGCCTGAAGGATGAGGATCTGCACATAAGAGATGACCGGTCCTGTGCCGAGGCAGTTTTAGCCTGGGTCGGGCATTGCAGAGAAAATCGGATCTGCCACCTGAAAGAATTGTTGAGCTTGACTAAGCTTTCCCTCCTCCCAGAATCCTACCTCACTGAGAACTTGCTTAAAGGGGCATTGGTGCAGAACTCGCTAGAATCCAAAGAGTTGGTGGAGAGAATATGTAAAGAGGTCAGACAAATCTTTTTTATTGAGGTTTCTTAAACATAATGTTCCATTCTACAAAATGCATTTTTTGTTTTGTTTTCTTCTTCAGAAACAAGAAATGACAGGAGGCGTGTCAGAGCAGAGAGTCACTCAGAATGCCCTCAACCTGCAGGAGGTTTTATTTGTGATGGGCGGCCGCTCGCTGGATGACTCAGAAGATGAAGATGAGGATGAAGATGATGACACAGATAGAAGGTTGCACCCCAGAAATTGTGGTTTCTACAACCCAAAGCTTGGTAAGAAAAACTTCAGCTGACACATCAACTCCATTAGGGAGAATTACAGTAATGTGGAACACTTAAGATCTGATGTACTACACCTGTCAAATCTGAATACTCTTAAAGGGGTAATTCAGCATTCCCTTTTGCCAAAAACGTAGGAAAACTACACAACACCCATAAGCAGAAGTACGGTCTTCCCACATAAGCCCTACAGCTGTCAAAAGCAAAAAGGACTGACAAATAAACAGGTAGCATGGAGAGAGAGTACACATTGTTCAATCCTTCAAAACTGTTTAAAAACCATCCCATGACGGTTCACCTCTTGATGCTGGTTGAAAGAATATGTATTATTTCATATCCTTTGATGACTTTACTCTTATTCGTAATTTTTAAAAACAGTAATAATAAAATATGAGCATGTTTATCCAAACATTTAATTGGTAGTTAACAACCATGTACTAGCTGGTTGTCATGTGATGAGATCTCATTTACCCTATTTCACGCTATATGTTGTATACATGTGCGATTTTTAAAGAATATTTTATTCTTTTTTTCATAGGGCAGTGGTTTCAGCTACCTGATTTTCCCAACTACAATAAATGGGGTTATTCTATTGTCTCCTTAAACAGCAATGTGTATGTCACAGGTGAGCTGAACTCTTTTCATAAAATATGTAACCATTGCTAAAAGCTGTAACTCCCATGTCAACTACAAAAATGTTTTCTTCGCAATACTTAGAGTAGTATGGATAATATGCTGATTGGTTGGTTTGGTCTATATGCCTCAAACCATAATGACAAGGAAAGAGAGACTGAAGAAAAAAAGAATTAAATGATTCCAAAAATAAAAAGAGCAGGATACAACTTCTTTTTGTACAAAGAGAAAAACAATCCACAGATTTTTAGGGTATTTATAGAGCCTGTGCCCTTTGGGAAAGGATCAGTAAGATTTATAGTTTTATTACACACATGAATGGAACGTCATCTCCAATGAGGATCTGGAGATGCTGAGATAAAACAGCCCAGTGTCTCATAGACAATCCTGCTAAGACTCACATAAGGCCTCAAACCACTTTAGAAATGTGGGGAGTAGAGCACAAAGAAGCAGAACATTAACTTTGGGATGACCTGGGATACTTGGGGCATTATCGCCTAATGTTGCCTGGTCACCAATGACCCTTCCTGTTGAGCTGAGAAGCCAACCCTTCATCTGAATTTACACGGAAGGGAGAAAAATGCCCATTTACAAGATTTGTATAACCTTCAGGAGGATCAAGAGGGTCTCAGTCCAACACCTGGTCCACCACAGAGACCTGGAAGTTCATCACTCGTGAGGGGAAGTGGGTCACAGTTGCCCCAATGTTGCGATCCAGGACTAACCACTCTTCTGCAACTCTCAATGGAGAGATTTATGCTATTGGTGGTAAGAAAGCAAATCAGTTTTCAACTGAATGATTCAGACAAAGGTATTTGAGTTGATTTCCCTGCAGAACTGGACATTTTTAAGTAACACACGACATTGCATTGTATTTTCATTGACAGGAACTACAATGGATTTTGTCGAAGTTGAACATTATGACCCATACAGTAATTGCTGGACTCTCACGGCGCCAGCACTGAAGTATGTGACTAACTTTGCAGCCACATCGTGTGAAGGAAAGCTGTACCTCATCGGTTCTTGTGCTGTTAAATATAATGCCCTGACTATGCAGTGCTACAACCCTGTCATAGGTAAGAGACAACATATGTCAATGTGGTTAGGATGTAGCTATTTAACGGTTATTAATAGACATCCCACATATCAGTAACCACATCTGCCATTTTAGAGCCTCTAATTTCTTATTACAAACAGTTTTAAATTGGAACTAGTAGTTCAGAACAATTTTATGAGACACTTTACAAGACAGAGTGTAAATTACAATGTTATTCACTCATGGAGCCCTGCCAACATTGAACCACAGTTCAATACTGTGTAGTTATACTTTTGTAAATGAGCTTTCTCTTCTTCAACAGATAGCTGGTGTCTCATCTGCTCTCCTTTCATTCCTAAATATCTCTCTTCTCCCCGCTCTGTCTCTATGGATGGAGTAATTTACCTCGTAGCAGATAACACCAAAAAAGTCTATTTGTATGACCCAGAGGGTAATATGTGGGAAAAAGTGAGTTGTATATGATAATTCTTTTTACACAGAAAATCAAGCACATATAAAGTTAGCCGAACCCTCATGTACTTTTTTTGTTTGGAATTTTTCTTCCCAGATTCAGTTTATGCACACTCTTCATGAGAATGGGGATTTGGTGGTTCTAGGCAAGCAATTGTATGTGACTGGAGGGCACTGGAAGGGCATGGAGGGGGATTACAGTGTGGAAGTGGAAGTATACAACCGTGCCTCCAACACTTGGAAGGTGGCGTGCTTTCTTCCCAGACTCTGGACCTACAGTGGCTGCTGCTCCATCTTTCTGGACACTTCCCAGTGGATTGAATTCTTCCCTGAGGAGACTTAATATCTGTCCTGTCCCCTGAATCCTGACTTAAAGGGATAGTCCTCTCAAAAAGAATAATTCTGTTACCATTTATTGTCTCACCCTCAAGTTGTTCTTCCAAACCTGCTTGAGTTTCTTTCTTCTGAAGAAGATATATATTTTTATTTTTTGAAAATACATACAGTAATTGTACACACTACATATATTGAGAAATAGCACACACACAAAACACTATAGACAAACAGTTATATAATGGGAGATGAAGGAAAAACAAACAAACAAAAAGGTAGTGAAAAGACAGATCTTGTAATTAGAATATGTATTTAGGGAGTATATAGATGTTATTTAAAGGGTATTTAGTAATTTATACATTTTTGTGAATTTTTTTTCTTCTGAAGAAGATATTTAGAAGAATATGGGTAACCAGACATTTGACGGTAGCCACTGATTGTCTGCGCATCCATATTCTTCAAATAACCTTGTTTTGTTTGAAGAAAGAAACTCATACAGGTTTGGAACAAATTGAGGGTGAGTAAATGATGACAGAATTTTCATTTTTGGGTGAACTGTCCCTTTAAACTTTGATGCAAATTGTCTCCTTTTCTCAGCATACACATTTAGAAAATAAGAATTACTTAATCAGTTTATAATATCATAATGTGAAGTCACTGTAATTTATTGTACTCTAAAGATAAAATTAATGATTGTTTTTATTTGTGTAAAATCGTGTATATTGAGTTTTACGTATTTGATAAGGGGTATGTCTTTTCTGTTTTGTGTAGCTTGTTCTTTGCCTTCATGTGGCCAATAATACTCTTTTAATGGCCTTTAGTTTGACATTTAAATATAAAGGATGATACATTTTGTATAGTTTAAGCATTTTTACCAGTTGTATCACATGCTACATTTATGTTTTCCTGCAATATATACATTTCTAACTGAATTTATTTGACAGAATTTATTTCAAAAAATGTTTTGTTTTTAATCAGAGAAAAATGTTTGTTAATTTTTTTTTTTTTTTTTTTACAAAACGGTGCTGTTTAAAACCCTTGTTAGTTATCATCATCTCAAATGGATTTTTAAAAAAGTTGCAACAATGACTGGAAAAACCAGTGTTGTATTTGTTCAGTCGTGACCTGCTGCGTTTGTAACTATGGAAGCCGGAAAGCTTGCGTTTTAATTCTCATGACAACATGCGAGAGCGTCCGGTTTCCCTGGCAACCATAGGCACCCACCTCGAGCTTGCGCTGTGATTGCAACTTTTACACTTGTGGCTTCATTCTAACACTAAATAGTTTGCTTTTAATTTGCTTATGCGCGTTATTAAAGCATTTCTATTGAAGTATACTCTGCAGCCTTTATTCCTATTGAGCAAAACTTTTTAAGAGTTTATTAGCTTACATAGCAACTTGCTAAACCCAGTTTAAGCGTTTAAAAGCACTCTCAAGTCTCATCAATCGGAAAAAACGTAGCTGTTCGGTTATTAAAGTGCATTGGATCGCTACCAGTTTCCAGATGAGTTGTGAAGGGGATCAAGGACTGGAAGCCGTGATTCAGGTGCGTGTTTTCCAGCAGGAAACCTGATCTTCACCAGCTGTAACTTAAATAGGTTATTGCACCTATTCAAAACAGCATGTGTGAATGAAAGAAGAGAGAGCTTGATTTAATATTAACGAGCCTTGCAATGTTTCAACAAATTAAGGTCGATCAGTGGGTCAGTTTCAGGTTCTTCTGTGAAACTTGAAGACAGGTGACTCATTTCCTTGTGCTGTTGTGATAACAAATTGAAACAGATACAGACACGATGAACTAGTTGCAATAAAAAAATAAATAATACAAAGTTTTATTAACAAACATGGAAGCTTTTTGAAGTTTTTAGATCTGCAGTGAGCCTAGGTCACCTGACAGTAGTGTGTGAGCCTCTTTCCTTGCACTAATATTGATAATGCAGAAGCTGGAGGAGTCACTGCTTAACCCAGATAGCAGTGCCGAGGAGAAAACTTACATTGTGCGTGGGGATGAGGAGTCCAACGCCACGCCAGTTCCTGCCCGCATCCGTGAGATCATCACCAGAAACCTGGCTGATACACCCACAGGTACTCTACACTCTGAATGAGCTCATTGATGACAGGTCTGCTGGGGTATCAAGGTATAATTAGAACACATGTATATCCTATCATTTCCTGCCATGTTATCCTCTGGTGTTGTATCAGGCGAGAGCAGCGAGCTGGAGGACAACCGGCTGCCGAAGGATCTGCCTTCTCAGATGTGCACAGACAGAGACCAGCTGCTCAACAGGCAGGCTGCTCTCACTAGCCGGGTAGGAGCACTCGCACAAACCTCACATATATGCCCTTGGGTCTCTCTCTGGACTTCCAGTTCTTCTGGAAATCTGACTGATAAGCCATTAATGCATAGATAAGCACACTTGACCACCTGGTGGTGAATCACTGTGTATAATGGACTGCATAAAGCACATTGTGTATGTTCTTCTCAGAATTACCCGAATAAAATGGCACCAGTATCTACCTTATTTATATTGTAAGAGCCATATTTTAACTTCTGGTGGCAGTCTGTTATGCTACTTCATATTCCAGACTGATGTTATTTATCATATTTTAATTTATTGTTGGAATCATTAACACATTGGATTGTAGTGAAAGTTTTACCACTTGCTGCACTTAATTCTAGTT
This sequence comes from Gobio gobio, assembly GCF_949357685.1. NCBI lineage: Eukaryota > Metazoa > Chordata > Actinopteri > Cypriniformes > Gobionidae > Gobio > Gobio gobio. The sequence goes on along the minus strand of NC_137110.1, from coordinate 24,391,207 downwards.
TTACTTTATTCTAGTTGTTTACCTATCCACCTTTTTCCAAATGAGCCTAGTGCTTTTTAAATTATGCTTGGCATTTCCGGTTTGGGGAACTTCCACTCAAAATGACTGAAACAAATAATTTCAAATAATAAGGTTGCGCTACAAATAATGCTAAATTTTTATCAGTCAGGAAAATAATGTAGCACTTGGTATTTTAATGTGACAGGCAAACATGAACAAAAATAAACTTGCAAAATAAATTTGGCTAATAAAATATCTAGCCAACTGATGATCCCCCAATTTCATGTTACGCCCATGTAGGGGAAAAGGGTGTAACTTGAAGACTTGAATGATAAGTTTATTGACTTATTTTGGGACTTTTGATTCAGGAGCTGACTGGGCCAAAATAACAAACAAAACTACCTTATTTTTTAAACCCCTTTCCATAACCCTAACTAAAAAATACAAACAGAAACAGAAATCAAAACAGAAATCAAACAGCTTACAATAAACAAAAGTGGCGTCAGTCTCCCTACTTTCCCAAATACTCAGTATTTACAATATATATATACAACCAGGCAAACAAAACTGAAAAGAGCAGTCCAAATCAGCATAAAAAAACAGGCAACGGTAGGCTATATACCACCAACAAAGTTCCTCAGATACAAACAAAATTTATATTCAAACAAGCAATACTCTCAGTCTCTAATACTCTTAACATATTCAAAACTTTCCTAAAACACAAACTCTGTATTATACAATCAAAAACTATCTCTCTGCTCAAAACACAAGGGGCCCTAGCATACACCCAGTGCAATGTGGCGCCAGGTGCGACTGCGACGTAAGTGTTTTTTGCTAGTTTCAGCCTGATGCAGTTATAATTTTCACATCCTGCTCCACGCTGTTTAAATAGCAAATGCACTCGCCCCCATCTATTCGCCCATGGACGTGCTGGTCTGAAAACGAGGTGTGTTCTGGCGCATTGTTGGTGCGTTGCTATTTTGAGACAACCAAAAACGTCTCAGTTGCTTATGGTAACCCTCGTTCCCTGAAGGAGGGAACGGAGACGTACGTCTGATGTCACAGACGAATTGGGATCACTTCAGAGAGCCCCTATCAGCTTCGAGATATAGAGAACAGGCAAATGGGCCATTGGCGTGCGAGATTTGCATCTCGCGCTCCACCCCGCGCCACGGGTATAAACCGGAAGCGAGAGCAGCGCACTTTTTCACTGAGGACCCGAACTAGTGACTCGGCCATGCAGTGATGGTACAGCAACTGTGGCGACGGGACGTACGTCTCCGTTCCCTCCTTCAGGGAAAACGCCACAGTTACTACCACTTCCAGCGCCCAGCGAAGAGCCCCTCAGACTCCGTCTGTACCGGGCGGGAAAACTCATGCAGGGAGAGTCACACTGCTGTTCCGCAAGACCCACTCAGCAGACTCGGTCAGGGAATAGAACAACTGGCAGTGGGTCGTGTCCGGGGAGGCAAACAGGTCTACCTGTGCGGCCCCGGAATGACTCCAGATCAGCTGGACCGCCGGCGGATGGAGTCTCCACTCTCCCAGGAGCACTGGCAACCGTGACAGCTCGTCGGCCGCATGATTGAGCAGGCCCGGAAGCTACATCAGATGCTTCTGACTCCATAAGAGGAGATGGCGGGCCAGTTGTGACATGCGACGGGAGCGTAGACCACCCTGTTTGTTGATGTACGCAACGGCCGCAGTGTTGTCCTAACGGACCAGAACGTGCCTAGTAGCGACGTTTTGAAGCGGCTCAGCGCAAGATGAACTGCTAACAACTCCAGGCAATTGATATGCTATTGCAGTTGGGGCCCCGTCCACAGACCCGAAACTGCAAGCCCGTTGTATGTGGCACCCCAGCCGGTGGATGAGGCATCCGTGGAGAAAACAGCATGCCTGGACACTTGTTCTAGGGGCACTCCTGTCCGTAGAAATGAAGGTTCCGACCACGGGCTGAAGGTTTGGCGGCACCTCTGTGTCACGGAGACACGGAGGGAGCCGCTGTGCCACGCCCATCTCAGGACTCGGTCGTGTAGCCAGGGGCGACAGGGACAGCCCGAAAGGTAGGAAAGGTGGCGGCCCGAAGGGTGAAGGGTATGCAGCCCTTCAGGTCGATCGCCTCAAACCAATCTTGGGGACAGATGCACCTGGAGATGCGTTTCTGCGTTAGCATTATGAACGGTAGCCTGTGCAGGGACCGGTTTAAGAACCGCAGGTCCAAGATCGGTCGTAGCCCGCCACCTTTCTTGGGTACAATGAAGTACGGGCTGTAGAACCCAGACTTCATATCGGCTGGAGGGACCGGGTCTATCGCATCCTTCGCCAGCAGGACTGCGATCTCCACCCGGAGCACAGGGGCATGGGTGAAGTGAATGCCCCTGAACTTGGGGGGACACCGGGCGAACTGAATCGCATAGCCGAGTCTGATGGTACGGATGAGCCAGCGAGGCGGGCTGGGGAGCGCTAGCCAGGCTCCCGGCCACCGCGCAAGTGGGACCAACGGCACCACCGACGTACCTGGAGCGGGGCAGCGTAGCGGCGTGCAGTGACCAGACTCAGAAGGCATGGGAGCGGCCTGAAGTGGGGTCTGAGTGTGCTGTGCAACACTTACCTGCTTCCCCTGAGGGGGTGTGTGAGTGTGGGAAGGCCGCTTGTATGCGTCCCCACAGCCGGCACCCCCTGCTGGCGATTGGAGAGGCGCTTGAGGGTGACAAGGCATGGGAGCGTCGAACACCACCAAGCGCACTCTCTTGGGGCCCAGAGATATTGGAAACTGCTCTTTTATTGAGAATTTGGGTGCCGCTGGCACTGGGGCCAGCAGCGGAACAGAACTAAAACAAGAAACAAGGATTCTCCCCCGGCCCTCCTCCGGGGGAAGGAGTGGAGCTGCGGCCATCTCCTGAAGGGCAGTTTACTCCATCTCTGGGCGGCCCGTCTCAGGGTCGCTTGTGACGGCGCTTGCCACCTGGCTTTGCAGCGGCCTGAGCGGGCTGGACATCCTTCCCATAACCGGCTCCACGCCGACGCCCGGGTGGAGGCTGCTGCTGGGCTTAGAGAAGGTTCGGGACGTGGTGGAGGGTTCCACTCAAGCCCGACCTTTTCGGCGGCCCGGGAAAGCATAGCCGTCAATTCCGGGTCCGATTCGACCATTCCCACTCTCCCAGAGGGAGGCAGTACAGCCGAACCTTCATGAACCAGAGGACTGGAACTTCCCCTCCGATGCAGCGATCGACATCTGGTCGTCCGCTGGAGCCCCGAAAGTCACCGCTGGACGCCCATGGGAGGGGCCAGCGGTTTCCTCCGGAAGCTCTACTGGCTGTGGCGCTTGTGAGGGATCAGGGGCCCTGCAGAGGCTGGCTTGGCGGGTTTGCCCTGAACGTAATCCTCAGATCACCCCGGCCACACCCCGAGGTATGGGGAGGGGGACTCCGCCTTCCCGAAGGTCGGTGAGTCTAGATCTAAGCGCCGAGATAGTCATGTTCCCGCAGTGGTAATGTGCCGTCACGCCAACACACAAGCGTCCTTGTGAGTCTCTCTCTCTCTCTCTTTGCTGAAAAGGTGAATATATATTCGCAGTGTTTCCCACACATAGACTAATTCGTGGCGGTGTGCCACAGAATCAACACCGGCCGCCACATATTGCGTGTCGTTATTCATTCACTTTTTAACGCTATTTAAAACACGCAGCATGTTTGTTCATTTCCTTCCCCCGCTCTCCCTCCATCTCTCTCTGTCACTCATGCGTCTCTCTCGCTCTCTCTCTCTCTCTCAAACCTGCTTTTGATATTAAAGTCTAAGCTTTTAAAATGTAATACGAAATGCAAGCAATAAATAGTGTTTTGGCGCTAATGTGTAACAGTTAAAGCCAGAGGCGTTGAAAAACAGAGTTGCGACCTGCTCTCATCTCCCGGCGCGCGCGCGGTCACATGGTTCACGGAGCGCTCAATAGTTATAAACACACCCGCGCTGTCAATACATTTGAATGGCTTAAGCCGCGGATACACAACAGTTTCACTGTACAGGTGTTTCCAGCAGGTTTTGGTAAAGTACAGCATAGTGTGCATTGATTATTACGTCAACCACATTTACAGGATCATTTTATTATGGAGAGTGATGATAGACCCAACATTGTTACATTAATGTCAATGTTTTTCTTGTATTTAGCCCTCATTGCTTACTAATTGTTCACATCATGCTCATTGGTGGTCAAATGTGACCATACACCTTAACTATTTTTCAATTAAATAGCCTATATGTTCTATATTTTAGTTTAATAATATTTATTGAATATTTTGAGGATATCTTTTGGTAATAAATAGGCCTACTATTTGTGCAATAATTGTGGTCCATTAATGACCACTTAAAATATTTTGTATTATTTATATTACAATTAGTGTAGTAATTAAGGTTAAAATAGAGAATTCCAATGCAAAGAGGCCTGTATGGCTCTTTAATAAATATACAGTACTAATAAATAATATGTATCTAGTTGCTCAAAGTATTGCAGATCATATCTTCTTACTTATTTTTAGGTTTTGCATTTGAATAAATATTTATACATGATCAAACATTAGATTTCTTTAAATGTGAATTTTTAAAAAGTTAATAACTTACATCCTAATATTTTGAATAATACTTATATAAGCACACAAAAGTGAATATTATTTGAATGTGAGCAAATATAATTTAAGAAAAGTTTAAATTTGTTAAACTTATTTTTCCTTATATGTACAGTAGGCTATATAAATATGAATTGATACTGAATCAAGATCGAAATCGATATTTGTGGCAATCACTGAACCCATCCCCTCCACCCGCCCCATGCCCCCGCCCACTACCACAAATTGGTTTCTAATCTGTGGGAAACACTGATTTGCATATATATTAGTCGTCTTGCTCTCCGTACAAACGCCTATTCGGCTCCGACTCAGGCGGCGCGGGGCAGAGCGTGAGATTCAAATTGGCCTGTTCTCTATATCTCGAAGCTGATAGGGTCTCTCTGAAGTGATCCCAATTCGTCGGTGACGTCCGACGTACGTCTAACGTGACCAACTGAAAGGGAACGACTGTGCCATTGACCAACTGAAACCTCGTCTAAAGTTAATGGTGCAATATTTTTTGTTATTTAAAGAGCGCGTTAGTAACATGCACCCATAGGCGGGTCCACAACACGTGTACACTTTGCTTATTACACACACAGGGAGAAAAAGACAATTATCTAATCAACCAATCAACGCGCAGCCAATCAACGCGCAGCAGCACACAAACATTTTAAATGTTAAAAATAAAAGGATTCCTCTCTGGAAAAGTGTTAAAGGGATATTTCACCCTGAAATGAAAATAAAGCCATCTTTTACTCACCCTGCTGTTGTTCTAATGCCCTATGTCCTTTTATCTTTTTCGGACATCAAAAGCAGAAATTTTAAAAATAGTCCTGCACGCCAGCTTCCTATAATGGCAGTGAATTAGGGACCAGGCTAAAACATTACAAAAAATATACAAAAGTATCACACAATGATACAGTGAGACGCGCGCCATATATAGAAAGTGTTCAGAATGCATACTATAAGGTTTTGCAAGAAAGAAACTGTATTATTCAGTCAAAGCTCGGCCGTTACTCTGTGCGCGCTCCTATGAGAGTGCGTGCGAGCCATCAGAAGCTGCCGGCACTCATGCCTACTATAACTCGCACTGTTGTCGTGGTAACCAGGATAAGCACACACACGCACCATTTTGAGAAATCAGGCTCAATAGAAACAAACGCGACTCGTCTTTTCTATAAGTTATATGATAAGAAATTACACAATAATGCTAATAATAAAACCTCCTGAAGTGAATATTGTGTACCGGTTGTCATGACAACATTGCGTTAGGGGCGGCTGAGGCTCGCACTCATCATGTGCGCAGAGTAACGGCCGAGCTTTTTTTTTGGCTGAATAATACGGTTTCTTAATCGCAAAACCTTATAGTATGCTTCTAAACACTTTCCATATATGGCGCACCTCTCACTGTATCATTGCGTGATACTTTTGTATATACACTCACCTAAAGGATTATTAGGAAGACCATACTAATAATGTGTTTGACCCCCTTTCGCCTTCAGAACTGCCTTAATTCTACGTGGCATTGATTCAACAAGGTGCTGAAAGCATTCTTTGGAAATGTTGGCCCATATTGATAGGATAGCATCTTGCAGTTGATGGAGATTTGTGGGATGCACATCCAGGGCACGAAGCTCCCGTTCCACCACATCTCAAAGATGCTCTATTGGGTTGAGATCTGGTGACTGTGGGGGCCATTTTAGTACAGTGAACTCATTGTCATGTTCAAGAAACCAATTTGAAATGATTTGAGCTTTGTGACATGGTGTTTACGCCAAATTCTGACTCTACCATCTGAATGTCTCAACAGAAATCGAGACTCATCAGACCAGGCAACATTTTTCCAGTCTTCAAATGTCCAATTTTGGTGAGCTCGTGAAAATTGGAGCCTCTTTTTCCTATTTGTAGTGGAGATGAGTGGTACCCGGAGGGGTCTTCTGCTGTTGTAGCCCATCCACCTCAAGGTTGTGCGTGTTGTGGCTTCACAAATGTTTTGCTGCATACCTCAGTTGTAACGAGTGGTTATTTCAGTCAAAGTTGCTCTTCTATCAGCTTGAATCAGTCGGCCCATTCTCCTCTGACCTCTTGCATCAACAAGGCATTTTCGCCCACAACACTGCCGCATACTGGATGTTTTTCCCTTTTCACACCATTCTTTGTAAACCCTAAAAATGGTTGTGTGTGAAAATCCCAGTAACTGAGCAGATTGTGAAATACTCAGACCAGCCCATCTGGCACCAACAACCATGCCACGCTCAAAATTGCTTAAATCACCTTTCTTTCCCATTCTGACATTCAGTTTGGAGTTCAGGAGATTGTCTTGACCAGGACCACACCCCTAAATGCATTGAAGCAACTGCCATGTGATTGGTTGATTAGATAATTGCATTAATGAGAAATTGAACAGGTGTTCCTAATAATCCTTTAGGTGAGTGTATTTTGTAATGTTTTAGCCTGGTCGCTATTCACTGCCATTATAGGAAGGAGCGCTTGCAGGACTATTTTTAAAATTTCTGCTTTTGAGGTCTGAAAAAGATAGGACATAGGGCATTAGAACAACAGCAGAGTGAGTAAAAGATGGCTTTATTTTCATTTCAGGGTAAACTATCCCTTTAAGTCCTTCCGCTTGCAAATTCCACACTGTAAATAGCGAATCTGCCATGGTGCAAGCACAACTAGCTTTTAAAGGGAATAGGAGATGAGACTGTGATTGTTTTTTTGCGCGTTATGCCCTAAACACACCCATTACTCATTAAGAGAATAGGGACAACCCTTTTAGACCATGCGCCAACTATCAAAAGTAGATTTGCACTTGCGCCGTCTGCTTTAGATCAGGGGTTTTCAAACCTGTTCTGGAGGACCCCCAGTACTGCACATTTTGTATGTTTCCCTCATCTAACACACCTGATTCAACTCATGAGCTCATTATTAGAGACTGCAAGACCTGAAGTGGGTGTGTCAAATATGGAGACATACAAAATGCAGGGCTGGGGGTCCTCCAGGACTCCTGTCCACACGAACACGGGTATTTTCAAAACCGCAGCTTTTTCTACGCGGTTTGCCTGTTCGTCCACACGCAAACGCAGTATCCGGTTACTGAAACCGGACTTTTTTGAAAACTCCGGCCAGGGTGAAGTTTTTTAGAAACTCTGGTTACAGCGTTGTCGTGTAGATGGTGAAACCGGAGATTTCGGCTTGTTAAGTCGAAATGTGTGCCGTTCTCTCCTTTGTTTGACGTCAGTTTGTGCGCCTTTATCGCTTTTGTTTACATGAGTGGAGTCTATGCAATGGCGGACGTAGCTTTTAATAACTCTGCTAACAGCGCTTATCACATGTATACAGATACATGCGCAGTTATCTCATTGTATTGCAGAACAGAGGCGCCAGAATGCAGTAATACAACATAGTAAGGCAAGTGTGTGAAGCTTCAGTCCACTTGGGCCCTGACCCTGTATATATACAATTACCTGTCACTGAGTCCAAAGTAAACTTGTAGAAGGGTTTCACTGAGCCCATGGCATCCCTCAGTGTATCGGTGCCGTGGATGGGACCCATGTGGAAATCAGGCAGCCAATCATAGCGCGGGTTTGCGTTTTCATGTGGACAGAGATTTTTTTAAACCGTGCTTGTGTGGACGCGATTGTTTTTTAAAACGGAGGAAAAACTCTGGTTATAAAAATACCTGTGTACGTGTGGACTATCGTTAAAATAGGCCCAAGATTTCTCTCTGTAGAGGAAGTGGTGATGTGCCTTTTAAAGTACTGTGCACCAATCAGGACATAGCATCAATCAGCCTGCAGGAACCAATCAGATGAGGTTCCTAGACAGACACACACAGACACTCACAAAACAACAGAGATATAACAAAACAAACCACAGGGTCGTAACGGTATCACAAAGATATCTGTGACAAAAGTTATTTTCAGTCCACTAGCTGTGTTGTGTTCTTCCTTTCTTTGTTTTCTTTGTATTCCGCTCTATTCAAATGTAATACATTTTCCCTCAAAATCCTCACACGCATTTCATTCCCGGTTTTTCACAAGGCACGTTAAAATTTGTGTTTCTCCTCTTTTTCGATTTCTAATCCCTATCAGCATTGTTTACTGGGAAATACAACATTTATCTGTCAAAATGAGCACATTAAATATCTATCAATGTTCAAGTTCCAATGAAGGATCATTTTTGATCAATGCAACTTATGTTACATAATATAGACACACACATATTACTATACTATTACTATACTCATCTGATCTTTTGGGATTATTCATGGTCTGCTGATAGTAATTTGTTAATACTTTTACACTACTTTTTCAAGTTTTCTTTTGACGTTTAATGGTCGAGGGGTGAGCAGAATGTCACCTCATTGTACTCAGCAAATTATTATTAATTCTCTATTTGTAGAGCAAACCTTTAAACAAGTGTATTGGCAGTCTCTGATTGTTTACAGATTAACGTAAATTACTCCCATAATTCGCGCAAAACATTATGGGGCATAGGAAAAAGGTGGATAGCGACTAATGAACAGGACGTCTCCTAAATTCGCAAGAAATAGCTTACTTCCACGTTAAAAAAATAAGATGGATAACACAGTTCTATGATCTCATAACCTTGATTATTCACGGTTTCTCTCCTTTTCCCAGTCCTCCCTTGTCTATCAATCTTGTCAACCCCGCCCAAGTGCATTCCCAGAGGTGCATCAGAAATCAAACCGAACACAACCTGATATCGATGGGAATGTGATCTTGTCCTCTGGCAGTATGGTGAATATCTCTAACACACAGTGCCTAATAAAAAACATAAGCCTCCATCTGGTGTAAGCATGTGATTGATGCAAAGTTTCTGAGACCTGCATATTTGCCTCCTTGTTTGGAAGTCAAAACATGCCGTTATAATGTAGATTATTGCCTTGAAACTCTCTATAGGCTTTGCATAATGGACACTAAGGGATTGTCGATCAGTAACCTGGTGGCAGGGGTTTCATGCACTCTGAACTAATGCAGTCTTGGTCCAGGAAAAGATTTTAAGTGACTGTTTCCCTCCATCCAGCAGTTTTTAAGGGATTGAAAACAGAGGAGGGACCATCACTAATAACGTGAGAGGTTGATGGAGCACCTTTGGACCCTGTTCCTATTTTCCTTCATTTTTTTCTGCACATGTTGGTGGATAGACAGATGTGTGTGTAGGGAAGAGATCAAGAGAGGGAGTTACAGAGGCTCTTTGACAGAGAAAAAGGGAGCCACATGGCTTTGAAATGGAATATGTGCACAGCAAACATCAGAGCCGCAATGCTCTTTCCAAGAGGGAAAACCCGTTTAGAGTTTTCGATAAACAAACGGAGGTAAAGGGCCATGTGAAAATCAACTGTGTCACATGGAGCGAAATATATTTATTTCTGCTTGAAGCCGGACTTTGGCTTTGAAAAATGGAATGAGCACCCTAGCGTTTATGAAGGACTGATGTAAATTGAGCCGTAGTTTATTCTGCATCTACATTTCATTACATGTGATCAAAGTGGCAGCTCTCTGACGTCAACATTTTAGAATCAGAAATGAACACACAATTAGGTTTCACAGTGTTTTTTGTTGTTGTTGTAGAGATTGGGGTGCACTTCATGAAGACCCTTTTGTATGGCAAACCTTCAAACCTTTAGTTTAATTAATTGCCATGACTGTTTCTGTTTTGGCAAAGATTGAATGAAAGAAAAAAAAAAACGATTCACATAAAGAACATATAGAAGTTTGTAGAAAAGTTCTCTTCACTTTTTTTAAGTTTACAGCATCACCTTGGCTTGGCCACTGTCTTTCTCCCCCAACCTTGCTGTTTGGGGGAAAATAAAAAGGTCATTGGCCTTCTCTCATGGGACTGTAAAAGAAAAAGCTCATTTTTCATAGAACACAAAGCTGCCATTTGTGATAACAGTGCACTCTTTTTGCTGGCCAAGTTTAATGAATGCCAACTGTGCACATTGGCAGTTGAGCCTATTTTAAGATATGAGCTATATATAAAACTTAATTAGTCTGGTTGGTATAAATAGTCTTTTTTAATCCACACATTTATATTTTTGGAGAAGAAAGGCCTATGTCACATGAACTCTGAGAGTGGAGACATGTCTCTCTCTCTCTCTCTGTCGCCAATTAAAAACTCAGCGCGAATGTGCTGACATTGTGAAGTCAAATGACACCATACATACGAATGTAAACTTTAAGATGTTATGGTAACATATCACAGTAACTATACACTGGGTGCCAGTATATTAACATGAGGTAATGAATCCTACATGCTTACTAATTCAAAGTCTATATTCAGCCTCAGTCTGTCTTGATGTGGGAATGACATTCTGGTGGCGTGTCATCCATTTAATCTGTCATTCCCAATTGAAGCATCTGTCATTATATTTTCTGTGTGCATACCACAAAGAGTGTGTTAGAACATGGATAAAGGCCTGTTCACATCAAGAATGATAACTATAACCAGTGTTGGGGAAAGTTACTTTGAAAAGTAATGCATTACTATATTGTGTTACTCCCTTAAAAAGTAACTAATTGAGTTACTTAGTTACTTTTTAAGAATTTAACGTTTAAGAATGTTACTTTTGCGTTACTTTTTCTCACCTGGGCTGGGCTTGTTTTTTTTTAGTTCTTTTTTTTTTTTTTTTTTTTACAAAAATATTCTATTTTTGTGCAAATGTAAAGACCAAAATTTAAATAATAAGCCTCAGGCTGAGGTAAAAATGCTAATTCATGCATGAACAGTAGAGGGCGCAGCTCTGCTGTGCTGTGCTGCCATTCTGGATAATGGAGAAATAGGACACAGGAGAAAAGTTTTACCAATAAAAACAAAAAATCTAGTAATTTTTGCTCATGGTTTAACTGAATCATCAAAGGTAAGCAGCCAGACATTGGTCAATAAAGGTAGATTAAACGCATACAAATATTTGTTTTATTTAACATTTAATTATTGGAGGTTTGCATAGTACTCTGATTTTGCATTTGACTGATTTTATTCATTTTGAGGAGTACTGAATCTTTATTGTGCTAGTGAGGTTAGTAAATAAATGCTCACATTTAGTCTAGAACTAAAATAACATGTTTACACACAACGCCTCTGCACTTACTCTCGATTTTTCTCAACATGGGGACAGGAGAGCTGTCAGTCAAATAAATGTGAAAAAGTAACTCAGATATTTTGTTGTAAATTTGAAAAGTAATGCATTACTTTACTAGTTACTTGAAAAAGTAATCTGATTACGTAACTCAAGCTACTTGTAATGCGTTACCCCCAACACTGACTATAATTATATTAGTGTCTACACCAACGCACGATATTGTTCTGTTTATTATAAGCACAAGCTACTTTTAAAAGGCAGTATAAATGTGCAATTAATTTGGTGTCATTTAGTCAAATTAATCTGTATATCATGCAATTAACAACCCTAATATAAATTCAATTTATGTGATATTTATTTCTTTTTAACCACCAAATGACCTTGCAGAGTAGATCTGAGGCCAGCTTAGCTGCGGAACTGCTTATAGAGTGATACTTAACCTGCTCTAGAAGGTTTTCCTACACTGTGTTGATTTGATTTAGATGTTAGGCTGTAAATCACAGACTTAAATTTAAATGGATTCATGTGTGCTAGTTTTTACTGTTAACCTCTTGGTTTATCCAGTTTATTTGACTCAGCATCTCTGCTCAAGTAGGTGATGAAATGAGAATTTATCTCTTTCTATCTCTTCAGAGTGTGTGGGTGTGTTGGTCGGTTAACTTTAGTTGTCCTTTGAGATGTTTCTTGTTCTTTAGTCTGGCAAATACCTTTAAGAAGTTGAGATGAAGTGGCTTTAGCGGCTCTGATCTGGAAGCGTTCCCTCTCTGTCTCTGCTGGGGAGGGTCCCAGCGCCATTGTGGCTCAAAAGACCCGCTGTGGCACATCTTACGACACTAGTTAATTGAAAAGGAGCAGCAAACCCCATAAAGTCCTTCTCGTGGCTCTCGGGACAGTTTGAGAGTGGCCTCCTAAACAAGAGTGGGAATGGAAATATTTGGGAAGGGAGCAAGGTTTTGCTCTTGAAAGCACACCTCTGTCTCTTGGTAAAATCGCAGCAATCTCTTGTGACCCTTGAAAATTGCCCCTGAACCGGGATAAACC